>NW_027556180.1:27272898-27697898 GCF_003287225.1 Phascolarctos cinereus
ATGTACAGACACCATACATAGCTGAAATTAAATGTTTGGGGTCTTCTTAGACATGAATCACTTAATCAAAGATTGTATCATTCTTTTCACTTTCACCCCATATTAGAGCTATTGAATAATGCCAAGTACAGTTTTTCCCTCACTTGATACCGGCGAAAGCTCCATTATTGCCCTACTAAAATGATAACTTAGTGTGATTGACCTGAAAGAGTGATACCAAAGGTACTTACCCAAGGGATAACATAACTATTTGAAATATTTGCTAACATTTGCTTCTCTTCCAATTTAAAGTTTAAACTATTAAATTCCAGTAAATGTGAAGAATATTATAATATGATAGTTTTATAGATTTAAAAATGAAGAAGTTTGTGAGGAAATCTAGGCCAATTGTCACATTTAATAGATTAAGAGTATGGATCCCTATGAGGTTAAATGATTTCCCAAAGTAAAACAGATACTACCTAGCAAGGCTGGACTTCAAACATTGTTGTTTGAATCCCATGAGCATGTATATATAATAAGGGTGTTGAATTCACAAAATGGATATTTAAAACATTGAGGCTAATTTTAAAAGAAAATTGGAAAAATTTCAAAGCAATATAAATTGTTTTCTGCTGAAAATGAGGAGTTATATAGTAATATCACTTATATGCTTCAATCTTTGAAAAAGTGCCCTGAATGCATTCTGTTATGTAGCTAAGTAAATCAGACTTAATATTTGTGATATTGCTAAAGAATCAAAATGAAGTCTCAATATCTTTAAGCTACATAGTTGATTTACTTCCTCTCCTATGTTTCTGTCCTTTTCCTTTTTTATTATGTCTTTTTCTCTACTTTTGTGATTATTAGAAGATACACACACATAGATAGACAGGCAGACAGACAGATAGTATTTTCAAGATGCAAAAAATATCTTGACAGGACTATATGATATTTATATCTAAGATGAATAAATGAATGAAAGAAAAATTTCACTCAATGCTTACACTGTGCAAAATATTAGTGTTACAAATGCATAAGTCATGACAGTCCTTACCCTGAAGGAACTTTGATTTTAACAGGAGAAGAAAGTTCACATAAGAGAGACATGTCCAGGGAAAGATGCTTTCACTTGGAAAGTCACAAAGAAGGATGAGTAGAGTCCTGAAACAATTATTGATACATCCTTTCTTTGAATGATATCATGATTTCATCATTCTATGGGCAGAGGTAGAAAGATGAGTGAGATAGGTGGACTTATCAAATTTTATAGCGGTCAGTGTATGAGTTTACATTTCAGATCTAGAAACCACCTTCACATACATGACATGGCTGATATTGGGGGATTTAAGGAACTAAAAGTTCAATAGTCATCAATAAGGTGACAATGTAGCTAAAAATGTCCATGCAATCTTAAACTTTATTGAAAGACATAGTCAGTAGTACCATAGAAATAATAGTCTTATCATTCATTGTCCTTACCAGACAATATCTGAAATAATTTTTGTTCTAACCTTAGGTTTCATTATTTTAGAAGGACATGGAAAAGCTGTAAAGCATCTAGAGTTGGAAATCAGTATGATGAAGGATTTCAAGGCATCTGAAGACTGATTGAATAATGGATTAAGTCTAAAGAAAGACATGATAGTTGCCTTTAGACACTGGAAAGGCTAATATGTGGAAGAGATATTACACTTTTTCTGCTTGGACAGCAGGAGTAGAAACAAAGAATGGAAATTGCAGAAAGACAGATTTCAATTCCACATAAAGACATAGGAGCTACCCCAAAGTGGCATGACTGTATTGGGAGCTAATGTAATCCTCTTCCATGAAGGTTTTTCAAACAAAGACTGGATGACTGTATTCCAAGGATGTTTAAAAAGGATCCTTGTTCATTTTGCTTTGAATCAACTGTCCTGTAAGATTCCATCCAAATCTGAAATGCTATGAAATTACAAACACAATTACAAAGACAGATTTAAGGACACTGTTCTGTCATTATTTCAAAGCTTTCACTAGAGTACATCTCTGCTTTCTATGGTACTGTCATATTTTGGTTATCTTACTGGATACCCTTTTCTCCCAAGGAATTTTGATCCAATTATGCTTTAGTTGAACCTTAGCCCTCAGCTCCATCTCTTTTGCTATCAAGCATTTGGTTAAGTAATCCTATATCCACAAAACAGTCTGTTTGCCACAAGGACCAAAATGCATTTCCCTTTTGACATTCTAGGTCAGAGCCCCCGATTTACAAAGAGCATTTTATAAATAACAATACTTCTTTGGCAGTACAGTAATTCCATCCCTTTGTGTGTTCCTGTGATTATCCTTATGATCTCTCTATTCTATACTACTTTAATTTCTCACATATTTCAATTTACCTGCTTTTGTACACAGAATACTTTTCAGTTTCCTGAGGATAATCAATAAATATTTACTGACATAAATTCAACTATACTTCTTGCAAATATCCCACAAACACAGACAGGGTAAGATACACTGTACAAATTTCTCTTATTTCTTTTTAACCTTATGTTCAAGGTATCAGATTTCAATCTATCATCACATGTGTTCCTTCCCATTCTGGCTTTTCCCTTCTTACTGCCACCTTCTTCTTCTGCTTTAGTTTATAAGACTGCTCCAGAAGAAAGCATGATTTATGCTTTTTGTTGGATAACCACCTAATGTGTTTAACATTGTTAGCTCAAAATCAGTGATCTCCTTATCATTTGTCATCAACCCATTTCACTAGATTTCAAGGTATTAAAATGACTTCGTGAGAGCCATCCATTGATAAAAGATAGAGGAACATTGAATATATCTGTTCAATTCCTTTTATTATAAGAAGTTTATGGTAATAAACAACAGAGTCCTAATTGAATTTCTCATTTTAAATGCATATTTAAAAACAAGCAAGAACAAAGAAACATTAGTAAGCCACATGAAGAAATTAATAGGCTTTTTTGTGCTATGTTATGCCTGATAGAAGCATAATACAATTATTTTAGAAATTTTGTATTGACTGTAAAAATTTTAAATCCTTCCTTGAAAAATGGTCTTCAAGTGCTACACATCTGAATGTAGATAGGTATCCTTCATGTTTATTCTGCCTTCTTGAAATCGCAAGGGATCATGTGCTTTTTGTTGATTTAATATGAGTGGTATGGAATATCTCAGCAGTGAAGGGTGATTATTATATTTCTTTCATGAGTATGAAAATCTCATAACTCACAGCCATCACAAGTGCCTACAGAGTTTGTGAGTTATTAAGGTCAGTCATGAAAAAAATATAATCTCTTTTTACTGGTGAAATATTCAATTTATTTTATGAGAAAACTTTTTTTTATTGATCACCATTCCTAGAATGGCAGACAGCTAATAAAGCACCCAGGGGAGTTTTTTTTTTCTTCTGTCCATTGGTCCAGTGTTTTTAGGCCTACAGATTATATACCAGTCATTTTTTTTTATTCCTTTTGATTAACTCAATAGTAGAACAGCAAGAAAAGAGATCAGTTTTATTTAAATGTGTGATGTACTTTCCCCTATTCATATATAAAATAGCTAAATTCTACTTGATTCACTCATCTTCGTCCAAAGGGTACTATGGTAACACTGCCCACTAGGGATATTGTCACAATGAAATAGTTCTATGTTTGAAGTTTCAAAAAAAAATTTTCCCCTTGAACAATGGAAGGGAGGAGAACAAATCACAACAGAAAGTCAACATTATCCCTTGTTCTCTTTTTCTCTCTCGACCAATATGTCCCATCTACATATGCATACATATGTATATGGACTAGTACATCCACACATGTGTACACAAATAACTGTTTGCATTTACATACATGCAAATGAATAAAAAAGTTAAGGTGACTCAATAATCCAAATATGTGTATAGGTTTTCTGGCATCCTTATGTGGCCACCACACTGATATTTTTCTAACATTTTTGTTATGACAACAGTACAAATTTTAAAGAATACATTTGCTGTTGTTGTTTGTCCTTCATTTTTTGAAGAGGACCAATGAACTCATAGGGTGATGTCTTGAGTTGCAACTGAATTGGTTTTAATTTAGGCAGAGCTGCACAAAGCTGTCAGTCTCACTCTTCCAGAGACATCAAGGTACAGTGGCAAGATAAAGTCAGGAAGACTGGTGGTGGCCCAGGATAAAGTTGGCATCTTCAATATCTGACCAAGCCTTAGGCTTTCCACAGGACCTGCTTAAGCTGCCTACATGGCCGTTGGAACAAATTGTTCTCATCCACCCATTCCCCTGGGAGCAGTCTTCACATACATGGGTTTATCAATGGGCTTGATGTCTCCCAGTTGTCCTCAAACCTAGTTTAGCCTATTGGCTGAGATGGTTTTACCAGAGCATGGCAACTGCACATGGTGCAGCTTATTAGAGCTACAGTTGAAAGTTTTGTGCTAAGTAGAAAAATAATATATTTAATAAGTATAGATGAATATTCCTTCAACTCTTAGAAACTCTGAATCCTTGGTGATTTTGGCTCAAGGGCCAACTACGGGAGGAGTTGTTTCTTAAGAGCCACCAGTCATTCTCACTGTTTATGCCGTCCCTTCTAAAGTTCCCTGCTATCTAGTCTACAGGTATTAATTTATGATAATGTTGTCTCTCTCATGAGAAAACAAATTCCCTAAGGGCAAGGAGTGCCTTTGCTTTTGCTTTGTATCCAAAGTGGCTGGCACTGTGTCCAGAATTTGGGGGAAAAAAATTGTAAATGAAACAACAGATCTTTCCTGTATACAGCTTGATTCAACTTTCAAAGCTGTCTTGCTTGTTGGTGATTTTGTCCTTCCTTCTTTTATGTGTATTAAAAATTATTTAATGATCTTCTTTAATTTACTATTTCTAGGGGACTATTTATCCCTAGTCATAGTCTCCCTGTGACTCAACATTCATTGTAAAGGGAAAAAAGGAAAGAAAACATAAGAAAAAATCAAAACCAAATATTCACAGTCAAGCAAAAGAAATATCCACAATGGGGGGGAGAGGCAAGATGGCGGAGTAAAAGCAATGACTTGCTTGAGCTCTCCCCCAAACCCCTCCAAATACCTGTAAAAATGACTCTAAACAAATTGTAGAGCAGCAGAACCCACCAAAAAACCAAAATGAAACAAAACAAAACAAAACAAGCAAACAAACAAACAAACAACAACAATAACAACAACAACAACAAAACAGAGTGAAACAAATTTCCAGCCTAAGACAACCTGGATGGTTGATTGGAAAGGTCTGTTGTTCTGGATTGGGAGAGGAGCACCATTCAGTGTGGGCATGCAGGCAAACACTAGGCCTCAGTGAACTTAGAGCAGCCCTCAGGGGACTGAATCACATGCAGCTGTGGCAGTTTCCAGACTTCTCAACCCACAAACACCAAAGATACCTTAGAAGATCAGTAGAAATAGTGAGAAAGAAGATTGGTCCCAGTCCCAGTCCCAGTGTAGCCCCTGGGCGGTGGCTGCTTCCAGAGCTTTTGGCCCACTGATAGAGGGGCAATCAAGTAGCTGATCAGAGGCGAGTTTCAGGGACCTCTTTGCTGGTGCTGAGGATGGAATCTCTTGCTTTGCCCATGCTTGGATCTGGGTCACAGTTTTAGGTGGCGGTCCTGAGACAAGGAGGAGCACTGACATGGTGGAGCTTGTCGTGGCTGTGGAGAGAAAATCCTCCTCATAGTTCCAAGGCAGAAAACAGTGCTTGTGGCCACTCATAGACCAGGGCATAGGCCAGGAAAGGAATAAACACCTCCACCTTGATCATATCACCTTGGAAGAATGGAACATTTACAGGTCCGTTAGAAGTATCTCTGAAAACAGCTGCACAAACCCCCCAAAGCTTGGGACAGCACATTCTCCACACTGGAAGCAGACTGTTACCTTAACAAAGAGTTTATAACTCAAGTAATTGGCTCGGAACATAAGCAAACAGCACAAAAACAGTCAGACCATAAAATGTTTCTTTGGTGACAAAGAAGGTCAAAACACACAACCAGGAGAATACAATGAATTCAAAGCTCCTACATCCAAAACCTCTAAGAAAAATATGAATCAGTCTCAGGCCATGGAAGAGCTCAAAATGTATTTTGAGAAGCAAGCAAGAAAAGTAGAGGAAAAACTGGGAAGAGAACTAAGAGTGATGCAAGAAAATCATGAAAAACAATTCAACAGCTTACTAAAAGAGACCCAAAAAACTGAAGAAAATTACGCTTTAAAAAATAGCCTAACCCAAATGGCAAAAGAGGTCCAGAAAGTCAATGAGGAGAATGCCAAATGGAAAAGGAGGTCCAAAAGCTCACCAAAGAAAATAATTCCTGAGGGGCAGAGCCAAGATGGCGGAGTGAAAGCAGTGACTTGCTTGAGCTCTCCCCCAAACCCCTCCAAATACTCATAAAAATGGCTCTAAACAAATTCTGAAGCAGCAGAACCCACAAAAAGACAGAGTGAAACAAATTTCCAGCCCAAGACAACCTGGATGATTGATCAGAAAGGTGTATTGTGCCGGGCTGGGAGCACAGCGCAATGTGGGGGAGCAGGCTGCAGCAAACCTGGAGCAGGCCTCAGAGGACTGAGTCGTGGGCAGCTGTGGAGGTTTCCAGACTCCTCAATCCACCAACGCCAAAGACAACTTAGAAGGCCAGTGGGAAAAGTCTGTTTCTGTCGGTGGTCAGAGAGGAAGGCGGGGTTTCAGCTCCATTCCCCAAGAGTGGTGCCCTGGGGGGCAGCTGCTTCCCGAGCTTCCGGCCCACAGACTGAGGAGGAATCCAGTGGCTGATCAGAGAGGAACTGCAGGGATCTCTTTCACAGTACTGAGGCAAGAATCTCTTGCTTTGCCTGTGTGTGGATCTGGGATGCAGTTCTGGGTGGCAGTGCTGGGACGAGGAGGAGCACTGCTGGCGCGGTGGAGCTTGTAGTGGCTGTGGAGAGGAACCCTCCTCACAGTTACAGGACAGAAAGGAATACTTGTGGTCACAGGCCAGGAAAGGAGTAAATACCTCACCCTTATCATATCACCCTTAAGCTTACAGGTCCCTACAAGTATCTCTGAAAACAGCTTACAAACCCCTGATGCTTGGGACAGTACACTCTCCACATTGGAAGCAGACTCTTGCCTTAACAAAGAGTTTAAAACTCAAGTAATTGGCCAGGATCATGAGCAAGCAGCGCAAAAAGAGTCAGACGATATTATCTTACTTTGGTGAAAAGAAGATCAAAATATACAACCAGAAGAAGACAACAAAGTCAAAGCTCCTACATCCAAAGCCTCCAAGAAAAATATGAATCAGTCCCAGGCCTTGGAAGAGCTCAAAAGGGATTTTGAGAAGCAAGTAAGGGAAGTAGAGGAAAAACTGGGAAGAGAAATGAGAGTGATGCAAGAAAATCATGAAAAACAAGTCAACAGCTTGCTAAAGGAGACCCAAAAAAATACTGAAGAAAATAACACCTTAAAAAAAGCCTAACCCAAATGGCAAAAGAGGTCCAAAAAGCCAATGAGGAGAAAAATGCCCTAAAAAGAAAAATTGGCCAAATGGAAAAGGAAGTCCAAAAGATTACTGAAGAAAATACTTCCTTAAAAATTAGAATAGAGCAATTGGAAGCTAGTGACTTTATGAGAAATCAAGACACTGTAAAACAAATCCAAAAGAATGAAAAATTAGAAAACAATGTGAAATATCTCATTGGAAAAACAACTGACCTGGAAAATAGATCCAGGAGAGAGAATTTAAAAATTATTGGACTATCTGAAAGCCATGATCAAAAAAAAGCCTAGACATCATCTTTCAAGAAATTATCAAGGAAAACTGCCCTGATATAGTAGAACCAGAGGGCAAAATAGAAATTGAAAGAATCCACAGATCTCCTCCTGAAAGAGATCCCCAAAGGAAAACTCCTAGAGTTCCCAGGTCAAGGAGAAAATATTACAAGCTGCCAGAAGCAAACAATTCAAGTACTGTGGAAACACAATCAGGATAACACAAGATTTTGCAGCTTCTACATTAAAGGACCGCAGGGCATGGAATATCATATTCCAGAGGGCAAAGGAGATAGGATTACAGCCAAGAATCACCTACCCAGCAAAACTGAGTATAATCCTTCAGGGGAAAAAATGGTCATTCAGTGAAATAGAGGACTTTCAAGCATTCTGATGAAAAGACCAGAGCTGAATAGAAAATTTGACTTTCAAATACAGGACTCAAGGGAAACATGAAGAGGTAAACAGGAAAAAGAAATCATAAGGGACTTATTAAGGTTGAACTCTTTTCTACATGGAAAGATAATATTTGTAACTCATGAGACCTTTGTCAGTATTAGGGTAGTTGAGGGAACAATTATATGTATACGTAGATACATAGATAGATAGATAGATGATAGATAGATAGATATAGATAGATATAGATAGATAGATAGATAGATAGATAGATAGATAGATAGATAGATAGAGGACACTGGGTGAGTTGGAGATAAATGGGTGATAGCTGGAGAATAAAATTAAGGGGTGAGAGAGGATTATACTGGGAGAAGGAGAAAGAAAGAGTTAGAATGGGGTAATTTATCTCACATAAAACAGATAAGAAAAGGCTTTTATAGTGGAGGGGAAGTAGGGGAAGTTGACAGGGAATGAGTGAATCTTATTCTCATCAGATTTGGCTTAAGGAGGAAATAACATAGACACTCAATTAGGTATGGAAATTTATATTTACCCTACAGGAAAATAGGCGTGAGGGAATAAGAAAGGGGGGTGATGATAGAGGGGAGGGCAGATTGGGGGAGGGGATAATCGGAAGCAAACACTTCTGAGGAGTGACAGGGTCAAAAGACAGAATAGAATAAATGGGGGGCAAGACAGAATGAAGGGAAATATAGTTAGTTTTTCACAACATGACATCTACAGAAGTGTTTTGCATGACTTAACATGTATAACCTGTATTGTGTTGCTTGTCTTCTCAATGAGGGTGGGTGGGGAGGGAGGAAGGGAAAGCATTTGGAACTCAAAGTTTTAAAAACACATGATAAAATTGTTTTCACGTGCAACTGGGAAATAAGATATACAGTCAATGGAGTATAGAAATCTATCCTACCCTACAGGAAAAATAGGAGAAGGGGATAAGAGAAGGGGGGTGGGTGGAATAGAAGGGAGGGCAGATTAGGGGAAGGGGTATTCAGAATGCATGCCATCTTGGAGTGGGGGAGGAATGAGATGGGGAGAAAATTTGGAACTCAAAATCTTATGGAAGTGAATGTTGAAAACTAAAAATAAATTAATAAAAAAATTTTGTGGAAAAAAAAAGAAATGAAATATCCACAATGGCCATGTTGTAAAGGTGAATCTTTTTGTATCTTAAGTTGGTAGGGGACATTGTCAATTTTTTTAAGAGAAGATGATTTAATTAGAATAAAATTATATCACACTCTAGGTATCATTTTTTCAATTTCATAACATTTCTTTTTTTGTTCAGATTTTTAGTTTTCAACATTTACTTCTACAAGCTTTTCAGTTTTAAATTTTCTCCCCCTCCCCAAGATGCCTTGCAATCTAATATAGGCTGTACATACACATTCCTATTAAACATATTTTCACATTAATCATGCATGCCATTTTGTTTACAATGGTTTCCTAAAAATAAGAATACAAAAAAAATCAAAGCCTAAAAATAGCATAAACAATATTTTGCATTTTAGAAACTACATTGTCAAATCTTACACTCAGTTTCAAATTATTACACAAGTACAAGATTAGAGAGTCATAGCTGGAAAGCAGTTTTTCTGAAAATGATCTGAGGATTCTAGTGGTCTGTAAGCTCAGTTGGAGAAAAGTACAGTTTGGCATCTAAGAAGGAGCTTACAATCTTATGCATAGAAATGTAGTATAGAAGAATAAGGAGGTAATGTACTTCCTAGTACTCTGCCCTGATAAGACCACATCTTGACCATACTGAGTTTTGTGCTCAGTTTGTAATTGGGCCTTTTCAGACAAACATTGGTAAGCTAGAAAATATCCCTATCATGGCAGAGAAGAAAGTAAAAGTCTTAGAGTTCATGACATTTGAAGGAAATGGAGCTAGTAAGCCAGAAAGAAAAAGAAATGATGATTGGAGCACGCATATTAGCTGTTAAAAGGTTGTCTCATAGAGGAGGTATGATACTTATACAATACAAAAAGGAGAAATTTTCCAAATGTCAAGAGATAAACTTAGGCCTTAGGAAACCTTTTTGAAGTTAGAACCCTCTCCATTATAATGGACTTCCAATCAGAGGCAGTATATTACTCAACAATGGAGATCTGGGTCTTCAAACAAGATTTGTTTTAATTTAATTTTTAATTTAGGGAATAAAATAATAATTTTCATAATATAACACAATAAGAAAGACGATTGTACATGGAAGTGCAAATCTATTATATACAATGTGTTAATACTTTCAAATATATAACAAAATTATTGTCTAAATTTCTTTTTTTCTCACCTTCTACCTATAGGTGGTTACCATCAGACATAAATGTGTACAAACATACATACATATGTATATATGTGTCCATATGTATACATATATACATATAATAAGATAATAAATATATTCACATATACACATATGTAAACTTAGACTATACATCAATTTATCAGTTCTTTTCTTGATGCAGACAGCATCTTTCTTCGTATGTCCTTTGTATTAATTTGGGTCACTCAAAGTCATTCTTAAAACAATACTGCTGTTACTGTGTACAGTGTTCTCTTGGTTCTGCTCATTTAGATCTTCATTATTTCATATGTCTATCTATGTAAACTTTGATGACTACCAGTTTTTCATGTTATAATGCTTATTAAATTTTAAGCATGAGTTAGGTAATGAACTCTGTTGATTATCTACATTTTACTCTCTATATATCTTGTCTTGGTACAGATGTTTGTATATTCTCTTCCCGATTACTGTGAGCTCCTTGACAGCAGGGACTGATTTTTGCTTTTTTATCACTTAACAAAGTGCCTGGCACAAAGGAGGTACTTAGTAAATATTTATTAACTTAATAAGTGGGAAATTCCAAGATTCCTTGAATATTTTCAAGTTTATAAAGCAGGTTTTTTTTTATGGCAAATCTGTTAGGTAAATAATGTAAATATTTTGCTTTCAAAATAGACATAAGGAAAATGAGATTTGGAGTCAAATGTTCCAGTTATCTTTCCACGTAATTATGTTTTTGACCAAGGCAAAAATAATCACTTTGCTTTATATATATGTATATATATATATATGTGTGTGTGTATACATATATATATACACACACATATATACATATATGTATACATATATACATATATATATACATATATATACATATATATACATATATATACATACACACAAAAACACACACATACATATATTATTTCTATATGATTTGTCATCCCTAGAAAACTTTGAGAGTATTTTAAAGTATTTTTTCCTCTCATTTTTTTAATTTCAAGTTTCTTTCCCCCCCACTTACACTACTCTATTTTTTTCCAATTACATGGTAAGATAGTTTTCAACATTCACTTTTATAAGATTTTGATTTCCAATTTTTTTCTCCCTCCTTCCCCTTCCCCCTCCCCCAAATGGCATGTAATGTGATACAGGCTATACACGTACAATCCTATTAGACATGTTTCCACATTAGCCATGTTATGAAAGAAGAACCAGAACAAAAGGAAAAAAAAATGAGAAAGAAAAAAAGGCGGGAGGAGAAATAGTATGCTTCCATCTACAATCAGACTCCATAGTTCTATCTCTGGATGTGGTTAGCATTTTCCATCATGAGTCTTTTGGAATTGCCTTATATCACTGTATTGCTGCGAAGTCTATTAAATTTGGTCATCGCATAATGTTGCAGTGACTGTGTACAGTGTTCTCTTGGTTCTGCTCACTTTACTCAGGATCAGTTCATGTATGTCTTTCCAGATTTTTTCTGAAGTCTGCCTGCTCAACATTTCTTATAGCAAAATATTACTCCATTACATTCATGTAATACAACTTGTTCAGCCTCTCCCCAACTGACAGACTTCCTCTCAATTTCCAAATCTTTGCCACCACAAAAAGGGCTGCTATAAATATTTTTGTACATCTGGGTCCTTTCCCCTTTCTTATGATCTCTTTGGGAAACAGACCTAGTAGTGTTATAGCTCAGTCAAAGGGTATGCAGAGTTTTATTACCCTTTTGGTATGGTTCCAAATTGCTTTCCAGAATGATGGAATCAGTTCACAACTCCACCAATAACACATTAATGTTCCAATTTTCCCATATCTTCTCCAACATTTATCATTTTCCTGTTTTTTTTTTCATTAGGCATTCAGATAGGTATGATATGGTACCTCAGAGTTGTTTTGATTTGCATTTCCCTAATCAATAGTGATTTAGAGCATTTTTTCATATGCTTAAAGATAGCTTTAATTTCTTCATCTGAAAACTGCCTGTTAATATCTTTTAACCATTTTTCAATTGGTAAATGACTTGTATTCTTATAAATTGACCCAGTTCTCTATATATTTTAGGAATGAGGTCTTTATCAGAGACAATGGCTCTGAAAATTGTTCCCAGCTTTCTGCTTCCCTTCTAATCTTGGTTGCTTTGACTTTGTGAAAAACTTTTTAAAAAATTTTAATGTAATCAAAATTATCCATTTTCAATTTCATGATGTTCTCTATCTCTTGTTTGGTCATCACTACTTCTCTTCTCCATAGACCTGACAGGTAAACTATTCCTTACTCTCCTAATTTTCTTTTGGTATCACCCTTTAAGTCTAAACCATATTATAAATGAATACAAAAACTGCAGAAAAGTTGTCATTAAGTGCATAAAGGGTACATGATTTTCTTGGGAAAGGTGAAAACAAAAAGGAATTGATGGATTTGGTTTAACTATGCAATTAAAAAAAATTATTAAATGCATAGTATGAGCCAAATGTTTTGTTGGCCATTAAGGATACCAATAGTGAGACACTTCCCTGAAGAACGCATTTTTGTAGGAAGATGCTATGGAATATGTCAAGATAAGTAAATATGGGGCAACTATACAGTATAACAGTGAATCAAGGATGTTAACAAAGAGCTGGTGGAACAGGAAAGTTTTTTGAATGAAGCAACAAAAGAAGGTAAGAGACCCCTAGAGACAGCAGGAAGAAAGGAGAACATTCCATGCATGAAGGTGAGAAATGAAATGTCATATATATGGAAGTGCAAACAGTATATTTGACTGGTCAGTAGAGTCAATGTGAGGAAGCAATGTGTAATCAACCTGCAAAGGTATACCTGCAGGAGTGGGGAAACTGCATCCTTGAGGCCACAAATATCCCTCTAGGTCCTCAAGTGTGGCCCTTTGACTGAATCCAAACTTCGCAGAACAAATCCCCTTAATAAAAGGATTTGTTCTGTAAAATGTGGACTCATTCAAAAGTCCACACCCATGGACCTACAAGGCCACAGGTTCCCCACCCCTGCTTTAGTGAGATTGTGAAGGACTTTCAGTGTCAAATAGGAGTTTGTATTTATCCAAAGGGCAATAGGAGACCCCTAAACCTTCTTTAGCAGAGGGGATTCGCACTTTAGGAATAAGAATTTAACCTAAGGTCAACAAAAAACATTAAGAATCCTTGTGCCTGAGAGTGTTTGTAATGAATGTCAGAGAATAGAAAAGCAAGAAGATAGCAGGATGTTCATAATCAGAAAAGAGAGGAGCAGAGAGTTCTACCAAAAATAGGCTGAAATTCTGAAATTGAATCAATGTATATACTAATTCTTAGTTACTTCATTTGGAAAGTAGACACAGTTAAGGACAATGAAAAGTAGTGTTCTCAACTCAGAAAGCTGGGTTTTTTTTTCTTTTGTTTGTTTTTTTTACCCAGCAGTTTTTAAAAAATACAGTTTCTCCCACATATTTTATGTTCTCAGGTTTAAGGAAGACTATTCTACTCTGTTCAGTTCTTCTTATCTGATATAACATGCTCAATTACTCTTTGTTTTTATTTTCAGAAGTACCAAATAATTTTGAAGATTAGTCAGACAGGTTACTGTTCAAATGTGATCTGATTGATATATACATCTATATGCATACATAGGATTTCATGCAAAAGGCTGTAGGTTTCTATTTTTATTCAGGCTAACTTTGATATTCAAGCAGATCATTTTCATAAAGAATTTATAGAGGTGATATAACTGTCATATGGGTTAATAGGTATTAGTGTTACCTTGATCACCTTTTTTTGGGAAAAAATATTGTATTTGATTTTGTTAAATGTTCATTTTGTTTGAATTTTTCTTTCCTTAAGCTATCTTGTAAAGTGATATTTCAGTTTTCAAAACTGTATTGCCTGTGGCACAGATGTCCTTGCTGTATAGCTGATCTAGTCTAAATTTGTCCTTTTACAGAATAGGAAACCATCACCTAGAAAAGCCAAATGATTTCCCCAAATTCTAACACTACATAAGCCATTGAGCTAGATGGAAGACTAGATCTTCTTTGTTGCTTCTATGATATCAGATGTTCTATTCATGGTACACTGGTAATCAGGACATCATTTTCAGTTAATCTGAGGCAGATGAGGATGGGAGCTAGACCCCCCCCAAAAAAAAAAGAACTCTGGAATTTCCCACATGGCCTAATCTCTGGCAATCCCTTGAAGCTATAATCCCATCAACTGGCCTTTTATTGTGGCTATGCCCAATCTCTGTTACCTTTAAGGTAGCCTGGCCCTCCATTGTTTTACCTCCCTGTCCCCTCCTTCTCCCTCCACCCCCCCACCCTTTCTCCATTTCCCATGCTTTGTCTCATCTAGGCTCCATTCTCCATTGGCCACCCCTGGAGCTCTATTACCTCACACTATTTGGCCACTCCTAGATCCCTCCCATAGTTTTTCTGTATTCTCCATTAACATGTTCAGATTCTTATAATCTAGTCACTGCTTAGATTTTTACAATCCAGTCAATAGCTCACAGAAGGTCAGATTCCTTAAACCTTAAGACTCTGGCTAATATGGTGGATCTTTAACAAACCTTATTTTTGGCTAAAAGAAGGTTTTGGTCAAATTCTTTTGGACAGGACCCATGTGTCCTGATTTTGGGATTCCAGCACCTCTCACCTCTGGACCTCATCAAGGAGACTTGATCAATAAATCAAAGTAAGTAATACTTAAGATTCATTTTAAATAATAAAATGAAATTAAGGTGCTTGCAATTGGGGAAACCAGTTTTTTTTTTCCCTTTACCAATGATTTCCTTGTCCTCAAATTTACTTTATCTTACTTAGCATGTATTTTGTATTTGTATTTATATCTGTATTTGTTGTGCATTTCAGTAGAATATAAACTCCTTGAGGAGAAGAAGTATTTCCTTTTGTTTTGTATCTTTATAGCATAGCATAATGGCTTGTATTTAGGAAATGGTTTTTGAATGGAAGACAAAGCTCCTCAAATAAATCTGAGCTTTTAAACACTATTATCCTCCCAATGATGCAATTGGATTGCTAATCATGAAACAATGAACTCATAAGAATCAGAGTAGCAAGTAATGAAAAAGTCAATGTAAGGATACTCCACAGGAGTCATTAGGTGACATCATATTACCAATGATGATTTACTTTTAAGGGCTACTCAAAAAGACTCCACCCAGGCATATTCTTGCCCCCTCCCATTAATAACAGAGAGTCTGTTACACTGGTACCCATGAAATATTAAAAGGCCCAAAGGAGAGCCTTTTTCACCCCATTTACCCTCATGCTGGGCAGATACTGTTAGTAAAATTTATAGACAAGAAAATTATAGGATAAAATAATTTGGATGGATTATCAAGCAACAAGAAATGATTTAATGTCTACTATGTGCCAGGCACAAGAACACTCGAAACAAAACAAAACAAAACAAAACAATAATAAAAATTTCCCTGCCCTCAAGATGTTTGTAATTTAATACAGGAAAAAACATGTCCCAGCAGTGGGTATATTCATGCTCCACTCCACCAATTTTCAGCTCCTTTTGATTTAATGTCTTCCCTCATTAGATTATAAGCTATTTGATGGCAAGGACTACATTTATTTTTGCTTATAGTTGCATCACCAGGGCTTAAACAATGCCTGGCACAAAGTAAGAAATACTTAAGAAATGCTCCCTTCCTCCCTTCTCTCTCTCCTTTTCTCTCTTCTTTTCTTCTCTTCCTTTTTTCATTTTGTTTTAAAACTGTGTTACTAGAAATTCATAAGAGCAGGTTTCAGGACAAAAATAATAATAATTATTTCTGTTCTAGACATATTGAATTTGAATTGCTTCTGAGACATCCAGTTTGACAAGTCCAAGAAGTAAGTTATATGGAGCTGAAGTTCAAGAGAGGATATCTTAAAAAAAAAAAATCAATCTCTGATAGTTAAAGAGTTTACCAAGTGATGGAGAATAGAGCAATAAAATTCTCAGACCAAAGCCTTAGGGGATACCCATGGTTAGCACTAGTAAAGAAGAACCAGATGAAATATTTGTATAGATGAGAGGTAAACATGGAGACAGCAGTGTCACAAAATAAACTGAGAGAATATAGTATCCAACATCATTAATATTTGATGGGGTGTGGGCTCTGGACCTCCTCTCTTTGAACTTTCTCACAAATTTTAGGAACCCAGCCCCTGAACCCAGTTCTCTGGCATTTGCCTGAGGTATCTGCTCATGCCAGTATAATCTCTTCCACTGTCCTTTCATTGTAGCCCTGACCCAGCCCAACCTTCAGTCCTCTGTTACCTCTGACACAGCCCAGCACTTCATTGTCTGTTACCTCTGCACCACCCCAGGCTTCTTTCCACCCTTAATCCCATCTAGATCCCTCCTCTGTTACCTCCAGGTCATCCCAGGTTTCTGGCCACTCCTTGATCCCATCCAAATCTTCCCACAACCCATAATCTTTTTTCCTTATAAAAAGACCAGTCTTGCCCCTAGCAAATGCATAGATTTTTA
The DNA here is from genome assembly GCF_003287225.1 of Phascolarctos cinereus. Classification (NCBI taxonomy): domain Eukaryota; kingdom Metazoa; phylum Chordata; class Mammalia; order Diprotodontia; family Phascolarctidae; genus Phascolarctos; species Phascolarctos cinereus. The sequence continues at coordinate 27,289,858 of NW_027556180.1, forward strand.
AAATCCTACCTGCTTCTGTGGGAGACACAATAAATCTTGTTTCCAACTGAAAGAAGGCTTGAGTAGTTGAATTCTTTTCAGGCAGATCCATGTCCTTTTGCTCTTGAATTTTGGGGTTGCCAGAACCCCTAGACCACCACAGCATCAAATGTTCCAGAGAGCTCAAGAAAAATGAGGACTGGAAAGAAAAGGTCATTACATTTAATTATTAAGATAACTTGTTGTTGTTCAGCCATATCTGACTCTTTGTGACCCCACTTGGGATTTTCTTGGTAACGATACTAGAGTGGTTTTCCATTTCCTTTTCCAGCTCATTTTACAAATGAGGAAACTGAGGCAAACAGGGTTAAGTGACTTGTCCAGGGTGATAATCATTTAAGATCAATTGAGCCTCAATAAGGGCCAAAAACCTTAATTAATCTTTTCTTCCTCAGTGAGCTGAGAATGACCCTTCCTGCATCAACAGCTAAAGGTGACCAAGAGCTTTCTTATGTTTATGACCACTAAGGCTCCTTTAACCCAGACACTTCTTTGATGGTGTTAAAGGAAACACAGATATATCCTGGATCTGACATTTGCCTATCTTATTTAAATTCCATTTCTCATGCTCTGGTTCAAAATATGGAGACCATAAAACCGAGTAACACAGACATCCTGAGTCAGAGTTTTAATGTCCTCCAAAAATTGCTTGATTCAGTCGGAGATAAAGCTCTGCCTCCATGTAACATTTTGCATACTGCTAACTTAAGGGAATAAAACAATATGAATATACTTATCACCTAGCTTGCTGTCTCTTTAATCAACTTTCAAGTCCACGAGGGTCACACAACTAGTAAATGTCTGAGGCCAGATTTGAACTCAGGAAGAAGATGAGTCTTCCTCTCTTCAAGTCCAGTGCTCTATTCACTCCACCACCTCCTTGTGCACTTGCTGTGCAGCTTTGAACAAATAACTCCTCTGGGCTTTAGGTTCTTAACTTACAAAATAAGAAGTTTGAACTATTTAAGTCACAATTTGTTGTGAGGAAAGGGCTTTATAGCTGCACATTGATTACTCTAGAAGATGTAATTTCACTTGAAGAATCAGTTTAGAAGGCAGATTGCAGGTTTCAAAGAGAGTGAGAAGATGTCATGACTAGTTGGCTGTCTCCAGTACTTTAGTCATGCAGGGAAGAGGAAATACTGTATGATAGCTACCTGGTATGCCAGGATCAAATGAGAGGTTTATAATGGAGGAAACTGTCTGGTTTTAGAGATCATGAAAGGAGCCAGTGGGTGTGATAATGGGGTCAATCTGCTGCAGAAAACCAGTAAGGAATAGAATCAAGTAAATAGCACTTATTAAGCACTTTTTTTGTTCCTGTGCTAGGCACTGTGTTCAGCTTTGGAAGAACATATTAAAAACAAAAACAAAAAAAAAAACAAAACTGAAACAGATAAACAAACAAACAAAAATACCCTTACATATTCCCTACCCTTAAGGAGTTTGCATTCTAATGAGTGATTTAATCAGAGTATTAATGGAAGGATATATTATAAACAAATTATTCTCTTCAGTTAACTTTTTCTCTAAATGTGGCTCTTCTTGTTTCTATCAGATTCACATTTTGGGGACCTCACTAACCAAATCTCACACAGTAAAAGAAAATAAAAGTCCTCCACAGATAGGTCATTTTTATTATTTCAAACCTTTAATCATCTTATGTGTTTGCCTACTGTCCAAATAAGTAAAGTGAGAAGCAAGAGGACATTAAGAGTCTCTGAGAGCATTTCCATCAAAATCTTAATTCAGGTGTGTTGTCTAAAGCATGAAAAGCAGCCCCCTTCCCCCCTTTTATTTAATCATATCAGTTACCAGGACAGGAAGACACCAGGCTATCTTCAATAATGCAACCTTCAATTTTAGCACCAATTCGTCCATTGCCTTTATTCAACTATATGGATGCCATATACTGTATTTGCAGGAGGAAAGACTGCCTGTTAATTAAAATGTCAACTTTTGTTTTTGAAGAAATGTTGACCTTTTGTTTTCTCACTCCTTTTTTTTTCTCTTTGATTTTAACACTCTGCATGCAAATATGTTTACATGATATTCTAGGGACCATTCATTTGGACCTTTCACGGACTCTGATTATAGATGTAATTATTTCAAGTTAATTGTGCTCCCTATCTGTCCCCTTTCTCCCTCCTACTGCCTAACTGAATATCTTGTGGATTCTGTTCAGAACTCTGTTTTTCTCTCTGTACAACATCTCCATCATTTGTACCAATTCCAATGACTTCAAATATCAATTGCAAGCAGAGATATAATCATGGTGGAGCTGACTAGGGCTTAGTCCCAGGGCAATGACTATAAGGGGTACTGACGAAACTTGCAGTCATTCAGCAGCACAGCAAACCATAGCTTTGAACCAAGTCAAAGAGAAAAGTTCATTAAAATAGAAACTACTAAATATTTGGCTGTGGTGAGCTCCTTCTCTGATCCACCCTGCTTTCCATCCCTTCTTTTGTGCCCATGTGGCAAGCCTTCAAAAGCAGTGAACCAGAGTCACTGTTCTTTGGGACAGTGGCTCAGGTTTACCTTACGGATACCCTTCTACCTCTTGCTTCAGGAATGGCTTGTGGTATTTGCCCTTGATATTGTAGTTCTGATTATGACTCTGCTAATATGCTGATGTCTCATGTGTATATCTAGTCATTCCATATTACATTAGCATCCTACTAAAAATCCTACTCTTTAAGAGATAAGTCTTTTTGAATGAATTCGTATTACATGAAACTTAACTTAAACAATATTGAGCTCATTATCTCTCCCCCAATCCAGTTTCCCTTCTTGGCTTCCCTGTTTTTGTCAAAGGAGTCAATATTTTCTAGTCACCAGGGTTTGAAATGATGGTATACTCATAGTATAGTTGAAAAAGTACAGGACTTTGTGCTCCAAGATCATATCTTGATTCTGCCTCTTATTAGCTATGTGACAACAAGAAGGTCATTTAAACTCTGAGCCTCAGTTTCATTAACTGTAAAATCAGGCAACAATTGTTACCAGGACATACTAAAGACTTTGCGGCTTGGTGGGACCTATGAGAACTCATCTGTCTTGTCTTTTTATCTGTCTGTCTATAGATCTGGCTATCTATTTATTTATCTGTTTTCCATCTTTAAAGCAGCATAAAGAATATTGCTGAAATGTTAGAAAATCCAACACAATGTCCAATAGAGTCATGGGAAATTAAGCTCAAAGGAAGGAAATTTCAGCAAATGATAAGCAACTGAAAGTACTTGGCTACAATAGGGGCTATATAGAGTATTATTATTATTATGCAGCTGCCCCATAGTGGGTGCAGTTTGGGTCACCCCTCCCTCACAACTTTACTGTGAAAATCAGAGTACATTGTACTTAATCACGTTTATCTCTCCAGTCACAAAAGATAATTTTAAAATATGAAAAGGATTTCTTTTTAAGCAATGCTATCCATATTATAATTGTTTAAGAGATTTTCTATTTATTGGTAGATTAACCAGATGGCATATGGGTATGTTTTCATTTGATGCAGCAATTCTCATGCTCATTGTACCATAAAAATTGTATAGAATGGTGATTTTGTGGGCAATTTCTAGAAACATTCAGAAATCTGTCAAGAATTCTTTAAGATACACCATGAATTCTCTAAATCAGTGGGCTTCATTTGCATATTCAGGATTTAACTCCGTTTTTCTTCTAGGTTTGATTTTTTATGTAATGATAAAAAAGTCTGAAGGTAATAAAGGCATTCACAATTTTCATTACATATGCAATCATATGCAAATATAATTCACCACTTTAATGGATCTATGATTTTGGTGAAGTGGTTACTCCATACTGCAATTCATCTTGGTAGTATACTTGATAGGGCACTGAGCTTGAAGTTAGGAAGAACTGAGTTATATACTTGTCTCAAACACTTATGAGTTGTGTGAATCTGGAAAAATAACTTGAACTCTCTAAGACTCAGTTTCTTCAACTGTAAAATGAGGTCTTTGGACCAGATGGCCTCTAATGCCTCTTCTAGCTCTAAATCTGTGATCCTCTGAATATGAAATATCCATACCTGCTAGAGGAATGCATCACTTAGACATATCCTCCTATGAATCTGCCTTAGGAAGTCTGCCTAATATGGGGAGGGTGTGCCTCCTTTTTTATCTATTAACATTGTAATTATTCACAGATTCTTTAATCAAATAGATTACTTTATAAGAGATTCAGTTCTTTGAAGAAGTTTAAATGTATCTTTGCATGAAGGGAATGGACAGGCCCATTGACAACCTGAGTAAAGATCAAGGGACACCTAAATTGTCATTACTACTATTTACTTATCATTGCTAATTTTCATTAATTGATTGGTTTGAACTTCCATGACTTAATTGAAGATAGCTTAGTGGCTGAGACTTTTGTGGTTCTCAGCTACCTCTTTATGATGGACCCATATGAAAATGGTAGCAACTGCAGCATTAGTCTCTTTTTCATAGAGATCTTGAGGGAGCTAAATGAACATCTGAGACAATGGAGATAAAACAGATTCCAAGGTGAGTCAATGTTTGCGTGCATATATGTGCTCTTCTCCCAGAAGGTAGAGTACAATCTTTGCTGCATGGATCAAGATGGCCACTAGGATTCAAGTTCTTGATTCAAACAATGGAAAGGCAATGGCTTAGATCTTTGAAGAGGGGAACCCTGTTGTTGAATACTTGTAGTTTCTGAAACTGTACTGTCTTATAAGAGAGTCAGAAGTACTTAGACTGAAGATCTAGCAAAGGGACATTAAGGTAGAGTTTGAGCAAGAAGCCATACAAAAAGAAAAGCAACAAGACAATGTACTTTACCTTCTACTACTATTCAGAGAGTGAAATTTTCATGGGAAGGGAGTTGCATCAGAAACTTATAGGATAATAGAATTAAGGATAAAAGGGACCTTAGAGATTATTGAATTCAATTTATTATTTTTACAGATCTTGAGTATGAAGATAAGAATAGTTGCAGAATGCAAGCTCTTTGGGGACAAGGGTATTTTATTAATTTCTTTCTAAGTACCTCTATCACCTAGGACAATACCTTGTATTACATATAGCATATAATAAACACTTAATAAATGTTGATTTGTTGAAATGCTCACTGATTTGTCCAAAGTCATTAAAGTAATAAATGACAGAGTCAGGATTTTGATTAAGTCTGGAAACTCCATGTGAGAAGAAACACAAATGTGGCAGAGTAAAAACAAAATTTGAATTTTGCATCAGAGCTCCCAGGTTTGAAAGCTAGCTCAGCCGTTTACTGTCTGAGTTACAGACTGATTCATCTTGAATAAGCCATTTAATTTGCCAATGTCTCAGTTTCCAAATCTGCAAAAATTATAGGATTGGAATAGATAATTTCTAAAGTCCCTTTTAATTCTAAATATATTAAATTATTATATTTGTATTTTTGTCAGTCCAATTTTTAGGGAAACATTTTTTACAACAAACTCCAGCCAATGGGTATCTTCTTTCAATAGTCGTTCAATGGAAACCAAAGTAAATACATACAAGATACTCTCAATAGCCCATTAGCACAGAAATTTTCCACCCTTTGCTTTACAACTCCACAATACAAATACATTTCCAAAATCTACTTTCCTGTGGTAGCTTTCTGTTGTCTGGCATTCTCAGGAAAAGAGTAAGGGGATATATGTACAGAATAAGAAAACAAAATCTACAAGAATGATAATAACAATAGGGAAGTTAAATTAGATGTATAAGGTTGCTGACATTGTGATACAGGAGAATATGGAAAGTGAATCTATCGTAGTAGGTACTAAAGAAAATATATAGTATAGATGCATCCCTACCCCTACCCTCATGGAGCTTATATTCTAGGAGAGAAAAGAAAACATGTACAGAAATCTATAATTTAATTTTTTTTCATAGAACATTCCATTAATCAGCATTCGCTATAAATTTCTATGCTCCAGGCATGGGCTAAGCACTGGGGCTTGGAAAGAAAAAAAAATGATACTATCCCTGTCCACAAGGAACACAGTCTCTCAGAGTTGACACATATATATATAAAAGCATATGCATATATAAACAGACTCAATATAATTTTATTTATTTATTATTATTATTGGAAGGAGTAGGGGATGTGGTACTAGCCACTAGAGGTTACAAGAAAGTCACTTCCTTGTTGTGTGATACAAGCCAAGTTACTTAACATTTGTCTGTCTAATTTCTTCATCTCTAAAATGGGAATAACAATAGCATCTACCTACTAAGGTGTTGTGAGGTTAAAATGAGATATCTGTAAAGTACTTTGAAAACTTCAAAACACAATAAAAATGAGCTATCAATTATTAACTAAGACAAAAATAAATCTTAACTCAAATTTCACTTTGCTTGTGACCACTGCCAGTTGTTTATATTTGAGAACCAGAAGAGCTTTGCATTATTTATGTACAGAGACAATTAATCTACCTGCCTACACCATTCATTCATTCATTCAATCATATGCCAAACATTCATCAATTACTAACTATATGTCAGGCATAATGCTGGCAACTGGACATGGATTTTTTTTCTTAAATTTCATAATCCTAAACAAGCAGTATATGTTGTGTTCATTCAAGAGTTTTTGATAGAAGTAACCACTGAGATAACTTAAGTTAGTGATCTCTCTATATCTATTGAGTCATGTAATTGGGAGCTACATGTTGATTCTGTAGAAAGATTGTCTCCAGCTAGTTCTTCTTTTCTTTGAGGCTGTAGGGACAGAGGAGTACTTTGAGCTTTCTCTGAGATCTAGATGAGGAAAAAGTGGCTGCCCTGTTTCCCAACTAGCCATGGCAGCTGTGACTACATGGGTGCTTCTATGCATGTGTATTGGTTCTTTTCCCACCTTAGGTGACCAGAGATGGAAATATCTCGGTGAATTCAGGAGATCAAATTGTGCCATGAGTTCAGGAAATTCATTTGTCTTATCGGTCCATCAGGTGTAGAAAAGCTGGATCATATCAATGGCAGTGTCCACCTGAGAGTAAAGCTATGTTGCCAGGAGTAGTAGTTCCTAAAATTAGTGAAAATACATTCAATGAAAGAGAAATACAGTCTCACAAGTATAATGACAACTACAGGGAGCCTATTTGGAGGCAGAAGCAAGGTAAGGACAAGGTGAGGTGCCTACTACGTGCCAGGCACTTCTAAGAATTTTACAATATTTATTTCATCCTCTCAACACCTCTTGGAGATAGGTTCTATCATTATCACAATTTCCCAGTAAGGGAAACTGAGGCAGAGAAGCTAAGTGACTTTTCCAGAGTGACACAGCTAATGAGTTTCTGAGACTGGATTTGACCTCAGGCCTTCTAGCCTATAAGCCCAACATTCTATCCACTATGCCACCTATTTGCCCTATAGAACAGAAGTTCTGGCTATTGAATCAATGAATACATAAATCCTAGAATTCTAGGTGAGTGGCTGACCTACCAAAGAGCTTCACCCAAGGGACACTAAAAATAAAGGTAGGAAGGACTTTCCCAAATGTATGTCGCTAATGTTATACTTTGAATTATGTGTATTCCTGAGAAATTGTGCCACCTTTATCCTTTTCACAATTTTTTGTATTAATAATTGTTAACATATCATCACAGTAAATAATCTTTTAAGTATTACTTAAGTCTTACTTGACTATTAATAGCCAGTGGGACCTCAGATTGAAAAACTGAATTTTCCAAACTCAAAATGTTGCTTAGACCCTTCTAAATCAGATTTGACACAGGTCAGTAGTAGTCAGAGAAAAGGATTTTTATTGAAAAGGTTACAGGAATGGTGAGTTGGGACATAGTAGGGGAGTATGTTAACACACCTCTTCCAAGAACCATAAACGAGTTAATTTGATCACAGTTCTGGAACTGGAACTAGAGGGTATGCTACTTAAAGGTCCAGGTTAGAGAATGACAAGTAAAGTGAAACCTGCCAGGTGACTGCCTGAAATAGAGAGTCAAGTAAGGCATTCAAAAATAAGACAGCTAGTTCCCAGAGAGAAAAGTTCAAGAGATGAAAAGGTCAAAAACACTAGGTTTGGTATCTTGAATGAAGGGCAAAGCTCTTAATGTGGATGGAAAGAAAATGGCTATAGAGTATGAAGACGGAAGATTTCAGTGAAGAAGTGATTGAAATTACAGATAATGAAAGAACTTACTGTCTTGAAATATCAAAATTAATTCCAGGAGAAAAGGTGGGTTTTTATTATTCAATATTAATCAAAGCAAGCTCATATCATCAATGTCTAATTGCTTCTTTTGTTTTCTACCTATCATCTACTCCATTAGATAAAGGGAAAAGATAATTACTTTAGGCATGATTAGAGCATTTCTGATGTCATTAAAATCATCAACCTTAAAACTTTCATTAATTGCAAGCCACTACACCCTATCATGTCTTATTGCTTAATTGAGTGGACTGCATTTTAATAGTGCTTTTACAAATTCTAACTTTTAGAATACAATTTCCTTTTTCGATGTCTGAGTGCCTTAGTGATTTTGAGATTTAGAAGAGGTAGTTGTGGTATACGACTGACATGTAATAGATTATTTCTTACTATGATGCAACCAACTTTCTTATCCATTTCAATACAACAAATATTGAGTATTTAATAAATATGATGAACTTTGAAGTCTATTATCGCTACCAAAGGAAAAAAAAAGTGGGGGAAACAGTCTTTCCTCTCAAGGAGCCTGCTTTCTACTAGGGGTTGAGGAGAAAGATGCAACATGTAGAATATATACTACATGAGGGGAGAGACCATTTTCTTTTTTTTTTCCCCTATCTTTACATTCCCAGGGCGTAGTATTGCAGTGTTTGCTTTATTCATAAAAATCCAGGAAAACAGAAAGAGTTCTTCCCTTTCCACTAATAAATTCAAATCCTTGAAGTCTTCACTTCCAAAGTTAACTTTTGAAGTCCTACTACTGAAAGATTTTATTTTGGGTTGATAAGACCACTCATCTAAACTAACTATATATATATATATATATCTTTTCATTGCATTGTTATTTTTAAGGATGATTAAAGTGGAGATCATGCAACATCTGGACTTCCACAGCTACTGGTATCTAGTCCTTTGTTTAAGCCACACCTATACAATAATGAAAACAATTGATATGCTCAACTAAATTACTGGTCAAATTGTAGGGGTAAGGAAGGGGAGGACTGTAATCTATTTAAATTTACTAGTTCAAATCTAATTTTGTAGTTCCACCCAGACATGGTCATAGTTGATATACAAATCACCACCAATGAAATCACAAAATCCATTGGAGTTCTGAAATGATAATGACCAATTTAATGACTTTTGAAACCAATGGTCTTCCCCCTAGGGACATTATTTTCTGAAAGAAACAAGACATAATATGATTGGCTACACTATTGAAAATTAAACAGAATTCTATTCTGTCCTTCAAGATAGCTGATTTAGATTACTCTTCCTCAGTTATTCACTCTTTGGGGTTTGGTGAAACAGCTAAAGGACTGGAGGCCTGAGAATTTAATCCAACTGAATTTCAATATGCCGTATATTATTTCCTTAAACCAGATGGAATTTATATCAGCATAAGTAAATTTCCCTTGATTTATAATACCCAAATGTATCTTATGTCTCCTCTGTTCAGTGCATTACTCATCATTTGGAAGGGTCTTAAATTCTTTTTTTTTTTTCCAACTTTAATAAAGTTCAAAAGAACACTCTATTGAGAAGCAAGAAGCTTTCTGGGTCCCATGGTTAGACTGTTTCTCCACTTTCAGTCACAGAGCCATTAAAGCACCATGATTCACTTTCACTGCAGGGTAAGATGGTCTGACCTAAAGTTACAGCGAGAAGGTTAGGAATAGATTCATCTACATTCTCCGTCAAAATAAGTGGAATAGCTAAATTTGTGGTAATGATGAAATTTATAACATGAAAGGCAACTTTGCATATTTTCCAGTCAGATCAATATGTGGCTAAATAAAGAGAGCATAATGGATCTAAGAATGTCTACATAGGAATAATTCCCAGGGTGGCATTTATAATGATATAAAAACATTAAGATAAATTAGACAGACTGCTTCCTATAAAGAGGTTACCTCATATATCAAATAGTATTTATTTTCTTCTCCTCAAGACAAACTAGGTAGACTATATGATAATCAAAATTTAACTTTTGCCTCAAAATTGCATGGCATTTAATTAAACTATCCAGGAAAAAAAAATAGATGTTTCCAGATCATCCCTCCTCTCTCCCTTTTCCTCTTGCTTCTCTATTTGTCTCTTCTTCTCCTGTTCTTTTTATCCTCTTTTTTCCTTCTGCCCTTGAGTATCTCTTTTCTTGCTTTTGATTCTTCTTCTCCCTTCCATCTCTACCTTCCAAATCATCTCAGCATTACTCCTGTGCTTTCTCCTTTGTTCTAGTAACAAAGGAAGAGGTAATTTGTCATTTTTGCAAACACCAATCCCTCTGCTTGGGCCCTTTGCCCAATCTTCTTCAGAAGATTAACTCAGAATCATCCTATTTCATTCTCCTAAATTCTCAATCTTTATTTATTGATTCCTTCCTTACCCCCTAAATTATGCCTACCTATTTCCTGTCCCTCACAAGTCTTCCCTTGATTCTTCCATTCCCCCAAATTACCTATCTATCTATCTATCTCTCTCTCTCTCTATCTCTATCTATCTATCTGTGTGTCTGTCTCTCTGTCTCTCTGTCTGGATGTTTGGCCATCCATCCATCTATCTACCTCTGTATCTGTCTGTCTGTACCTATCTACCTATCTACTTGTCTTCACTCTTTTACAGCCAAAGAAATAGAAAAAAAAATGTTGGTACTTCTTATTTTCAAACTCTCATCTCCCATTCACTTCTCAACTCCTTTCCATCTGGCTTCTCACTTCATCATTTAACTGAAATGGCTATCTCCAAAGTTACCAATGATCTATCAACTGCCAAATCTGATTATTTTTCACTCCTCATCTTTTCTGATTGCTGCAACATATGATATCATTAACTACCCACTCCTCCGAGATACTCTTTATTCCAAGATTTTTCATGAAAAACCTAACTGGATGCTCCTTCTCCATCTCTCCTATTGAATCATCATACTTGTCAGATACCCTTAGTAGGAGTGGCATTTCCTTGTACCATCTTCTTCTCTCCCCTCCCTCACTCCTCACTCCACTGCGAGCTCACAAGCTCTCTCTCTCTCTCTCTCTCTCTCTCTCTCTCTCTCTCTCTCTCTCTCTCAGGTACCACGGATTCTACCATTAGTTTTTATATAGAAAGCTATCATTCCCATTAGACTCCAGTCCCAAATCACAAACCACATTAACTCTGATAAAAATCTTCAACCTGATGCTGTATGGACATCTCAAATGCAGTATGTCCAAAACATCGTCATTATCTCTGCCCTCAAACCTACCTTTAGTCCCATTTTTTTTTCTGTTTCAGTTGAGGGTCCTACCATCTTTCTAGTCACTAGATTCCAACTTTCAGAATTATCTGGGTCACTCTTTCCACATCACTTCTTCATATCCCCTAAGTTTCCAAGTCTGGTTGATGCTGTATCCACAATATATCCTACATCTGTCCACATTTCTTCTATATTGACAGAGCCATTCTCCTAACTCAGGCTTACAATTATTCACTTGGACAGGTTTAGTAATGTTATAATTGATATCCATGCTCCCAGCCTCCTTCCTTCCCAATCCATCCTGTACACAACTGTAAAATTTGATATTCCTTAAGAATGGTATTTACTACCTAATTTCCCAACTTGGTAGTTGTGAAGGTACCTTTATTGCCCCAAGGGTAATACATAAATTCTTATGTGTGACTTCAAAAACCCTTCACACTCTGACTCTGGCATGGCTTTCCAGACATTCCAAATTAATTTTATTCACATATACTTACTTGTCAAGAAGAAGCTTTTTCTTTGAACTTTATATGCTACCAGAATGAGCTAAAGAATGATCTTCAGTGATTAGTAACAACGACTTTTAAGGACTTCTAGTGCCAAGATGTCTGAGTGAGGAAGGGGTTCTCCTCCGAAGTCCCAAATTTCCATCCAAACAACTAGGAAACGACCTCAGAATTGATCTAGGAGCAGCAATGCAGCTTCCTAGCCCAGCAGAAAAGACCTGTCTCACTGGGTGGGTCAGAAATAAGATCCACAGGCAACCGCAGCCAGCCTCACAGCAGGGGGCCTGCAGCAAAGTTCCAAGCCTAGAGCAACTCACCAGTGACGCCTTGCCCTCCTGCAAACCAGCAGCCCTAGGCCAGTGAGCAACATGTGCAGAACAGCAGGGCCCCACCTGAGTGACCCCACCCCAGCAAAAGACACCAGCACGGCCTCGATCCTATTGCTGACCAGTATTGAAGCCCTGCCTCTGGACTGGCCACCAGCAAGACCCTGCCTCTGGGACTTACAAGCGGAGAGACCTGTTTCCATAGCAACCCAACAGCAGAGCTCCACCCCTAAGGAAGACCACCAACAAAATTAATCCTCCAAGTCTGATAGCAAAAGCCTTGTTTCCATAGCAATTCCAGCAACAGGGCCCCAGCACTGAGGGAGGCCAGCAACAAGATCCCTCTTCCAGGGCCAGCCCCCAGAAAGACTGTGTTACCATAGCTACCCAGCAGTAAGTCCCCATCCTTAAAGCAGGCCAGAAGCTAACCAAAGGGAGGCCAAAAGGGGGACTCCACCCCTCAGTATAATCCGGAGAGGAAGATTACCCTCTAGAAAGAGCAAGCAGCTTTTTCACTGAAGTCCAGAGAAAGCAAGCAGTAAGACCCAGAGCCCCAGCAAAAAAGCTCGGGACAGGGCAGGAGCAGAGCTCAACTCTCACATAAAAACACCAACTCACAAAAAGGCAAGAAAAATGAGTAAAAAACAAAACAAAACAAGAAAGAACTTTGCTATGGAAAGTTACTATGGGGATGGGGAGGATCAAGGCACAAACTTAGAAGAGGACAATAGTGTCAAAATGGCTACATGTGAAGCTGCAAAAAAAAAAAAAAGTAATTTGGTCTCTGGACCACAAAGAATTCCTAGAAGAGCTTAAACATGATTTTAAAAAGTAAATTAGAGAAGCAGAGGGAAAAAAATGGGAAAAGAAATGAAAATAATGCAAAAGAATCATGAAAAAAAAGAGTCAACAGCATGGGAAAAGATACAAAAAGTTTACCAAGGAAAATCACTCCCTAAAAAATCAAATTGGCCAAATGGAAAAGGAAGTACAAAAGTTCACTGAAAAAAATAATTACTAAAATTGAACCAGTGGAAACTAATGACTCTATGAGACATCAAGATAGGATAAAAGAAAATTTAAAAAAAAAAGTAAAACTACAGTAGAAAATACAAAATTCCACATTGAAAAAAACAACAGACCTAGGAAATAGATGCAGGAGAGAGAATATAAGAATTATTGGACTACTTGAAAGCAATGATCAAAAAGAAGTACAAGCCTGGATAACATATTTCAAGAAATTATAAAAGAAAATGCTCTGATATATTAGGGCCAGAAGGTAAAATAGGAAATGAAAGAATCCACAAACTACTGACTGAAAGAGATCCCAAAATGAAAACACTCAGATACAACATAGCCAAATTCCAGAGCTCACAGGTCAAGAAGAAAGTATTACAAGCAGCCAAAAAGAAACAATTGAAATACTTTGGTGCTATAGCCAGGATTACACAGGATTTGTCAGATTCCACATTTAAAAAATGGAGGGCTTGGAATATGATACACTGGAAGGCAAAGGAGTTTGGATTACAACCAATAATCACCTACCCAGCAGAATTGAATATAATATCTCAAGGGAAAAATTGACATTTAACAAAATAGAGGACTTTCAAGAATGTCAAAGTAAAACATACCAGAGGTGAAAATTTGATCTCCAAATACAAGACTCAAGGGAAACATAAAAAGGTAAAAAATAAACAAGAAAGAAAACATAAGAAATTCAATAAGGTTAATTGTTTATACTTCTATATGGCAAGGTAATATTTATAAATCTTAATATTATTAGAAACATTATATGTACAGAGTGTAGGAATACAAAGTGATTTTGATAGGATGATACCCCCCCAAAAAAATAAAAGAAAAACATGGGGAAAAAATGGAGGAAGAAGGAGGGCAGAGATTGAATGAGGTCAATTATCCCACATAAAAGAGCACTAAAAAGAGCTATCATAATGGAGGGGAAGATAGGAGTATGGTGGGCAAAACTTAAAGCTTACTCTTATCAAAATTGGCTCAAAGAGAGATTAATATACACATTTAGTTGGATATAGAAACCTATCTTGCCTTATAAGGAAATAAAAAGGAATGTGGATCATAGAAGGAGGCAGGATTACTAAAAGGGAGGGTATTTTGGGGAAGACAATGATCTAGAAGTAAAGCACTTGTGAGAAAGGAAAGGGTGAAGGTAAGAGAGAAGAGGGGATAAACAATTGGAAAATAGCATAGAGGGTAAATATTTATTTACCATAACTGTAAGTATGAATGGGATGAACCCTCCCATAAAATGGAAGCAGACAGAAGAATGGATTAAAAAACAGAATCCTATGATATGTTATTTTAAAAGAAACACATTTGAAGCAGAGAGAAACATACAGGGTAAAAGTAAGGTCTGGAGCAGGATCTATTGTGCTTCAGCTGAAACAAAGAAAGCAGGGGTAGCAATAATGATCTCAGGCAAAGAAAAAGCAGAAAAAAATAGATCTGATTAAAAGAGATAAAGAAGGAAACTATATCTTGATGAAAGGTACCACAGACAATGAAGCCATATCAATACTAAACATATATGCATCAAATGGTATAGTATCTAAATTTTTAAAGAAGGTGAATGAGTTGGAGGAGGAAATAGATAACAAAATAACAATAGATACTAATGGGGGACCTCACCTTTTCCCCTCTCAGAACTAGACAAATCTAAACAAATAAATAAAAAGTTGAGGAGGTGAATAAATTTCTGGAAAAGTTAGATATGATAGATCTTTGGAGACAATTGAATGGGAATAGAATGGAATATATCTTTTTTCTCAGCAGTACATGGCACCTACACAAAAATTGACCACATATTAAGACACAAAACTCACAACCAAATGCAGAAAAACAGAAATAGTAAATTCATTCTTTTCAGATCATAATGCAATAAAATTTTCATTCAATAATGGACAATGGAAAAAAAGATTAAAATTTAATTGGAAATTGAATAATCTAATTCTAAAAAAACCACAAGTAGGTCAAATAACAAATCACAGAAACAATTGATAATCTCATTAAAGAAAATTACAACAATTAAACAACATACGAAATTTTATGAGGTGAAGTCAAAGTGGTATTTAGGGGAAAATGTATATCTCTAATTTCTTATAAAAATAAGATAGATAAAAAGCAGCTCAATGATTTGGGCATGCAAGAAAAAAAATACAGAAAAAGAACCAATTAAAAATCTCCAATTAAATACCAAATTGAAATTCTGAAAATCACAGGAGCGATTAACAGAATTGAAAGTAAAAACACTATTGAACTAATAAATAAAACTAGAAGCTAGTTTTATGAAAAAATAAATAAACCATTGGTTAATTTGATTTAAAAAAAGGGAAAGAAGAGAATCAAATTAGTTGTATCACAAATGAAAAGGATGGATTCATCACCAAATAGGAGGAAATTAAGACAATAGTTATGAGCTATTTTGTGTAATTATATACCAATAAACTTGACAGTCTAAGTGAAATGAATATCTACAAAAAAAATTACCACATTAACAAAAGAAGTAATAAAATTCTTAAATAACCCAATTGTAGAAAAAGAAATTTAATAAGCCATCAATGATCTTCCTAAGAAAATGATTTCCAGGACCATATGGATTCACAAGTGAATTCTACCAAACAATGAAAGAATAATTAATCCCAATACTATATAAACTATTTGGAAAAAAAAAATTGGTGAAGGAGTCCTACCAAATTCTTGTTATGGCACAAGTATGGTGCTGATCCCCAAACTAGGAAGAGCCAAAATGGAGGAAAAAAATTATAAGCCAACTTCCCTAATGACTATTTATGCAAAAAAAAAAATACTATCAAAGAGACTACAGTGATATGTCACAAGGAACATGCACTATGTGATTTATACTAGGAATGCAGGGCTGGTTCAATATTAGGAAAACATCAGCATAATTGACCATATCAATAACAAAAACAATAGAAATTATATGATTATCTCAATAGAGGCAGAAAAAGCATTTGACAAAATAAAACACCCATTCCTATTAAAAACACTAGAGAACATAGGAATAAATGGAGCTTACTCTAAAATGATAAGTACTATTTATCTAAAATCATCAGCAAGTGTCATCTGTTATAGGGAAAAGCTGGAAACCTTCCCAGTAAAATCAGGAGTGAAACAAGGATGTCCATTACCACATCTATTTTTTTAACATTGTACTAGAAATGTTAGCTATAGCAATACGAGAAGAAAAATAAATTAAATGAATTAGAATAAACAATACAGAAATAAAATTATCACTCTTTGCAGATGATATGATGTTAGACTTAGAAAATCCTAAAGAATCACCTAATAGAATTACTTGAAATTATTAACAACTTTAGTACAGTTGCAGGATTCAAAATAAACCCACATAAATCATCAGCTTTTCTATATATTGCCAACAAATTATAGCAGCAAAGGATAGAAAGAGAAATAACATTTAAAGTAAGTATAGACAATATAAAATACTTGGGATTCTACCTGCCAAGACAAACCCAGGAACTATATGAACATGAATATAAAACACTTTTCACACAAATAGTTGGATCTAAACAATTGAAAAAAATGTTAATTGTTCATGGGTAGGCCAAGCCAACATAATACAAATGACAATTCTACCTAAATTTCTATTTATTCAGTGCCATATCAATTAAACTATCAAAAAGTTATTTTATAGAGCTAGAAAAATAAGAACAAAATTCATCTGGAAGAACAAAAGCTTAAGATATCAAAGGAATCAATTAAAAAATGCAAAAGAAGCTGGTCTAGACATAACAGATCTCAAAATGTATTATAAAATTGGTAATTATCAAAATAATTCATCACTGGCTAAGAAATAGTGGTAGATCAGTGGAACAGATTAGGTTCAAGTTACATTATAATAAATGAACATAGTAATTTGATATGTGATAAACCCAGAGATCCAAGCTTTTGGAACAAAAACTTAGAAGAAAAAGGAAAAAGAAAAGAAATTGCTCAGAAAACTGGAAAACAGTAAGACAGAAAATAGACATAGACCAACATCTCACACTGTAAAACAAAATGTGGTCAAAGTTGTTATATGATTTACACATAAATATTGATACCATAAGCAAATTAAGAGAGCACAGGGATAATTTATCTGTCAGATTTATGGATAAGGGAAGAATTTAGGACAAAAGAAGATATAGAGAGCATTACAAAATGAAAAATAAATGATTTTGATTACATAAAATTTAAAAAGTTTTTACACAAAACCAATGCAATCAAAATTATAAGGAAAACAGAAAACTGGGGAAAATTTTTCAGCAAGCATCTCTGATAAAGGCCTAATTTCTCAAGTATATAGAGAAGTGAGTCAAATTTAGAAAAAAAAAAGTCATTCCCCAATTGATAAGTGATCAAGGGATAAGAACAGGTAGTTTTCAGATGAAGAAATCAAAAATACCTATAGTCATACATAAAAATGATCTAAATAACTTGATTAGAGAAATGCAAATTAAAACAACTCTAAGGTAGCACCTCACATATATCAGAATGGCTAATATGACAACAAAAGGAAAATGGTGGATGTTGGAGGGGATGTGGGAAAACTGGGACACTAATGCACTGTTGGAGTTGTGAACTAATCCAACCACTCTGGAGAACAATTTGGAACTGTGCTCAAAGGGCTATTAAAATGTGCATACCCTTTGATCCAGGAATTCCAGTGCTAGGTCTATATGCCAAAGACATCCAAAAAAAAAAAAGGAAAAAGGACCTGCCTGTACAGAAATATTTATAGCAACTCTACTGTGGTGGCTAAGAGTTGGAAATCAAAGAGAAGCCCATCAGTTGGGGAATGACTAAACAAGCTGTGGTATATGATTGTAATGGAATATTATTGTGCTCTAAGAAATTACAAGCAACATGAATTGATGAATAATGAAGTTAACAGAACTAGGCAAACTTTGTACACAATAGCAGCAATATTGTTGAAGAACTGTGAGTGACTTAGCTATTCTCAGCAATACAATCATTCAAGATAGTCCTAAAGGACCAATGATGAGGCATACTGTCACCTTCCAGAGAAAGAAGGCGTATTGTTTGAATACAGACTGAAGCATGCTATTTTTCACTTTCTTTCATTTTTTTCTTTTGTTTGAGTCTTCTCTTACAAAATGACTAATATGGAAATGCTTTACATAATTGCACATGTATAAGCTATATATGATTGCTTACTATCTCAGGGAGGAGGGAAGGGAGAGAAAGAAGGACAGATAGAATTTAGAATTCAAAACTTTAAATAAAAATGTTTAAAAAAGAAAAAAAACAATGATGTTTAAAAGACAATAAAAGATGCCTAGAAACCTTCTCATAAAAATGAATTAAAGCTCACTTTATATTCATTGGTGGAAAATCATGGAATCATTCCAAGTACTTGGTTACCATATTTGTTTTGAGTTGTTGTTATTTCAGAGGACATTTTCATTTTTAATCTGAATTTTTAAATGAAATGCTGGATGGGGTGATTTATTATGACTATAAAGGGATACCATTCCCCCCCCCAAAATAATAAATATCTCATTAACAGAGAAAATTTCTAAGGGAAGATATAGCTAGGATTCTAATGAGGGTGATTAAGTCAGTTAAGGGTAATTTAGGTTTACCTTTTAAGCATCAGTTTCTATATAGCAGTTTTGAGAGGCACAATTTTGCATTATAAAGTCACAGACCTAGGAATTAGTAGAGATTAAAGTTCTAATCAAACACTCATTAGATTTGTGATACTGGACATGATACTTAAACTCTCTCATTTTCACTTTAATCATATTTGAAATGCAGATAATGTTGCTAGCATTCACAATTTTACAAAATATTAGATTGTGTATCCAAACTCTTGGGAAAAAAGCAGTAATTTAATTTAAAAGGTATCAATAACAAGCTATGTTGGTATCAGGAATTTCTGAAATTGTGTTCAAATGTTCTCTTTTTGCTAGAATATGTTTCTGCTAATTTTTATATTTTTTGAAGGATCTTGTCTTTAGTTAATTTGGTACTTAACTAGCATTTATTAAGGACTTACTATATTCCAAACACTATGCTAAGCACAGGGTCTACAAATAAAGTCAAAATACAATATATGCCCTCAAGAAGGTTTTCATCTAAGGTAAAAGACAAGATGCAAATGGCTCTATTCCAATAGACATGTGAATGGTAAATTGCAGATAATCTCAGCAGGAAGACAGTATAGAAAGGTTTTTGTAGAAGGTAAAACTTAAGCTGAAATCTGAAAGAAGCCAATCAAAGCTAAAGGAAGAAGACCAGTAGGGGAGGTTTCCAGTCATGGTAGACAACAATACAAGTATTAGGGCATAATGGATTACATCCATACAGAGGCAGTGCCAGTGAAGAGGAGGGAGTTTATATGAGAGATTTTACAAAGGTAAAAACGACAGTCATTGACAAGTGATTGGATATGGTGCATGAGTGTGAGAAGTTAAGGAGGACAAAGAATTTGTAAGCTTTGTTAACAGAGAAGATGGAGAAATTAGGAAGGGTTACTTGAAATAATGAATAAATTTAGCCAAGTTGCAGGATATAAAATAGACCCAAAGAAACAATCAGCATTTCTACATATTACTGACAAAGCTCAACAGCAAGAGGTAGAAAGAGAAATCCCATTTAAAGTTACAGCAGACGTTATAAAATATTTGGGAGTCTACTTGCCAAAACAAACTCAGGAACATAATTACAAAACACTCTTCACACAACTAAGTCAGATCTAAATAATTGGGGAAAAAAATATCAGTTGCTCATGAGTAGACTGAGCTAATATAATAAAAATGACAATTTTACCTAAACTAATTTACTTATTCAATGACATACCAATCAAATAACCAAGTTATTTTATAGTAAAAATAACACAATTCATCTGGAAAAACAAAAGATCCAGAATATCAAGGGAACTCATGAAAAGAAATGCAGGGGAGGGTGACCTAGCTGTACCAAATCTTAAATTGCATAATAAAGTAGTGATCATGAAAACTATTGTGTGCTGGCTAAGAAATAGATAGGTTGATCAGTGGAATAGGCTAGGTATGCAGTACACAGCAGTCAGTGACTATAATGATCTACTATTTGATAAATCCAAAGACTCTAGCTCTTGGGATAAAAACTCTATTTAACAGACTGCTAGGAAAACTGGAAAAAGAGTATGGCAGAAACTAGGCATAGACCAACATCTTATACCCTATACCAAGATAAAATCAAAATGGGTACATTATTTAGATATAAAAACAGATCTTATAAGTAAAATAGGAGAACAAGGAGTAATTTACCTATCAGATCTGTGGAGAAGGGGGGAATTTTGGCCAAACAATTGATAGAGAACATTATGAAATGCAAAATGGATGACTTTGATTGCATTAAATTGAAATGCTTTTGCACAGACAAAACCAATGCAACCAAGATTAGAAGGGGATTAGAAAGCTGGGAAACAACTTTTAGAACCAGTGTCTCTGATAAAGGCCTCATATTTAAAATATATAGAGGACTGAGTCAAATTTGTAAAGATACAACTTATTCCCCAATTGATAAATGGTCAAAGGATGTGAATAGGCAGTTTTCAGAGGAAGGAATTAAATATATCTGTAATCTTATAAAAATGTTCTAAATCACTATTGATGAGGGAAATGCAAATGAAAATGACTCTGAGGTACCACATCACACCTCTCAGATTGGCTTACGTGATAAAACAGGACAATGATAAATGTTGGAGAAGATGTGGGAAAATTGGAATATCAATGCATCGTTGGTGGAGCTGTCAACTGATGCAGCCATTCTTGACAGCGATTTGGAACTATGCCCAAAGGGCTATAATATTGCATGCCCTTTGACCCAGCAATACCACTTCTAAATCTGTATCCTAAAAAAGGATTATAAAAACGAGAAAAGGACCCACATGTGCAAAAATATTTATAGCAGCTCCTTTTGTGGTGGCCAAGAATTGGATATTGAGGGGATGCCCTTTAATTAAGGAATGGTTGAACAAGCTGTGGTATATAAATATAATGGAATACTATTATGCTATAAGAAATTATGAGCAGGCAGACTTCAGAAAGAAGCTGGAAAGGCTTATATGAAGTGATGCTGAGTGAAGTGAGCAAAACCAGGAGAACACTGCACACAGTAACAGCCACACTGTGTGGTGACTGACTTTGATAGACTCAGTTCTTTTCAGCAATGCAAGGATCTGAGACAACTCCAAAGGCTCAAGATGGGAAAAGCCATTCACATACAGAGAAAGAACTATGGAATTTGAATGCAGATGGAAGCAGACTATTTGCTCTCCTTTTCTTTTGTTGTTTTGTTTTGATTCTTCTTTCTAGCGGCTCCTTCCATTGGTTCTAATTCTTCTTTACATCATGGTTAATGTGAAAATATGTTTAATATGACTATTATTGTCTATATTGAATTGTATGCCATCTTGGGGAAAGGAGAAGACAGCAAGCGGAGAAAATTAAAAGCTCATAATCTTATGGAGATGAATGTTGAAAACTAAAAATTTATAAATAAATTGTTTAATTAAAAAAAGGCAAAAAATCCGGCTAAGGAGACTAAGAATGAATGGTCAAACAGGAGAAGGAGAGAGCAATATTAGGAAAACCTAGAGAAAAGAGAGCACCAAGGAGAAAAGGCTGATCAGCAGTATCAAAAAGAGAAGAGGTCAAGATAGATGAGGAGTGGAAAAGAAAAAAAAAAGCCATTACATTTGATGATGAAGTGATCATTGCTTACTTTGGAGAGAACAGTTTCAGTTTTATAATGTGGTCAAAAGCCATAACTGACAGTTAAGAAGACAGTGAAAGGAAGGAAATCATATCATACATTTTAGATATCCTTTTCAATGAATTTAGTCACAAGTAAGAGAAGAAATACAGGATGATAGCTAGAATGGATGAATGGATGAAGTAGATTTTTGAAGATAGCAGAGATATGGGTGCACTTGTATGTATTAGGATAATAGTTAATAAACATGGAGAAAATGAAGATAAGTAAAGTGTAGAGATAATGAAGATA
Source organism: Phascolarctos cinereus (assembly GCF_003287225.1). NCBI lineage: Eukaryota > Metazoa > Chordata > Mammalia > Diprotodontia > Phascolarctidae > Phascolarctos > Phascolarctos cinereus. Next base: position 27,312,210 of record NW_027556180.1, read on the forward strand.
AGAGAGTGTAGAGTGGAAAAAATAGGATGGAATGGGATAAATTGTGCAGGTAGAAATGTTTGCCTTGAAAGAAAAAGGGGCATCTTTTCATGTGAGACAAGGGTGAAAATGCAGAAGGCATCTGTTATGTGAGATGAGCTAGAGGGGAGAAGAAGCAGTTCTTAGTGAAATGTTTCATATATTCAGTGAAATATGTGGAAAGGTTCTAAGCTAGATGTGGAAAGAGGAGAATTATGGGATATATGGGAAGGGATTAAAAAAAAAAAAAGAAAAATGCCACTGTACTGATTGGGATAGTAAGTCAATTGGGGAGGAAAAAAGAAAAATGCTTGTCTTGCTTCATTAAGGTGTTAGTTTAGATAATTTAAGAAATTTTATGATGGCCCCAGTTAGCACAGTTTTGTGATTCTTTTTTACCTTTATTTTAGTGTATATGTAGCAGCAAAGACAAAGAATAGTGGGAAAAATCTAATGTTTAGTCATGACAGGGCAAGATCTTTGAAAGATTAAAGGGCAAGAGATTCAAGACAAGAGGACAATGCCAGGAGTTGAATGGGTTAAAGGAACAAGACGAGAAAGAAGAGAAATGTAGTCAGTGTATGGGTGATGGCTAGGGAACAAATTGAGGAAAAGAAGAATTGGACATTATAGTAAAGATGCAGAACAAGTTGGGCGGTTGCAAGGCACAGAGAAAGTAGAATCATTCAGGTTGTAATCAGATGAAGGACTTTTAGAGTTCGTAAACACAAACAGGGGAGTATTTGGGAATGATGATAACATCAAAGGTATGGCCATTTCGGTGTGTAGCTGTGGTGGGCTGAAGGAAGAGATAATGGAAAATGAGTAAGTTGAAGAATGTAGAGGTTAGGGTACATTGGAGAGAGTATCAAAAAGTATGTCAAAACCCCTTAGTCAGAGTCTAAGATTTGGAGAGGAGATGAAGACTGAGAGCTAGATACTGAACCCATTGAGAAATAAGGAAATAAGTCCTAGAAGTTGGTGACAATAGCTACCAGGATTCTGATTGAGTGGTAGACATGGATTGAGAGAGCAACAGAGGAAGATAAGTTGGGAGGTGGAGCCAAGATGGTGGAGTAAAAGCAGTGACTTGCTTTAGCTCTCCCCTAAACCCCTCCAAATACTTGTAAAAAATGACTCTAAACAAATTCTAAAGCAGCAGAACCCACAAAAAGATAGTGAAACAAATTTCCTGCCCAAGACAACCTAGATGGTTGATCAGAAAGTTATATCATTCTGGGCGGGGAGAGGAATGCAGTTTGGTGTGGGTACGCAGGCAAAACAGGCCTCAGTGAAGTTGGAGAAAGCCTCAGATGATTGAATTGTGGGCAGCTATGGCAGTTTGCAGACTTCTCAACCCATGAATGCCAAAGAAAACTTAGGAGGTCAGTCAGAAAAGTCTGTGACTGTGGTGAGAGAGAAGCTCAGTCCCCATGCTTGGCCCTGGGGTGGCGGCCACTTCCAGATTTTCTGGCCCACAGACAAAGGCCCACAGTGGGGGATTGCAAGGATCTCTCAGCTGGTGCTGAGGCAGGATTCTCTTGCTTTGCTCATGCTTGGATCTGGGTCACAGTTCTGGGTGGTGGTCCTGGGGCAAGGAAGAGTGCTGGCTTGGTGGAGCTTATAGTGGTGGTACAGAGAAAATCCTCCTCTCAATTCCAAAGCAGAAAAGAGTACTTGTGGTCACTCAAAGACCAGAGCACAGGCAAGGAAAGGAATAAACACCTCACCCTTGATCATAGCACCTTTTAAGAACTGAAAATTTACAGGTTCCTAGAAGTATCTCTGAAAACATCTGCACAAACCCTTCAAAGCTTGGGACAGCACATTCTCCACACTGGAAACAGACCCCTACCTTAACAAAGAGTTTATAACTCAAGTAACTGGCAAAACTCACAAAAAAAGTCAGGCCACAGAATCTTTCTTTGGTGACAAAGAAGATCAAAACATACAACCAGAAGAAGACAACAAAGTCAAAGCTCCTACATCCAAAGTCCCCAAGAAAAATATGAATTGGTCCCAGGCCATGGAAGAACTGAAAAAAGGATTTTGAGAAGCAAGTAAGAGAAGTAGAAGAAAAACTGGAAAGAGAAATGAGAGTAATGCAAGAAAATCATGAAAAACAAGTCAACAGTTTGCTAAAGGAGGCCAAAAAAAAATACTGATGAAAATAACACCTTAAAAAAACAGACTAACCAAAATGGCAAACGAGGTCCAAAAAGTCAATGAGGAGAAGAATGTCTTAAAAAGCAAAATTGGCCAAATGGAAAAGGAAGTCCAAAAGCTTACTGAAGATAATACTTCTTTAAAAATTAGAATGGAGCAAATGGAAGCTAGTGACTTTATGAGAAATTAAGACACTGTAAAGCAAAACCAAAAGAAAGGAAGATAAGTTACTGAGTGATGTTACAGTGGTAAATACTGGAAGTGGAAATGTGGAGAAATAAATATTCCAACTCCTCCACAATGACCAGTAAGTTGAGTGTAAGGGTTAAAGTGCAATCAGTTCTGGAAATGATGAGCAGGGAGGCTGTGGCATTAAGAGGAAGACAGATCAGAGTAAGAACCAAAGGATGAAAAGAATGGCATAGGAAAAGGTGTATGGTGAAAGCTAGTTTGTTACCCATGGAATAGGCATTGCACAGAGGACAGGGAAGAAGTGGGTGATTTTCTAGTGTAATGACTGTGGAGTTGTATTAATAAATGCTCACCTTCCTCTTCTCTGGCTTTCTTGGGTTCCTTCAAGTTCCAGCTAAATATCCTACTTCTATAGAAAGCCTTAATTCTAGTGCTTCTCTCTCTAAATTATTTCCTATTTAGTTTGTATATAGCTTGTCTGTAAATATATGTTTGCTTGTCTCCTCCATTAGGTTGTAATCTCCTTGAAGGTAGAGGGCACTTAATAATTGTTAATTGACTGCATTGACTGAAAGAATTTGTAATAAGGAAGCAGTCAGTCAGTGGAGAAACAAGAACCGACAATCTGGCTGCCTGTAGTTTACAATCACTGGGGTGTGTGTTTATGTGTGGGGGTGTGAAGGATATAATGGAAGTGGGATGGAAATATTGTCAGTTATAGAGGAATGAGTTCAGATGGTTATTACAGCCAACAGAGATTGAATCTGTGTTTGGAGTTGTCCCAGGATGTCAGGCAACTGTGCTTATCTAGAAGGAAGTAGGAGTTAGTGTGCCCAACTTGGAGCAAAGCAACTTTTGTGAATTATGGATTAGAAGACCTGGAGGGATTACAATCTTCAGCAGTAAAAATCCTCACACTAATGTTATCTTTCCTCCCTGTTGAGGAGTTAATTTCTGAGAGGAAGTAGGGAATATTGTTTTCGTTGTGTACAAAGCTTTCTTCACTACTGTTCTGTTGCCATTTGTAAGAATAACCCTTGTTTAACTCTCAGAAAACAGTAGCACTGAAAAGTACATTCCAACCTTGAACTCCAAATCTGTTTATGATAAATGTCCTTTCAATTCACAGGCTCTGGAGTCAGGCCAAGGTTGGACTAGTAAAACTAGGTCATGTTATCTTAAAATGTAGCCTTAGCTCTTTGACAGCTTTTGGAACAGCTGATTCTTTTGGATGGTATGACCACGAGTTCAGAGATTTCTCCTGTATTAACCCTTCCAGTCTAACCCCTGACTTTGATATGTCAACTTCTAAGACTCTGCCATTGGCATTTCTTGAGGTACATTTTGTTGTATGAGGAACATATGTATATATATATATATATATTTTTTTTTCTACCTTGCCTTTCCTCTGCTTAACTAATCAGCCCTTCATGACATCAGTCAATTACTTTGAGACAGTGTAAACCTCAACCAGCATCACTGGCTCTCTGTTATTGGTTCACAAATGTCAAATTAGAAATTACTTTTAAGCCCACCTAGTCCACACACATTTTATTAAGGAACATGAGGATCATATTAGTTTTAAATGATTTATTTAAGTCACATAGATAGCAAATGTCAGAGCTAGGATTTGAACTCAAGTCCTTAGAATCCAATCCTAGCATCCTTTCCTTTTCACTTTAGTATTATTTTATTAATTTATGAATTTTTAGCTTTCAACATTCACTGCTACAAAATTTTGAGTTCCAAATTTTTTCTCCATCTCATCCCTTCCCCCACCCCAAGGTGGTATGCATTCTGAATACCCCTTCCCCTAGTCTTCCCTCCCTTCTGTCTCTCCCCTGATTTTCTTCTCTTCCCCTTCTATTTTCCGGTAGGGCAGGATAAATGTCTATACCCCATTTCCCGTATTTCTTATTTCCCAGTTGCATGTGAAAACAATTTTTTTTAACATAGTGTTTTTAAAACTTTGGGTTCCAAATTTTCTCCCTTCCTCCCTCCTCAACCACTCTCATTGAAAAGGCAAGCAACTCTATACAGGTTATATATGTATAGTCAGCAAAACACTTCCATAGTAGTCATGTTGTGAAAAAAGAACTGTATTTCCATTCATCCTATTTGCCCCCCCCATTTATTCTATTCTCTTTTTTGACCCTGTCCCTCCTCAGAAGTGTTTGCTTCTGATTATCCCCTCCTCAATATGCCCTCCCCTCTATCATCACCCTGCTCTCTTGTCCCCTTTCTCCCCTATTTTCCTGTAGGGTAAGATAGATATCCATACCTAATTGAGTGTGTATGTTATTCCCTCCTTAAGCCAAATCTGATGAGAATAAGATTCACTCATTCCCTGTCACCTTCCCCTACTTCTCCTCCATTGTAAAAGCCTTTTCTTGTCTGTTTTATGTGAGATAATTTACACCATTCTGCCTCTCACTTTCTCCTTCTCCCGGTATAATCCTCTCTCACGCCTTAATTTTATTCTCCAGATATCACCCCTTCATCTTCAACTCACCTTGTGCCATCTATCTATCTATCTATCTATCTATCTATCTATCTATCTATCTGTCTGTCTGTCTGTCTGTCTGTCTGTCTCTGTCTGTCTATCTATATACATATATATATATATATATATATTTTTTTTTTTCCTCTCCAACTACCCTAATACTGACAAAGGTCTCATGAGATACAAATATCATCTTTCCATGTAGGAATGTACACAGTTCAACCTTAATAAGTCTCTTATGATTTTTCTTTCCTGTTTACCTCTTCATGTTTCACTTGAGTCCTGTATTTGAAAGTCAAATTTTCTATTCAGCTCTACTCTTTTCATCAAGAATGTTTGAAAGCCTTCTATTTCACTGAATATCCATGTTTTCCCCTGAAGGATTATACTCAGTTTTGCTGGGTAGGTGATTCTTGGCTGTAATCCTATCTCCTTTGCCCTCCGGAATATCATATTCCAAGCCCTCCAGTCCCTTAATGTAGAAGCTGCAAAATCTTGTGTTATCCTGATTGTGTTTCCACAATACTTGAATTGTTTCCTTCTGGCTGCTTGCAATATTTTCTCCTTGACCTGGGAACTCTGGAATTTGGCTACAATACTCCTAGGAATTGTCCTTTGGGGATCTCTTTCAGTAGGTGATCAACGGATTCTTTCAATTTCTATTTTGCCCTCTGGTTCTAAAATATCAGGGAAGTTTTCCTTGATAATTTCTTGAAAGATGATGTCTAGGCTCTTTTTTTGATCATGGCTTTCAGATAGTCCAATATTTTAAAAATTCTCTCTCCTGGATCTATTTTCCAGGTCAGTTGTTTTTCCAATGAGATATTTCACATGGCTTTCTATTTTTTTCATCCTTTTGTATTTATTTTACAGTGTTTTGATTTCTCATAAAGTCACTAGCTTCCAATTGCTCCATTTTAATTTTTAAGGAAGTATTTTCTTCAGTGAGCTTTTGGACTTCTTTTTTCATTTGGCCAATTTTGCTTTTTAAGACATTCTTCTCCTCATTGACTTTTTGGACCTCTTTTGCCATTTGGATTAGGGTATTTTTTAAGGTGTTATTTTCTTCAATATTTTTTGGGTCTCCTTTAGCAAGCTGTTGACTTATTTTTCATGATTTTCTTGCATCACTCTCATTTTTCTTCCCAATTTTTCTTCTACTTTTCTTACTTGCTTCTCAAAACCCTTTTTGAGCTCTTCCAAGGCCTGGGACCAATTCATATTTTTCTTGGAGGCTTTGGATGTAGGGCCTTTGACTTTGTTGTCTTCTGGTTGTATGTTTTGATCCTCTTTGTCACCAAAGAAAGATTCTATGCTCTGCCTTTTTTGTCAGGTTTGCTCATGATCCGAGCCAATTACTTGAGTTATAAACTCTTTGTTAAGGTAAGAGTCTGCTTCCAGTTTGGAGAATGTGCTGTCCCAATCTTTGGGGGTTTTGTGCTGCTGTTTTCAGAGATACTTCTAGTAACCTGTAGATTTTTCAGTTCTTCCAAGGGGGTATGATCAAGGGCGAGGTGTTTACTCCTTTCCTGGCCTGTGCTCTGGTCTATGAGTGACCACAAACACTCTTTTCTGCCTTGGAACTGTGAGGAGGATTTTCTCTTCATTATCACTACAAGCTCCACCAAGCCAGCACTCCTCCTTGCCCCAGGACCGCAACCCAGACCTGTGACCCAGGTCCAACCATGGGCAAAGCAAGAGAATCCTTCCTCAGTACCAAGAGATCCCTGCAATCCTCCTCTGATCCACCACTCAATTCCTCCTTTCTCTGTGGGCTAGAAGCTCAGGAAGCAGCCACCACCCCAAGGGCCAAGCACGGGGACTGGGCTGGGACTGAGCTTTTCTCTTACCACCTTCACAGACTTTTCCTGCAGCCCTTCTAAGTTGTCTTTGGTGTTCATGGGTTGGGAAGTCAGGAAACCATCACAGCTGCTTTTGATTCAGTCCTCTGAGGCTTTCTCCAAGTTCACTGAGGCCTGTTTTGCCTGTGTCCCCACACCAAACTGCATTTCTCTTCCTGCCTGGTGAGATATACCTTTCTGATCAACCATCCAAGTTGTCTTGGGCTGTAAATTTGTTTCATTCTGTCTTTTTGTGGGTTGTGCTCCATGTTAGTATTTATAAGTACTTAAAATGTAGTCATAGCACTTATTTTTCTGTGTTTTACTTTCTGGGATCAACTTGCCTTCAATCAATCAGCCAATTATTCACGGGAAAAAAGAACATACGAAATTCAAGAGAGTTTTCTAGGTGCTAGGAGGGATACATAGAAACCCAAGATACCTTAGACGTATATCATTTCTTTGAGAGGTATTCTATTGGTGTTGTTTTTGTTTGTCCTTCATTTTCAAAGAGGACCATGAGATTAGGAAGGTTATACCATGACCTGCAAGTGAATTGGATTTAAGTGAGGGAGGGCTGTACAAAGTCACCAGCTTTCTCTTTGAGAGGAATCTGGGTCCAGTGGCAAAACTTAAATCAAGAAGACTAGAGATGGCCCTTGATGCAATGGGAGACCTTGGTCTTTTTAAGCTATGGTATTTCCTAGGTCTCGGTTTAACTGTGGCAATACAAATTCAATAATTAAGTTAGGTAAGAAATGAAACCTAGAGGAAGGAAGTTAAATCACAACATAAAAGTTGGAACATAATAGCTAGCATTTGTAGAGTGTTTTATGTTTTGCAGACTCATTTGCATATGTTACTTTATTTGATTTTCACAAGAACCCTATGAAGTAGGTGCTGTCTATTATCCCCAATTTGCCTATAAGGAAACAGCCTGAGAGAGATTAAGTCATTTGGCTGTGCTCACAAAGCTCATAAATGTCTGAGGCAGGATTTGAAGTCAAGTTTTCCTGATTTAAAATCTAACACTACCCACAGAGCCACCTAGCTGCCCCACTAGGGAACTTGTATTAATGATGATGATGATGATAATAATAATAATAATAATAATATTTCTTTTTTTAAATATGAATTTATTTATTTGTAGTTTTCAACATTCATTTCCACAAGTTTTTGAGTTCCAAATTTTCACCCCGTCTCACCCTCTCCCCACCCCAAGATGGCATGCATTCTGAATATCCCTTCCCCTAGTCTGTCCTCTTTTCTTTCTCTCCCCCCTTCTCTTATCCCCTTCCCCTTCTATTTTCCTGTAGGGCAGGCTAGACTTCTGTACCCCATTTCCTGTATTTCTTATTTCTCGATAGCATGTGAAAACTTTTTTTTAAACACATGTTTTTAAAACTTTAGGTTTCAAATTTTCTCTCTTCCTCCCTCCCCACCCACCCTCACTGAAAAGGCAAGCAACTCAATATAGGCTGTATATGTGCAGTTATGCAAAACACTTCCATACTAAACATGTTGTTAAAAACTAACTCTATTCCCCTTAATCCCATTCTGCCCTCCCATTTATTCTATTCTTTCTGACCTTGTCCCTCCTCAGAAGTATTTGCTTCTGATTACCCTCTTTCCCAATCTGCTCTCTTCTCTATCATCCCCCTGCTCTCTTGTCCCCTTCTCCCCCTATTTTCTTGTAGGGTAAGACAAATTTCCATACCCAATTGAATGTGTATGTTATTTCCTCCTTAAGCCAGATCCTATGAGAATAAAATTTACTCATTCCCTCTTACCTTCCCCTGCTTCCCCTCCACTGTAAGAGACTTTTCTGTTTTTTCTTTGTGAGATAATTTACCCCATTCTACCTCTCCCTTTCTTATTCTCTGAGTATAATCCTCCCTCATCCCTTAATTTTATTTTCCAGATATGACCCCTTAATCTTCAACTCACCCTGTGCCTTCTATCTGTCTATTTATCTATCTATCTATCTATCTATCTATCTATCTATCTATCTATCTATCTACATACATATAATTTTTTTCCTCCAACTATCCTAATACTGACAAAGGTCTCGTGAGTTATAAATATCATCTTTCCATGCAGGAATGTAAACAGTTCAATCTTAATAAGTCTCTTATGATTTTTCTTTCCTGTTTACCTCTTCATGTTTCACTTGAGTCCTGTATTTGAAAGTCAAATTTTCTATTCAGCTCTGGTCTTTTCATCAAGAATGCTTGAAAGTCCTCTATTTCACTGAATGACAATTTTTTCCCCTGAAGGATTATACTCAGTTTTGCTGGGTAGGTGATTCTTGGCTGTAATCCTATCTCCTTTGCCCTCTGGAATATTATATTCCATGCACTGTGGTCCTTTAATGTAGAAGCTGCAAAATCTTGTGTTATCCTGATTGTGTTTCCACAGTACTTGAATTGTTTGCTTCTGGCAGCTTGTAATATTTTCTCCTTGACCTGGGAACTCTGGAATTTGGCTGTTATATTCCTAGGAGTTTTCCTTTGGGGATCTCCTCCAGGAGGAGATCTGTGGATTCTTTCAATTTCTATTTTGCCCTCTGGTTCTACTATATCAGGGTAGTTTTCCTTGATAATTTCTTGAAAGATGATGTCTAGGCTCTTTTTTTGATCATGGCTTTCAGATAGTCCAATAATTTTAAAATTCGCTCTCCTGGATCTATTTTCCAGGTCAGTTGTTTTTCCAATGAGATATTTCACATTGTTTTCTAATTTTTCATTATTTTGGACTTATTTTACAGTGTCTTGATTTTTCATAAAGTCACTAGCTTCCAATTGCTCTATTCTAATTTTTAAGGAAGTATTTTCTTCAGTAATCTTTTGTACTTCCTTTTCCATTTGGCCAATTTTTCATTTTAGGGCATTTTTTCTCCTCGTTGGCTTTTTGGACCTCTTTTGCCATTTGGGTTAGGCTATTTTTTAAGGTGTTAATTTCTTCAGTATTTTTTTGGGTCTCCTTTAGCAAGCTGTTAACTTGTTTTTCATGATTTTCTTGCATCAGTCTCATTTCTCTTCCCAGTTTTTCCTCTACTTCCCTTACTTGCTTCTTAAAATCCCTTTTGAGCTCTTCCAAGGACTTGGATTGATTCATGTTTTTCTTGGAGCCTTTGGATGCAGGAGCTTTGACTTTGTTGTCTTCTTCTGGTTGTGTATTTTGATCTTCTTTGTCACCAAAGTAAGATAATATCGTCTGACTCTTTTTGCGCTGCTTGCTCATGATCCCAGCCAATTACTTGAGTTTTAAACTCTTTGTTAAGGTAAGAGTCTGCTTCCAATGTGGAGAGTGTACTGTCCCAAGCTTCAGGGGTTTGTGTAGCTGTTTTCAGAGATACTTGTAGGGACCTGTAAATTTTCAGTTCTTCCAAGGTGGTATGATAAGGGGCAAGGTGTTTACTCCTTTCCTGGCCTTTGAGCACAGGTATTCCTTTCTGCCCTGTAACTGTGAGGGGGGGTTCCTCTCCACAGTCATTCCAAACTCCACCACGCCAGTGCTCCTCCTCACCCCAGCACTGCCGCCCAGAACTGTGACCCAGATCCACACACGGGCAAAGCAAGAGATTCATGCCTCAGCACTGGCAAAGAGATCCCTGCAGTCCCTCTCTGATCAGCCACTGGATTCCCCCTCAGTCTGTGGGCTGGAACCTCGGGAAGCAGCTGCCCCCCCTAGCACCAGGCTCTTGGGGAATGGAGCTGAGACCCCGCCTTCCTGTCTGACCACTGACAGACACAGACTTTTCCCACCGACCTTCTAAGTTGTCTTTGGCATTAGTGGGTTGAGGAGTCTGGAAACCTCCACAGCTGCCCGTGATTTATTCCTCTGAGGCCTGCTCCAGATTCGCTGAGGCCTGAACTCCCACGCTGTGCTCCCAGCCCGGTGTGATGCACCTTTCTGATCAATCATCCAGGTTGTCTTGGCTGGAAATTTGTTTCATTCTGTCTTTTTGTGGGTTCTGCTGCTTCAGAGTTTGTTTAGAGCAATTTTTTATGAGTATTTGGAGGTGTTTAGGGGAGAGCTCAAGTCACTGCTTTCACTCCGCCATCTTGGCTCTACCCTAAAGTTTTCAAAACATATTACAAACATCTTATTTGATCTTCACAACAACCTTGGAATTTAGGTATTATTATTATCTCATTTTATAAATGAAGAAACTAAGGAAGATATGTTAAACAACTCGCCCAAGGTCATACAAGCTAGTGGTTTTCTAAGCTAGATTTGAACTCAGGTCTTTCTGACTCCAGGTCTGGTATTGCATTGGCTGTTGCACCCAGCAGCCTAAATGGAAGATGATACTAATCCTGATACTCTGACTAAATTCTAGTTCTGCCCCAAAATGTCACATTTGTTTCTAAATGGAAAAAATTTCCCTTGGGAGACCAGGTTAGTTATGGAATAGACTGATGTGCATAGCACAGATAGTCCATGTCTGCATGTCCAAACAGCTGCTAGGAAAGTGAACAATCTCATCAATCCAGCAGCTGGTTTGGCTACATGATCGAAAACATCTGGCATAACTTATTTTTCTATAGAAGCACCTGATGCAGTTAAAAAAAAATAAGCAGTAAAATATTGTAGCATAAAGAACACAGATTTGGAGGCAGAGAAACCAGTGGGAACCTTCAGAGACACTCAATTTGCTTGGATAGATCTCAGTTTCCCCATGTATTTCAAACTTTCATGTAATGGTCTTGAGAATCTCTTCTAGATTGAAATATTTAATCAAAGTCTTGGTTATTTTCAACTTCTGTAGACATAGTTGTAGTTAAAAGGAGTAGGTGAGAATACTACTTAATAATGCTATTCAAACACCCCCAAACCAGAGGATTAACATAGAATTGTAAACTTAACAGTACTAGCAAAAGAAACTTGTAAGGAATTTCCTCCCCAACAACCTCCACCCCCAAAATTATAATGATGACACAACAGCCGTTGTGTGATTATTGCATTTCCCGGTTCACTAATATATGAATCAATAAATGCAAGCAGCAGGAGGCAGAGCCTTGACCAGTATGAAGAAAGAGCCAGAGTGTTAACAGGACAGATTAGGAGGGGTGCTTCACACCTTTCTTCCCTGTCACCTTGTGAGTCTGGAAGGCTCCTAGATTTGGACTTATAGGTGAAGGTACCTTAGGGCATATAGCCCAACTCCCTCATTTCACAGATGAGGAAAATGAGTTCTAGAGAGGGTAAATTACTTTTCCAAGCTCATATAAAGCATTTGCATTTGGATTTAAAGTTAGATTTGCCTGACCCCAAATTCAATTCTTTTTCAACTATACCATGTTGCCTCTTGACAAAAGGTGTCCATATTTAATTTTTGCTTCCCTTTGCGACCCCCAAACTTGACACCCTTCTCCAAGCCAATCTTTCCCACCAATCTCCAAAGTAGCAAGAACCAGTACTTACTGGGGACAAATTATCCCCTCTCATCATTACCACACCCAGCTTGGATTATTGTTTTCATCACTGGGCCTCATCTCACAGCTGAATTTCCCCAGTTTTATATAATCATGGCCCTGACAGTAATGTATCATAGGCTCACTCCTATGTGCCTAGCAATGAGTGTAAAGTGATAAAGCTTTCAGAATCACTCCTAAGAGAGGTTTCTATAATTTATATAGGTCATTATCAGGAAGTTTTGGTGATATTAAAGTGACTGGGTTTTTGTTTTGTATTTTTCATCCCATTAATCTTAGTTATGCTTCCTTTTGCATTGCTAAATAATTTCCCTCTTTATTCTTCCTTCAAAAACAAACTGCTCTCAATCCTCCTGGAAGCCATTATATAAACAAGCTATGCATATTTATCTATGTTATTATAGCCCCAATTCAGAATGTCACTTTCTGAAGTCTTTTCTAGACTGGAAATGAGATATGGTGTTAATGTTACTGATTTGCTTGGTTCAGATTCTTCTTCATGGGGATTATCTCTCCATGACTCAATGGAAATGTCTGTTTTCAAAATGAAAAGACTTAAACAAGTATTGAAGTGAATTTAAGCAGGGAAAACACACACCCTTTCTCCATGCAAAGAATAAAAAAATAAAGTACACCATGGCAACTAGTGAAATGTATAAGGATTTTGACCTTTGTCAATGTCAGTGAAACTGTAGCTCTCTCAAAGAATCTGAGCTCATATCTCTGGTTTGATACCTTGAGAGAGCAAACAGGTCACAATCTCTCTACATTTAATCAGCTGCATTGTCCCAGAGGTACATTACCTGTTGCCTCACCTTCTGGTAATGAGGCATATAGAAATTACCCTGACTAGTCTCTTAACCACAGCTGTGCTTTATCTCTCACTCCCCCCCCCCCCGTTTCCCCCCCTCGCCCCAAGCTTTTTCTAGCTTGATATTATCTATCTAAGCATATGTTTTGCTGACATCGAATTCTAAAACCCACTGTCTTCTCTATCCTTTTTTGGAAAAGGAAAAAAAAAAGGCTTCAAACTTTAACTCAGTGGCCAAGATATGCCTGTAGGAAAAAAAAATCTATTGATAGATTAGATAGGAAAAAAGCTATAAGCATATATATATATATATATATATGTGTGTGTATTATATTATATATATATATATATTATATATATTATATATTATATATTATATATTATATATATTCACTGACAGATGATAGATATTAGGTAAATAAGATATCAGGTAAATAAGTTGTGAAGTCTACAACTTAACCATTTATATGTATATACATATGTATTTAGGTAGATAGATGAAGAAGTAGATGGACAGAGAAATAGATGGACAGTCTGAGGGTCTATTTTCCTTGGCATTGGGAGATACCAATGAGGAAACTTCCTTTATTAATGGAGATTAGACATTTATCTATAATGCATTGTCTCATACAGGGGTGCTTAAACTTTTCTGTACCCTTTTGTTCATATTCGGGTGAAATCTCTGGACCCATAATCAAAGTAATTTTTTAAATTCATAAAATATATAGGATTGTAAAGGAAACTAATAATAAATGCAATTATTGAAATATTTAGGAAAAAAACATATAAATACAAGGACCACTTGTTCAAGACTTGTCTAGGGACATAAGTGAAATGTTCATGTTCATATAAATATTTTTTTTTCAAAGGCAGGTCTTAAAGTTAGAACATTTTTATTATTCTATTTACCATACCACAAAATTTCTTCCTAATTTGATAGAATAAAGGAATCTGTGATTTCATTGGTACAGTTACTTTTAGATTAGGAAATACAAACCATTGTGTTTTAACACCTTCCTCTGTAACTTACAATCTTTTGTTATGTATGAATGGCTTCCATGATGAAAAAAAAACAAAAACAAAAACAAAAACTACAAAAATGATTCCTGCTTATGTGTTTTAAATTATAACTCCATTAGCCTTAACACTTTTGGAATTATTAACATTTGCAAAGCCCTAACGGCAAAGAATGGCAATATACATTCATTTTTTTTCTTCCTTTGGCTAGAACACATTTGATTACTTAACATTATAGCACTGAAACAATCAATATCATACTGGGTTTAAAATTATCGCTTACAACATACAAAATAGTCAGGTGGAACAATTCTCCAGAGAACAGCATGAAACTAATAAGATCTGCTAATTGTCTGAGCTCTAGGAACGTATTGGGAGAAGAAGCTGGAAAATCGGAATGGCTACAATCCAAATTGAATATTGATCTAAACTGATATTACTTATCCCAGAATGGGTGGAATCATTTTGCCTGTATGTTTATTTTTTTTTATTATTTCAGGAAAAACATTGTATTTAGTGCTTCCTAGTACATTGAAATGTGGTCCCACTATACTATTAACTAGTTACTTGTTAACTTCATTTTGATTTACTTTATCTAAACATACCTAGGATTCAGCATGTCTTTAGAAAGTCAGGGTATGGAAAACTGTATAGTTATACCTTTTCTGTTGCTAAATTTCTTTTTGACTTCTCTCAAACCTCCTACATCTACACTGTAGGAGATAACAGTTATTTTAAAGTCCTATACAAGAAGTATTTGAATTGTTTCCCTTTCAATTTTTATCTCCCCCATAAATAAATAATAATGAACTGATCAATATATTATATATTATCTAGACATTTTTTTAAATCGCTTTACAGAAAGTTCGTTATTGGCAAAACCTCGTCATCTCCCAAGATCTTATCAAACTTCATACTCCACTTCACCTGTACCCTCGGTCCTTCTGATTGGAGGGTGTAGCCCTCAACTCCAAAACCTCCATTTAAAGGGGAGCTCAGCTCAGAACACCTCATTTATCACATGGCTGCACTGTTCTGGGATTTCTCTGACTTCTTCTCCATGCCCCAGAGTCAGGCACCCTTCCTGTGTTCCTCCCAACACTTCTTCCTTTGAACTTCCCTTTTGTATGTTATCTTTTCCCATTAGGTTGTAGAGGTTACATTGGATGACGTCTAACGTCTTTTCTCTCTGTAAGCCCAGCGATCTGAGGTTCTGTGCCTAGTGTCATTCTACTCTGTCCCTTCAAACATGTGTACCTTATGGCTCTGGACAGTTTGGCTTAGTTAAGGTATCATTTAGCAAATCGTATTTGATAAACATTGCTTCTAGACCTGTTGCATGTTAAGTATTACTTTAGGTACAAAGGGTATAAAACAGAAAACTATATAGCCCCAGACTTCTAGGATATTGCATGCTACTTGGATGACATAGAATGTGCACATCCATGTAAATAAAAGGTAATTTAATGAGTGAGATAGCACTGACTTTTGGGGGTACAAGGGAGTGATTTCATGAAGGATGTAGTACCTACCTTCCCACCTTGCTAAAATTGTGATGAAGACCAGTTAAGTTTACTCCTGATGGCAAGCTGGTCTCTAACCTCTTTAAGCTGTATTTTAATCCATTAGTCATTCAAACCAGCAGATATAAAGACAACAATGAACATTCTCTTCCACCAAGAATCTTACATTCTTTTAAGGAAATAACACATCCAAATAAAAGTATATGCAAAATAATGTATTCAAAATATATACAAGATACAAGATAATGAGAGGAGGAATCACTAATACCAAATGGATCAGAGAAGGAATAGTGAAGAAAGGTAATATGTGAGTGAAAGTTTGAAAGAAATTAGGAATTCTAAGAGGTTCAGATGCAGTGAGTCTACATTCTAGACATGGACGAATAAGTCGAGTCCAAGCAAAGAGAGGAGACTTAAAGGGTCTGTGTGAAAAGCATTTAAATGCCATCTACTCACAGAAGGAAGAAGACTTGGCCACATGGCTAACTCATGTAAGTCTATTACATCTGTTAGAAAACAAACTGTAGTGTATGATCCATTGACACCAATTTAAGAATATTCTATTTGTTGAAATCCTGTGGTCTAAGGGCAAGCTGCCAAAGGGTCAAATTAGGTTAGGGTGTTAAGCAAGAGAAAAGGGAGGCTACGTTGTGCTAGAGGCTTCTCTATCAAAAGGTATATACTATATACTAATGTCTATATACTAATATATATTAATATAATATATACTAATAATAGTACTAATATGTGTTAATATAATACTAATATATACTAATACTAATGTATATATACTATATACTAATATGTGCTATAAGTAATAGTACTAATATGTGCTAATATAATACTAATGTATGCTAATATACTAATCCTAATGTATATGTACTACATACTAATACTATACACAATATGATAATGTCTATCAATGGAGACCATGCTTTCAGGGCCAAAAGTAACACCTGAAGGAAGTATTCTTTAACTCTGTTGATGACTAGCTTGTCCCTATTGCTTGTGGAGAATGCTCTGGTGCTATTACTTCCATGCCTATATCCGATTATTACCAATGAAAGTAACCCTATAGTTCATCTGACATTCCCCTTCCAAAGCTGCCCCTTATACAATCCAAATACATGCTGTAGGGCAAGGACAAGTTTAACCATTATAGTCACCTCCACTGTGGGTCAATTGTTGTCAAGTCAATCATTTTCACAAATGCTTCATAGCATGGCTAATAGCCATCTACATTTCTGAACAGACAATACAAACGATGTGTTTGTATATTTTTACCTAGACACAATATACACTGATTTTATATTTATTTTCTTAAATTTATGAAAATACCCCCTTGTTGGATGTTTGCCAATATTGCTCTTCTATGCTTCAAATAAATGGCACATAAGTACTGAAATGTAATAGATATCCCAGACCGAAAGAGGGACACACACAGATGTGGAAATCGATTAAAGTTCCTTCTTTATTGAAAAATGTATACTTTGTGCTTGAATTTAGACATTATGTAATGAATGGAATATGCATGTATGTATGTGAGTGGATGTGATGTTAATTTTGGAATTATTTAAAAAATAATAACCTACACAATGTTAAACATAACTGTAAGAAAAACCATGGCGAGGGAAAAAATAATTGTGGGAAAGAAACCTACCTTCTTTATTACCACCACCAACTGCTGACGAGCCGCCACCAACAAGCAGATAAGCGCAAGACTCCTAATGATGTCTCAGCCCCTGCCCCCTTAAACTATCAGCCTCAGTTGTATCATTCGTGGAAGTAACTCATGCAGAAAAGGGGCCAGCCAACCTCATCAAATGCCACCCATCTGTCATCCATAGAGCAGGCAGCAGGCGCCAAGAAAGCCAACCCTCCACTTCCACCCTGACCACCATCTCCCCCCGGGTCCTGATGAAAACATCCTCAGACAACGAGCCCAAGAGGCTTGGAATAGCTTTGGTTTTGCCCATTGCCTGCAGCAGCATCCTGGGTAGGTACAGCCTGCCAACTGGTCCTACAGATGGCCCAGCTGCTGCTCCTGAAGATCCAGAGGAAAATTCCCTTACCACCAAAGTTCTAGGCCTTGTCAAGTAGTGCACGGCAGAGGCTGATGTGGCATTCTCAGTGAAAATGACATTAAAGAAGTGACAGGTCCTTTTGCTTTGCAGCACCCCCCCCCCAAGGAGCAGGGGAGCACTCCTTCTGACTTGCAGCTGAAACCTTCCATATATGTTGTTGCTGTCATTAGAATATGAGCTTCTGGAGAGCAGAGCCTGTCTTACTTTTCTATTTGTGTCCTTAGCACCAGCACAGTGCAATAAACATAATTAAGCATGCAAGTAACAAAGCTTTTTATTTTCACTAATCCATTCAAAGACTCAGAATCTCTAAAGGGACCGTGAGTCTAGATCTGCTTCTGCCACATGCAAGCTGTGTGACTTTGGGCATATCACTCAACCTTCAGGCCTCAGTTTCCTCATCTATAAAAAAAAATGAAGAATTTGTACCAGGAAGTCCCTAGGGTCTCTTCCAGCTTTTAATTTATGTTTCTATAGATTAGCCCAACCCATACCTAAACAGTAATCCTCTGCAACATTGCTGAAAAGTGGTTATCTAAACTTTGCTTGTAAGGCTTAAATGGAGGAGGAACCTATAATCTTCTGAGTTACCTCATTCCACTTTTTCATGGTTTGTTTACTTGTCTGCTTGTTTTCCCTTTACATCATGTGTACGTTTGTCTTTTTGCAAGTTTAAAAAAAAATTATTTCTACTGCTACCCCCTAGGACTAAGAAAAAAATAAAAAGACTAATCTTTGACAAATAGTAAAATAATTGAAGGTTACTATTATTTTCATTCTTACAGTATCTTGACTCTTTTCACTAAAAAAAAAAAAGCCTTAAATTCTTTCAGCTAATACTCATATGGCACGAATTCAAGGCCCCTCCCCATCCTAGCTTCTTTGCACACTCTGCTCTTTATCAATGACCTTCCTAAAATATGGTACGAAGTGAACAAAGTGATTTGTATGTGATCTGTCCATACAGCATGTTGATTATCACCTTTCCAGGCTGTAATGCATCTCTTAATGAAAACTAAGATCCCATCAGAATTCTAGGCCTCCATATTACACATATGTCATATTAAATTTGTTGAAATATCAGTAGAAAGCATTCAGAAATCATAAAGATATGCATCATTTTGGCCTAAGCCTTGAAATTATTACACTTTTAAAAGTCTCCCATGGTTACTGCTAACATATATTTCATTCTGAAAGCTTTGTATAAGTTAATAATATAGCTGGCACTTATTTAGTAGAAGGGTAGGTAGTTGGCACAGTGGATAATACCAGGCCTCGAGTAGGGAAGACTCATCTTCCTGAGTTCAAATCTGGTCTCAGACATTCACTAACTGGGTGACTCTGGGGAAGTCACTTACTTCTGTTTGCCTCAGTTTTTTCATCTGTAAAATGAAATAGAGAAGGAAAACAGCAAACTACTCCAGGGTCTTTGCTAAGAAAACCCTGTATGGTGTCTTGAAGAGTCAGAAATGATTGAACAAATTTAGTGCTACAGTGTTTGCAAAGCACTTCACAAATAAGAGAAAGAATTCAGTGTCATATTCTTAGCCTCATTTTATAGATGAAGACACTGAGGCAGATAGGCTAAGTAATTTGCTCTCAAGATTGTATAGCTAGCAAGTGTCTGAGGTCAGATTTAAACTCAGGCCTATCCGACCCCAAGTCTCACACTCTGTCTATTGAGTCACCTCACTAGAGCATAGATTTTGATCTTTTAGACCCCATCTAATATAATTCTTTCAGCTGAAAGATGAGAAAATTGATTCAGAGGTGAAGTGACTTGCCTAAGGTCTCACAGGTTATAAATAGCAGAGCCCAGATTCAGTCCAAGGTCTTTTGATCCCATAACCATCATTCTTTCCACTCTACCTTACTGCCTCTGCAGGGGTTTTCAGAACCAATTTCAACATATTCTATTTTTCCAGAGAAATGTTTCTTGCCCACAGAATGGAGGCAGCATCCCCACGTTTCTATTCCAATTCTGCAGAAGCATATATTGTTTCAGGCACTAGAGAACCCTAAAAATAGTCACTGAGCTGTGAGGAGTCATCCGACTCTGTTGATGTTATCAGTTATTTATACACTATTCCCCCCATGGAGCCTCCCCCTGTCATAATGACCCAAAACCCATGCTGTGCACAGCTGCTGAGGCCATGCTCACACGCTGATGTTATTACTGTCGGCACATTGAACAACAGAAGACACTATCAGCAGGGGTGTCAGGAGACCAGAAGTATATTCCAACTAAACTCTAGGAAAAGATTCCATGATATCACTACATGTTGGAGAGGGTTTTTGTTTTGTTGTGATGGAACGAGTAAAGTAAGGTCTCTTTTAGTGGGGGGGGGGGAGAAGGTTTGGAGTTCCACAATAGCAGTACACCACACAGATAAAACTACAGAATGGGGTGGGGCTTGGAATAGGGAGGTATGCAAACTGCAAATTCATCCATGTGGAGAACTCTGTGCGTGGAAAGCCTATTCAGTGGTGCAGCTCAGCAACAGCTCTGTAACTTCCTCAGGGCTAGTAACTGGAAGAGAACATACCTTCCAAAGTGGGTTTGGCCCTTCATCTACTCTGCTGTGCTGTCTTTGGAGGCGAGGTCTCTGGACTCTAAAAACTATCACTTAGTAAAGATGACAGCTTCATTTTACCTAACAGAATTGCAAACCCTAAACAATTTGGAATCTTTAAAACTGATCATCTTTCAGTACTCATGACTTTAATCTTACAAATTAGTTAAAGCTAGCTTGACTAAGGATTCCCTTTTCTTCCTTGACACTGGGGAAATTTTGGATGGTATTAAATTATCTCTAGTAAAACCTAGAGTAAGAATATTTTCTCATTGGTATTCCTCACTAACAGTCCTGAACTTTTGGGTGTGGTTCTTTATGTATTTTGTTGTCCAGTCATTTCACTCGCGTCCGACTCTTGGGGTTTTTTTTGGCAGAGATACTGGAACAGTTTGTCATTTCTTTCTCCAGATCATTTTACAGATGAAGAGCTGAGGCAAATAGGGTTGAGTAACTTGCCCAGGGTCACATGGCCAGTAAATGTCTGATGACAAATTTGAACTCAGGTATTCCTGATTCCAGGTCCAGCGCTCTATCCACCACACCACCTAGCTGCCCTATCTTTATGTACAAATACCATTTATTTCACAAAACTTGATTTTCTATATACTTAAATTAATGATTCCCTATATCTTATTAATTTGTCCTTGCAGTGAAGCTTGTCTGTCTATCCATCAATCAATTTTTCTATCCTTCATCTCTCTCTCTCTCCAATAATTCAAAGAAGATATTCATTTCAACAAACATTTAAATGCTAACTTTGTACAAGGCATCAATTCCTCTTAATTCTATTGCCTTCTCTACTGCTGTTATTGTTTTTCTTGTACATAGCTTGTGTGTATATTGCTTTTGCAAGTTTTCTCCCTTGTTTTCTGTTGTCAGAGTTTAGAACAGTTCCTTGGACACAGTAGGTGCTTTTTCACTGGCTGACTCTGCCCTGGAACTTGGGGCTTTATTTTGGAAGTTGTGGTTTTGGTTCATACCTACAATTTCATTAGTGTAGGGAACTTTCAATTAATGACAACAACAATAACAACAAAAACCCAGGAACCAAAATCTTTTTCTACCCAAACTAATTGAAAAGTTTTCCATAACATAAAATCTTAGAGAGTTGTTTAGGGTAACAAGAGGTTACATGATTGGCCCAGGGTCACATAATCGACATTTATAAGAGGTTAGGCTTGAATCTAGTTCAGATACTTCATCCTAAGGCCAACTCGCTATCCATTCTCCATGCTGCATCTTGTAATAGAAGGAAAAAAACTCAATTGCTTCTGCCACATTGGAGCCTACATTCTCCTGGACAAATATGCATGCATGTATTTATCTCCTCTCTATGTGCATATATACACAATACATCACAGTCATATGCTGTGTATGTATATAAAATACGAAATATATTTCATTTTATATATATGCTAATTAAAACAGAGATTATAGAAAAACATGCTAAGAATCATAAAGGGGCAAAAGCCCTCTTAATTAACAAAAGGCATGAGCAATAGAAAGAAAATAATTTAACAGAGGAACATTACAAACACACTTTGTGCTATTCATAATATGCTAAAATGACAAGCACTAAATTGACTTCTCAGAAATTTGCTTTTCTCAAGAGAGAAAACATAATTTTAGTGACATTTCATAGAAAACATGCTTAAAAATCATATCTGAAAAAAAGAAAAAAAAAAAGCCGAGAATGTTGAGCTCATTCTAATTTCTGCTGTGAATTGTCCATTAATTAACAATACATTATTATAAAAGGTATGAGCAAACAGGATCTTTTATTCCTATTGATATTAAGGAAGTGTTCCATTTGAACACTGAATTATTTGAAAATGATAACAAAGAATTTTTATAAATGAATAAGATGAGAAATGGTTGTTTTGAAGTCAATATTAAACAATTCTGATGTAGAAAGAAAATTGGCAAATAGTCAATGGATTTAAATGGCTGTGGTTGGCCAATTATATAATTCTGCCCTGCGATATTAGCTCCTCTTTTGAGAAAGGCTGGAAAGGTGATAGACAGGGTTTCCCTGATACAGGAGACTCCTAAGAAGGAATCTCCATCTGTCAAACAGATCAGTACTCAGATGACTACTTGTAGTCTTAGAGAATTACCTAGAGCACAAAGAGCTTCAGTGACTTGCCCAGGAACACCTAAACAAGACATGCCAGCCTTTCCTCATTCTGAATCTGACTCTATGACATATGTACTTAACTGTGATTATTTAAGTTAAATAGATCATTGGATCCATGGACAAACTGATGTGGGCACTTTTTCAAACAATGCACATTGAAACCCATTCATGTCCTTCATCTTCTATGAGTGTTGTTCATGCCTTCCTTTCAGTCTTCCAGGAATATTCCCACAATATGACAGGGATCTTCCTCTGTATCTCTAACATATGTACCAACGTGGGTAGTTGATTTGCTAGCATTTATTTTGAATACATGATTAGACGACCTCCTTTTCTACCCTACATTTTTATGTATTTGGTCTATGCCACTTCACAATCATAGGTGCAGTCTATTTGTTCCCAACGTGTAAATTTCCATTGCCCTTTGGGTGATCAGTAATTTTAAATTCTCACATATGGCATTCCATAATAAATAGACAAGAAGCAATACTGGAATGTTATTGGTCTTACAAAGGTGACATTTTGTTTCAAGAAAAAGTTGGGATCATTAAATATATCATGCATTCCCCCCCCAAAAAAAAATCAATGCATCTATTGTACATTCATCTTTCTTTTTTTATTCAGGGTAATCAGGATAAAAATGTCATTTTCTATTTGTGAAGATCTGGAGGATCTCAGCATTGCCGTAGACGCCTCTTACCTTTTGTACTTGATTCCAGACATAGGTCATGATAGTAATACCTAGGTTTCTTCTGTTTAGGTTTATATTAACCACATGCTTTTGGATTGTAGGGAGGGAAAGTGTTTTTTTTTTCTGTTATAGATTTCTAGAAGTTTTGTATGGCTTTTAAATCATCAGAGGCAACACCATTAAGACTACACTTTGTTCTATCAAATCATATACTTTTTTTGAGTGAAAATGTCTAGTTGGGGACATTATTGTACCAATCAGTTATTGTGTAACTGGAAAGAGTATATTTTGTGAAAGTTTCTGCTTTTCTCCTACATTCACATAGATATCTTCAGTATATGCAGAGAGCAAAGGTTCATAAATTAAAAGCTAAGAAATAAGAATTTAGTAATTATTAGCAAGGAATTATCAATATTTTCTTTTCTTATTTTGTGGGATGAAATCTCATCTGACAATTCACCCTCTTTTTTAGATATCTTTGCACTTGACAATTTATTATCTTTAAATTGTTCTTCCTGCTAATATAATCATTCTCTGTATTTACTTGGTCAGTTATAATTCCTCTTCCATATTGATTTTACTCATCTGTAAAATGTATATATGATGGTTGACTTCTGAGGCACCTTTGGTCTAAATCTATGGAAAAATAATGTGATATCTATTTCCTCTTCCATTTCTACTTCCTCTCAAAGCACCTCAAGGACCAATATGTAAGAGTCCTCATTACTGTCATTGATGTAGGAAATAATTGGTTAGAAAATTCTTGACAGATGTTGGCCATTTTTCATTTGTTAATCTTGATCATTTCTCATTCTTAAATGTTCTTTGGATAATAGGGGTTAATTAGATCTCTTGTAATCTTATTTTACTCTCTATATTCCTTAGTAATTTATGAGGCAATATTGCTAATAATTATCTGTCCTCCTCCTCCATATAATTTTATAAAATAATTTATACTCCAAAAAATGGAATTATATGAATTCCTCATTACTCTGCTTTTCAAGGAGATAGGTATTTGCTCTTTGGATAGGTGCCTTGCCTCTTTGGTTATTGCAGCAAATGACTCGCATTACTTTAATTTTTTTAGGTAACAAATAGTTGCTACTGCTATCTCTCTCTCTCTCTCTCTCTCTCTCTCTCTCTCTCTCTCTCTCTGTCTCTCTCTCTCTGTCTCTCTCTGTGTCTGTCTCTCTTCCCCTCCTATGTCCTATGTCAAGTAAAAACATCAATTATTTATTTACATGTCAGATAGGAGTTATCATTCCACATTATATGTTTTCACCTTTCTCTTTCTTCTAATTTCATTGTAGTCTTATTTAAAAATCTGATTTAGATATATTTTCTAAATTGTATATAGATGTGTAAGTATATATATGTATATATGTATGTATATATATATATATATATATATATATATATATATATATATATATATATGGAAATTTTCATTTATTTTGTAGTTGTTAGTGCTACCCATGTGTAGTGTTTCTAGGTTCTATTCTTTAATGGTGTATTATTAATTTTTAGTTATGATATATATGATGATTACTCTGGATCAAATATTATAAAGGCCAATCAACATGAATTTATTACATACCTATTATGTGCCATACGACATCTAGGTGGCAAAGTAGACAGAGAGGTGGGATTGATATCAAGAAGACCTAAGTTAGAATCTGACCTCAGATGCTTTCCAACTGTGTTAACCTGGCTAAGTCACTTAACCTTGTTTGCCTAAGTTTCCTCAAATATAAAATTAGATGGAAAAAGAAATGGCAAACAACTCCAGTGTCTTTGCCAAGAAAAGCCCAAATGGCATCAGAAAGACAAGGGCATGACTGAAATGACTGAAGAACAAAACCACCACAACTACAACAACATGCAACATTCCCTTTGCTAGGCCTGGGGATACAGGGGCAAAAACAAAAGGAAAAAAAAAATCCGTCCTCTTAAGGAGCTTACCTTCTATCTGGAAGACAGCATGTGTTTGTCTCAAGACTAGAGGATATTTCTAGGGTATAGTTAATGCTTTCTTATATCACGATTCATACAAAGAGGTCTATGTCTCTAGATGCCTTTCTGGCCACTACAGAACCCAACTAAATAGCTAAGACATCTGGCCACTGTGGAAAATCAAAGGCTGTGACAATATCCTGGATACAAAAGATAAAAAGAAAGGAAAACTTCACTCGCTATATTTTTGTTTCGCCATTAATCAGTGTCATGCATTTTTTAACAACAGTAACAATAGCAACAATTAAAAATAAATAGATAAACAAACAAATATATAAATGAATAAATGGATAGATAGATAAACAAATTAATTAATTAATTAATTAATTAAGCAAATAATATCTGATCTGTCTGACCACTACTCAGCTATTTTTGATGGATCTTCATCCAAGTCACACCTGGTAACTGTGGGTTTCACTCAAGGTACTGTTCTAGGTCTTCTCTATAATATCTCCATTGGTGATAACATTAAACCCCATGAGCTCAATGAACATCTCTTGGATAATGATTTCTAGATTCTGGGGAATAGTCTCCCATTTCTCATCTCTCCCTCCTGACCACCAGTCTTGCATCTCCAACTGCCTGCTTAAAAACTCAAACTAGATAACCCATTGAGATATTAAACATAACATATCTCAAGCTGTGTTCATTATCTTTTCCTCAAAGTTATTGCCTTTTTCCACACTTTTCCTATTACAGTTGAGGACACAACCATAGTCCCGGTTAGCCAAGAAAAAACCCCACGTGTTACTATTTAAAATAACTAGACAATATTAAGTTGGAATGTTGCTATGGTGTAGGAAATGATGACTTGGTGGAAGTCTGGAAAAATATGAAAAGACTTGGACTTATGAAGGAAGATGTTATCCACCCTCAGAGAACAGAAGATCAACAAGTATAGTGCAGTCTGACATAGATACATGTGAATATATATGACTATATGTGAGTATGATTATAAATATCTAAGTATATGTATGTGTATGTAAATGTATATATGTAAATGTGTGTATATACCTATATGTTTATATATCTACACATATACACATGTACATACACATACAGACATATATACACATGCACACACACATATGTAATTCACACTTAATTGTAGCTTTCTAGTTGCTGGAGAGGAGAGGAAGTGGGAAAAAAGAACAAAATAAAAAGTGCATAGCAGAAAACAAAAGAAAATTTGCAAAGAAAAGACGGGACAGCTCTGAACGCAATGTTTGATATTTATTATAGGCTTTCTTGACGTGGAAATGTGCTGCTGTACATTTCAAATCCTCTCACATTCTGCTGTGCATGTTTTTTCTTTCTTTTCTTATTTTGTATTTTTTTTAGTATTTAAGTTTATAATGTTTCTTTTTTCTTTTCTTATTGTGTATTTGTTAAAAATAAATTAATTTTAAAAAGCGTTGTCTTTTACTACTCATTTCTTCTCACTTACCATATCCAAATTATTGTTAAGAACTGTTAATTCTACTATAAAATTAGTTCTCCTACATTCACTTTTCTCTCTTTTGACAGTCACCACCCTGAGACAAGCCCCTATCATTGCAGTCCTAGACTATTGCAATAGCCTTCTGATTGGTCTGCCTAACTCAGGGATCTCCTCACTCCATTCCATTGTTTAATCAGCTCTAAAAGTGACCTTCCTAAGTACAAGTCTGAACATGGTATAAGCCTCATTTTATCAATGAATTCCAGTGGCTCCCTATTACTTCCAAGCTCAAATATAAAATTATCTGTATAGTTTTCGAAACCTGCCAATATCTGGCCCCCTCCTGCCTTTACATTCTTTTTGTCCCCCCACTTTATTCCCTTCCGCATACTGCATAATCCAGCAATACTATTCCTCACATACTCCAATGCATCTCCCAATTCTCTGAATTCCCACGTTCTCTCCTCCATGTTTGAATTCTCTGCCTCCTGGATTCCCTGGCTTCCTTCAGCTGTCAGTTCAAATGCCTTTCTTTTTTTTTTTTAAACCACCTCCAAGTTCTCCCCACTGCTAGTGCCTTCCCTTTGGAATTATCTGCAATTCACAATGTTTGCATTTTGCATGTATATAGCTGTTTGCATATTGTTTCCCCAATTATAATGTGAGCTACTTCTTGAAGGCAAGGACTGATTTTTATTTTTGTTTTTACTTTATATATGTAGAGTTTTTAGCGAGGGCCCTGACTCAGAGTAGAACTTAATAAATGCTTGTCAATTGACTTGACAAGTGGTTTGTAAAACACTTTACCTTCAGACCACAGATCAGACGACTCTGCTCACTGTGTCACGGCTGCCTGTCTTTGTAACTAGTTACAACTTAAACCAAATGCTCCAACCTATCTCAAAAGGAATGAACATGAACCATATTAAAAAAGCAAGGTGGAATCTCTCATGAAGTCAGCCCGATGGTCAGTGGGGAATCTAATGAGAGTAGAAGGAATCTAGTCAGAAGATTGAGGTTCAAGTCCTGATTTCAGCATGCATTTGCCATTTAATATGAGGAGACTCATAAATCCTCTGTGTTTTCTTTGTTTTTTCTTTGTAAACAGAATGGTGACTTAATAATTAATTCAGAGACAGAAGGGACCTCAGATCATCTATACCAATTCTCTCATTTTTTGTAAAAGTAAACTGAGGTAAATTAATGAATTAAGCTTCCCAAGATCTCAGGCAGTTATGTGATAGACCTGATATTTAAACTCAGATTGCCTAACTCCAAGTCCAGGAGTCCTTCTGACACCCAAATCTGATATTTACTCCATATCTCCCAATGTCACTGCAAGGAAAATATTTTGTAAACTACAAAAATCCTATTTTTAAATGTGAGTGGTCATTGAGAATGCTATGTGTATGTAATTGCCATTAGAATAAGAATTTTAGTATAAACTAATGTACAAGAATATGTGCTGGTATTCTTACAGAATAACTCAATGCCAATGAACTTGTGCCAAGATGTAACTGAAGGTGGAACACCAGCAGTCATGTAGTAGGGGTATTAGACTTTCCCCCTGAATCTATGCTCTTCTCCGCTAATTTAAGTCATTTAATTCCTATCAGGTCTGTTTCTCAAGTTCACTTAATTCATTTATTTAATTAGCTACTGCATGTGCGAGTAGAATTTTAAAAGAGCAGATCCCTACAATGATGTGTTGTAGATGCTCAGAGCTCTAAAAGATGATAAACTTTAATGAGGAATTCAACAGTTACCCCATGGATTCAACCAGTGTGAATTATCTGGATAATTTGGACTTATAGATCACATTTTTTTTCTTACAAATTAAGGTCAGTTATTAGAGATCCACTGCCTACTTCACCGAGGGTCGCTATGAATAGTGATGAGCCAGGAGAAGTATAAGAGATTGAGAGAAGTATATGTGAAATGCGTAGCTGTATCATGGACTAAATATGCATGGACATATAATTTAATCCATCACATTTACTATTGGCAGGCTACATGACTCTACAAGTGCCCTAAAACAACAACCATAACTAAAACAGATCAGCTGGTCTATTGTTCCAAAGGGACTAAAATGTAAAGGATGCTAACAATACATGAAGTCCATCAGCAGCAGAGAAACAAGTGAGCTCTGCATCTTATTAACAAGTATATTTTTTGTTGTTCAGTTTTTTTGGTCCAGACCCATGATTTCACTGGCACAGGAATATCTTGGTGAGACAACCAACACAGTGAGGAAAATACACTTATAATTATATTTATTATATTCTATTCTATAATAAAGCAACTTATATTCTTACAGAGTTGCTCTGAGAAGTTATGAGACTTGTTTGGGTTAATAGAACTGCTATGTTTCAGAAGTAGGACATGGAGGCTTCTAAACTCCAAGAACAGCTATGTCCTCATGTTACTGCCAAGCAAGGAAAAATCATTACAAGAGAAAGGTATAGTCATTCATTCAGCGTCTTGAGGAATGCGGCCAGACCCAGGTGATCCTCTCTCTGGCCTTGCCATCCCCTTCCTTGAATTGCCATGGCACTGATTATTTTTTCTCCCTTCCTCCCTCTTCCCCCCGGCTTCATAACAGCATTGTCCTAAGAATCAAGTGAGATAATACATGTAGTACTTTGCAAACCTTAAAAAGTTATGTATAGGGTGGCTACTACTA
Source organism: Phascolarctos cinereus (assembly GCF_003287225.1). NCBI lineage: Eukaryota > Metazoa > Chordata > Mammalia > Diprotodontia > Phascolarctidae > Phascolarctos > Phascolarctos cinereus. The sequence goes on from NW_027556180.1 coordinate 27,341,347, forward strand.
TTAGAAAGGGAACTGTGCCTATCAGTCACCTTGGTTTGCAGTCTTGCAGTCATACTCAAATCTTCATTGTCCATCACCCCTCACATTCATTTTTTTTTTTGCTTAAGTACGTGATTTCTACCACCATACATTTCCCATTCATATACTTCTCTTTACTTATGAGGCCACCATATTCATCCAGACCCTTGTCATATCTACCTAAATGACTGACAGTCTCCAAATTGTTCACACTGTTTGTAGACCCTCCTCTCCCCATACTCCACATAGCTAGAGGTATCACAAAACAAAGGTATACACATGCCAGTTACCAATCCCAAGAGCTTTCAGTGCCCTCCCTCCTACCAGTTACATCTAAGAAGAAATATCAACAACTCTGTTTTCCACATAAAACCAATCACAAGTCACATTAAGTCTACAAGTTTTATTAAGGGCTTGCTATTTTGCAATCACTGGGTTAACCACTAATCTTGTAGGAGTCACAATCTGATTACAAATTTCTCTTCCTTACATATTTTATTTTACATTCAAGTACTCTTACTTCTTGTTTCCTATACATGGCAGTCAGTCTCCTACATCCCCCCTTTTGCACTGATTGTCCTCTGTGCCTGAAATACTCTCCCTCCTTGCCTCTGCCTCTTGGGATCCTTAGCTACATTCAAGTGTCTGTTCTAGTGTTTTTCTTATACACCCAGTTGTTAATGCTTCCCACTAAGCAAGTACTTTGTGATTTTAAAAAATTTCCTTCAGAAAATGTAAAATGTCAACACCACTTAGAAAATGTCTCATGATTGATGGAAAGATTCAGACATTTATCATATATGTGTGTGTGTATGTATATATACATACACATATATAAATAATATATGTATAAATTATATATGTCAATAGATTTCTCACTCTGAAGATACCCCTATGACTTCTGCTCTTATTGATAAATTCCTGTCTCAAACCACATTTTCATGAAGCTTTTGGCCCATTGATGGTCCCTTCTCTTCCAGCTCTGCTCTTGACTAAAGATTTTTCTGCCTAGCCACTTCATGGGTATCTTTCTTCCATTCCTTCCCTTTCCATATCCCTTTTTCATATGGTCTCCCTCCATTAGAATGTAACCACTTTTAACATAGGGGCTTAATATACATTTGTTAATATAAAATATATTATAATATATAATAATATAATGTTATGTAGCACATTATATATTATTTATATGGTTTGTGTATTGCTCATAAGTTGATTAATTAATTAATATGTTATTAAGGCATATACAAGTATTAATATAAATATAAACACATGCCTGTATGTATGTATGTATATATATGTATGTATGTATGTATGTGTGTATGTATATATGTTGTATTTGCATTTCCAGCATTTAGCACAACGCCTGGAACATTGTAAGTGATTAATAAATATCTATTTACCCACTTATTTATAAGTAATCGTAATGGTAAGAACATTTATATAATGCCTGCTCTGTGCCAGACACTATGCTAAGTGCTTTATAAATATTTTCTCATTTGATTATCTCAACAACCTCCTGAGGAAGCTGCTAGAATCATCCCCATTTTATGATTGAGGAAATTGAGGAAAACAGAGGTTAAGTAACTTTCTTAAGTTTGCCCTGTTAGTGTCTGAGGCTGGTTTGAACTCAGGTCTTCCTGACTCCAGAGCAAGCTTTGTTTTCACTGTGCTTTTTAACCTATCTCCCATTTAATAACTAGGTGTCGCAGTGGGTAGAGTGCTGGACTTGGAGTTAGGAAGACTCATCTTCTTAAGTTAAACTCTGGCCTCAGACACTTACTAGCTGTGCGACCCTGGGCAAGTCATTTAACCCTGTTTGTTCAGTTTCCTCATTTATAAAAAGAGCTAAAGAAGGAAATGGCTAAGCACTCCAGTATCTTTACCAAGAAAACCCCAAATCAGATCATGAAGAATCAGATATGACTAAAAAACAAAGAAATATACAATATATTTCAATGAAACAAGCAAATATAATAATCTCCATTGTGACTTCCTTTCCCTTCTCTACTGGAGAATTACCAGAATTTGCTTTAAACAGAAAGTACCATGAACATAGTCGTCTAAACATTCGACCAGAATGTAGACTAGATATTGTACACTGGTGATTTATCAAATTTGAATGAAATGAGATGAGTCCTGTCAGAAGAGCTAACACCGGTGAACTCAGTCTGAGAATAAGGAAGAAACTAATAGTCAGGTGTATTGCGATTGCAATTAGTGTCAAGACAAGTGGTAAATGATCCTGAATGCTATCTGTCAAGGGTTATTGAACAGAAACCAGATAAACAGGAGAAGCCAAAAATACCCTGCCCATTTCAATAGAATCTCAGATGGATGAAGAGAAAGGACCTCAATGCTGATGAGTTATGGAATACCTTGGATAAATTTCAGAGTGAATGAGAAGGTACAGATTGGTTGTTGCACTGAGGGAGTAATATTCCACAGCAATAAGATGTGCTCCATTGAAGCAAAATAAAAATCATGTTTCATAGCATGCTTTAAGATTATGAAATGCTTTATATACGTTACCCAATCCCCTCCCCCCAACAACCCTCTGGAAAGCATATTATTATATTAAACTCATTAGGAGTAGGAATTATTGTTCTTATATCTCCATAGCCCAGAACAGTGTATGGCACATAGTAGGCACTTAATAAAATGTTTGTTGATAAATTATCTCCAATAAGGAAACAAAGGTCCAGAAGTGACCTGCCGTAGGTCATAAATATCAGAGCTCTAGAATACAAACCAAGAGCAAACAATTGATTCATTTGAACAAATATTAATTTTAAGGACCTATAAGCAAGGTATGAAGCTACATAATAAGCTATAAAAAGAAAATAACAACAAGATAGCTCATGCCTTCAGAGATACAAAAGTCTATTGAAAGATAGATATAATGCATAATTTTATATCTCTCTTCCCTCTTCATATATTCTTATGATGTTATCAACGTAGGGTACACATGATGTGGAAACTCCTTCCTGCGGTGCAGATGAACAACCCAGAGTCTGAGACTATTACCTGGAACGTTGAAACAATAAGGACCTTTTCCAGAATCATATAACTAGTAGTGTCACAGGCAAGTCCTCCCCTCTGTGCACTAGGCCACACCTCTGCTGGGTATCAACAAAAAGTAACTTCATGAGGGAGAAAATACTCACAGCTATCATTGTGTGTCCTTCATTCTTGAAGAGGACCAGCACATCAGGTAGGTGAAGCAAATAAATTGAACTTAAGGTAAGGAGTGCTGTGAAAAGTCACCAGCCCCACTTTCTCCTCCAGATCCATCTGGGTCTGGTGATGAGATATAGATCAGGACAACTGGAGATGTCCTGGCCTTTTTAAGCTAAGGTCTTTAACAGGTCTCAGTTTGACTGTGACAATGCCCATTCAGTGAGTAAAGCTAGGAAAGAAATGAGGCAGACAATGGTCTCTTTACCTAATCAAAAAAGAAAAAAAAAAGAAAAGAAAGAAAGAAAAAGAAATAAACCTTGGAGAGGAAGACCCCAAGGATTTCTGGGCAAAATAGAAACAATTGCTATTTATATTCACTCTGAACCAATCAAGGCCCAAACAAGGACCAAGTGGGGCTTGGACTAGGACCTATTGTCAGCCAGTCAATGAGAGCCAGAGTGATTTGGATTTAAGGCATGGTCTTAAGGACAAAAGACAAGTTTCAGAGATCAAACTTTACACTCCTTTCGGCAGAGCACCAGCAGAAGTGTGTGATACCCTGGGTTGACAGAGAAAAGAAAAGAAAAGAAGAAAAAGAAAGGAAGGGAAGAGAACTCAGCTTGACTGAAGCAATGCTTATTCAGTGAGTAAGGCTAGATAAGAAATTAGGCACAGAATGACCTCTTTACAGAGTCAAAGATAAAGAGGAGCCATCTACAATTGTCTGATCTGTATCTCACCACTGGACCCAGATGGCTCTGCACAGCACTCCCTCACTTAAATCCAATTCACTTGCATGTCATAGCATCACCGCCCTAATGTGCTGGTCCTTTTCAAGAACAAAGGTTAAAAAGCCTCTGTGAGTAGAGAGAGGGGTTACCCCACTGGGTACCCAGCTGGAACTGGCCAGTTAGGCAACACAGCTCCCTTTCCTCTCCTCTCCTCTCCTCTCCTCTCCTCTCCTCTCCTCTCCTCTCCTCTCCTCTCCTCTCCTCTCCTCTCTCCTCTCTCTCTCCTCTCCTCCCTCTCCTCTCCTCCTCCCTCCCTCTCCCTCCTCCCTTCCCTTCCTTCCTTCCCTTCCCTTCCCTTCCCTTCCCTTCCCTTCCCTTCCCTTCCCTTCCCTTCCCTTCCCTCATAGGGCATCATATTCTAACCTACCGGTGCTCTTCCCAAAGGAATGTAAATTAATTTCTGCTTTTTTTTTTTCATAAGGACCATGACTTTAACTCATCACTCTGGCTGTCCTTGATTGGCTGACAATAGGTCTACTCTAAGCGGCCCCTTGGTCCTTGTTTGACCCTGATTAGGTCAGAGTGAATGTAAATAGCAATAGTTTCTGTTTTGGCCAAGAACCCTGAGGGTCTTTCCCTCCCAGATTGACTCATAGCTATGGGCATCAGGAAAGGTTTCCTTGGAGGGGGGAGTAGAGCCTAGTCTTTTTTTTTTTAATTTACTATTTTATTTTCCCCCAATGACACGTATTAGCAATGTTTGCCCTTCATTTTTAAAACTTTGAATTTCAAATTCTCTCCCTTCTTACCTCCCCACCTGACTTGTTGATAAGGCAAGCAATTAGATATAGTTTATACATGTGTAGTCATGCAAAACATATTTCCATATTAGTTGTGTTGTGAAAGAAAACATAGGCCCTCCCACCAAAAAAAAATCTCAAGAAAAGTGAAGTAAAAATAAAAGGATGATTCAATCTGTACTCAGGCGCCATAAGTTCTTTCTCTGGGAATGGAAAATATATAGATTTTTTTTAATTCTTCAGAATTTTTTTGGATCATTGAATTGCTGAGAATAACCAAGTCATTTACAGTGATCATCTCACAACATTGCTGTTACTTTGTACACAGTATATATCACTTTGCATAAGCTTCTGTAAGTCTTTCCAAGTTTTTTTCTGAGAGCATTCTGTTCATCATTTCTTATAGCACAACAATATTCAATCACAGTCACATTTGTTTAGCCCAACTGATGAGCATCCCTTCAATTTGCAAATCCATGCCACTAGAAAAGAGCAGCCATAAATGTTTTTGTACATATAGGTTCTTTCCTCCCCCCCCCCTTATTTTGTTTTAAATCTCTTTTTGGATACAGACCTAGTAGTGTTACTGCTAGGCTAAAGTTTATGCATGGTTTTATAGACCTTTGGGCATAATTCCAAATTGCTTGAAGCAGGTCACAACTCCATCAACAATGCATCAATGTCTCATTTTTCCCCACATTCTCTCCAGCATTTGTTACTTTCTTTTTTTGTCTTATTAGGCAATCTAATAGGCATGACTTTGTATCTCAGAATTGTTTTAATTTGCACTTCTCCAATCAGTAGTAATTTAGAGCAATTTTTCATATGGCTATAGACAGCTTTGATCACTTCATATGAAAACTGTTCATATATTTTGATCATTTATCAGTTAAAGAATGACTCTTATTTTACAAATATGAATCAGTTCTCTATATGTTTGAGGAATGAGACCTTTGGCAGAGAAACTTGCTTCATTTTTTTTTTTTGCAGTTACTATTGCTAACTGTATTTCCCTCAAACCTATTCCCCGGTCCCCGTTTATTCAATTCTCTCTCTCCTTTCAACCTGTTCCTCTTCAAAAGTGTTTTACTTCTGACTACCACCTCCTCTGATCTGCTGTCCTTTCTATCATCCGACCCCTTTCTCTTATCCCCTCTTCTACCTACTTTACTATAGGGTAAGATAGATTTTTATATGCAATTGGCTATGTATGTTATTCCCTCTTTGAGCCAATTCTGATGAAAGTAAGGTTTGCTCACTCCCTCTTACCTCCCCCTTCTTCTTCTCCACTGTATGTTTTTTTTTCTTGCCAGTCTTATGAGATAATTTACCCCATTCAACCTCTTCCTTTACCTTTCTACTAGTGTATTCCTCTCTCACCTTTTAATTTTATTTTCATCGAGTCAAGTTTTTCCCTGAAGGATTATACTCAGCTTTGCTGGGTAGGTGATTCTTGGTTGTAACGCTAGCCCCTTTGCTCTCCAAAACATCATCTTTCAAGCCCTGTGATCCTTTAAAGTAGCAGCTAAAAATCAGTTATCCTGACTGTGGGTCCATAATACTTGAATTGCTTCTTTGTGACTGCTTGCAATATTTTTTCCTTGACCTAGGAGCTCTGGAATTTGGCTGTAATATTTCTGGAAGTTTTCATTTTGGGACCTCTTTCAGCAGATGATTGGTGGATTCTTTCAATTTCTATTTTACCCTCTGGTTCTGGGATATCAGAACAATTTCCCTTGATAATTTTTTGAAATATGATGTCTAGGCTCCTTTTTATCATGGCTTTCAGGTAGTTGAAAAAATTTTAAATTATCTCTCCTGGATCTACTTGCAGGTCAGCTGTTTTTTCAATGGGATATTTCATATTGTCTTCTATTTTTTTTCTCATTCTTTTGGCTTTGTCTTATTGTTTCTTGATTTCTCATACAGTCATTATCTTCCATTTGCTCAATTCTAATTTTTAAGGAATTATTTAATTCAATGATCCTTTGTGCATCTTTTTCCATTTGGCCAATTCTGTTTTTCAAGGCATTCTTCTCATGGCTTTTTGTACCTCTTTTACCATTTGGCTTAGTCTGTTTTTAAGGTGTTGCTTTCTTCAGTATTTTTGTGACTCCTTTACCAAGCTGTTGACTCATTTTCATGATTTTCTTGCATCACTCTCACTTTTCTTCCTAATTTGTCCTCTACCTCTCTTACTTGATTTTTAAAATCCATTTGAGCTCTTCCATGGCCTGAGATCAGTTCATACCTTTCTTGGAGGCTTTGGATGTAGGAGCTTTGACTTTGTTATCTTCTTCTATGTTTTGAAATTCCTCATCACAAAAAGTAACTTTCTATGGCCAGGATATTTTCTGTTGCTTGCTCATTTCCCCATCTTATTTCTTGATTTTTAACTCTTTGCTCGAGTGGTGCTTTGCTTCCTTGGTAGAGGGTGCACTGTACCAAGCCTCACAGGCTTTTCTCAGCTGTTTTCGGAGATATTTCTAGGGACCTGCAAGTTTTCAGTTCTTCCAAATTAGTACGATCTAAGAAGAGGTGTGTTTACTGCTCTTCTGGCCTGTGTTTTGGTCTGTGAGCAACCACAAGCACTCTTTTTATTTTTACCCTACAACTGTGACAAGGGTTCTTGTTCCACTATAGCTGCAAGCTCTGGTGTGCTACTAGTTCTCTTTACCCTGGGATTGCGACTCAGGACTGTAACCTGGATCTGAATATAAGCAAAGCAACAGACTCCCTGCCCCCGGTGCTAGCAAAGAGTCCCATGTAATCTCTTCTGAGAGAGTTGTTCAACCCCCTTGCCATCTGTTGGCTGAGAGGTTTAGAACCAGCTGCTGATGCTGCTGACTCAGTGACTCCCAAGGCCTGTTCATGGTTTGCTGGGACCCAGTCTGAGCTGGTGTGCCTTACACTCTCACCCAGGTGTGACAGACTTTTTCTGCTGACCTTCTAAGTTGTCTTTGGCTGGAAATTTTTTTCATCCCATCCTTTTATGGGTTCTGCTGCTCATTTAAATTGTTTCACTTATTATTTAAAGGTGTTTGGAGAGGTTTTGGGGAGAGCTCACATGAGTTGCTGCCTTTTCTCCACCATCTTGGATCTGCCCTCTGGAGACTAGTCTTTTTTTTTTTTTGTGTGAGGCAATCAGGGTTAAGTGACTTGCCCAGGGTCACTTAACTTGTAAGTGTTAATTGTCTGAGGCTGGATTTGAACTCAGGTCCTCCTGACTCCAAGACTAGAGCTCTATTCACTGTGCCACCTAGCTGCCACTACAGCCTAGTCTTAAAGTAAATTAGTGACTCTTAGAAGCAGAGATTATCAGTAACATTGACACTGAGTAGGTCATTTTATCTTGAACAAAGCTCAGGTAATCAGAAGCAATAAGAAATTAATGTGGAAAAATAGGGAGAGGATAGATTGTTGATTTTTTGTTTTCTATGTTTGTATTCATATATATATGTGTACGTATATGTGTGTGTTTGTATTCATATATATATATATATATATATGTATACACACATATATAGACACACACATATATATATAGACACACACCAACCTAAATGTTAACATTAGGGAATGTCACTTGAGCTATGGTGATATGTTTAAAACTGCTTATTTTAACCACTAATTCTCAAGAACAACTTCCAAAATCATCATGGGTCCCAGAGAGTTTGTCTAGTCCTGATCTTATCCCAAGCATGTAGCATAAGTTCAGCATTTAGATCAAAGTGCAACTTTAAAGTATATTTATTTTAACTTTAAAAAATTAAGGAGGAACAAACTGAGGGCAAGTTAGAGGAAACATTATCTAAAGTCATGAACACAGTTATGACCCATTGTACTCTGATTTCACAACCACTGCTCTATCCACTAAATCATATTATCTTAAGAGGGAGTTTGAGAAGTATCCATTCCCTGAGTTAGTGCCCAATCTCAAGCTCAAGCAATCGTTTGTATAAAATTGAACCCTGCTGTGTTGATGCTGAAGGCTTTGCTTGGGCAAGCTCCACTGACTGCAAGGGCAGTTGCACCGAGGTATATTCAGAAAACAAATATCATACAGTTTTGAAGCAGATTAACGGTACGATGTTATACAAGACATTTAACCCCCCCCCCCCAGCCTTCATTTCTTCATCTGCAAAAATAAGGGTTTGGAGTTGATTATATCCAAGTCCTTTCCAGCTCTAACATTCTATGATTCCTATGAATTCATGATTCAATGAACTTTTCAGCAAGTTTGCCGTGATCCCCATTAGCTTGTTCTCTCTTGCACATAATCCTGGTGAAGGGCTATTACATAGTTTCATAAAACTCATGCATGGGGTGGGGGTGGGGAGAGTGCTAGGCAAACTCTGAAAGAAACTCAATTGACTTTATAGACATAAATAATGGGGGAAATAATCAAATTGTAAATTACATGTCAGCCACAGAGTTTTCTATGATACACTTGTACTGCTGTAACTTATTCTTAAATCTCAAGTGATACGTGTGCATGTCAGTGTCAAAAATAGTAGAAACAAGAAAATATAATATGAGAACATCCAAAGTATTGCTTCAGAGAGATTCTTTAATCTCAAGATATAACTTCAAAAATGGAACTCCAAATTCTAGGGCTACAGAAGTTTTGTTGTTGTTTTGTTTGTTTTTTGTTTGTTTGTTTTTGCTTTTTGTTTTTCTGAAAAGCTCTCAGGCTACATCATGGAGAATCATAAATTTAAAGCTTGATTGGTTTTTTCTCAATAGCCATTTACTTTAACTACCTTATTTTACAAATAAGGAAATGGAGGAATAAAGAGGAAGATTGACTTATACAAAGTTACACAGGAAGCAAGAACACAAATCAGGGTTTGAAAATGCATCCTCTGATTGTAAGTCCACATCTATTCCATTATCACAGAGAGGTGCCCTCTTACTATAACTATGCACAAGGGATAATCATTGATTATCAATAATCTGTAAGTATTTATGATGGCAATTACTCCCTGATTAAATTCAATTTATAAGCATATCAAAAGTGGTTGTTATATGATTAACATTATTTCTGTGTCCTGGAGGGAAAAAAAAAGGCAAAAACAAAAAAAAAGAAAATAAGTCGATTCAAGGACCTTATATTCTACAAGGAGAAGGAACAACACCTACACAAGTAAGGGTTGCCATGTTAGACATGAATTGAAATCTCTAAATTATCTTTATGTTGGAAGTTTTAATTAGGAAATCAATAAAACAGAAACTTATACAGAGGCTGATCCCTAGGATGGTGTATCTTCTCCAGTGAAGTTGACCTGGCAGTGATCTGTTGACCGTGGGTAGGCATCAAACCTTCCAGGTCATCCTCAGAACTTTTGGTGTATTTGTTAGTGGACATTGTGAGCCACTCACACTTCAGTTGTAGTGGCTGATTTCATCATAGTTTGCCATCCAAGAAGGAAAGAACCCACTGACAAATGTGAGTCTCAAGCCCATAAAGATCTCATGGAAGAGCTAAAAAAGGAGCTTTAAAAATCACACAAGAGAGATAGACTAAAAATTGGGGAAAGAAATGGAAGCAATGCAAGAGAAGTATGAAAAAAGTGTTAACAGCCTAGAAAACTGCTTAAAAACTACAGTTGGGGGCAGCTAGGTGGTGCAGTAGATAAAGCACAGGCCCTGAAGTCAGGAGGACCTGAGTTCAAATCCAGCCTCAGACCAAACACTTGACACTTATTAGCTGTGTGACCCTGGGCAAGTCACTTAACCCCAATTGCCTAAACACACACACATACACACACACAAAACAACAACAACAACAACAAAAACAACAACTAGAGTTGGCCAAATGGAAAAGGAGACACAAAAATCCACCCAAGAAAACAATTCCTTAAAAGTACAATTGGCCAAATGGAAAGTACAGAAGCTAAACAAGGAAAACGATACCTTAAAATTTAGACCTGAGCAAGTAGAAGCTAATGACACTAGCAGACATCATGAATCAATCAAACAAATGAAAAAGAATGAAAAAAATGGAAGAAAATGTAAAATACCTAATGGGAAAAATAACTGACCTGGAAAATAGATCCAGGAGAGTTAATGCCAGAATTATTGGACTACATGAAAACCATAATCAAAAGGAGAACTTAGACAGTGTCTTTCAAGAAATTATCAGGGAAAACTGTCCTGATGTCCTGGAATCAGGGGCAAGATAGGCATTGAAAGAATCCGGTCACCTCACCAAGAGATCCCAAAATAAAACAAAACAAAACAAAGCAAAACAAAACAAACACCACCAACAAAAAAGACAAAGAACATTATAGCTAAATTTCAGAACTATCAGGTCAAGGAAAAAATACCACAATTGGTCAGAAAGAAACCATTTAAATATTGGGAAGTCATAGTCAAGAGTACACAGACCATGGCAGCTGCTGCATTAAAGGATTAAAGGTTATGGAAGATGATATTCCAGACAGCAAAGGAGCTAGGACTACAACCAAGAATCACTTACCTGGCAAAATTAAGCACACTACATTGAGGGAAAAAATAGTCATTTAATGAAACAGAAGAATTTTAAGCCTTCTTAAGAAGACCAGAACTAAACCAAAAATTCAGACTCCAATATCAAAACCCAAGAGAAGCATAAATAAGTAAAAAGAAAACATAAAAGACTCAATAGAGCTAACCTGTTCACATCCCTACCCACACTCCTAAAAATTTTATAACTAACATTACAGATAAAAGGGATATACAAAGACAGAGTATACGTGTATAAGGTGAATTTGAGGGAATGACACACATGCACACACACACATACACACACACACACACACACACACAACAAGGGATGGGAAAGAGGAGTACAAAGGGTGCAGAAGCATGGGAAAGGTAGAAAGGGCTAAATTATCTCTCATGAACAGGCAAGAAAGACCTATTACAGTAGACAGGAAGATGGGAGGGGAAGATAGGAAAGCGTTACTTGAACCTGAGTCTCATCAGGATTGACTCAAAGAGCAAATAGTACATATGATCAGTTGAATAAGCAATCTATCTTATCCGAAAAGGAAGTAGGAAGGGAGGAGATTAAGTGAAGGGGGAAGGGATTTGACATAAGGGAGGGCAGATCAGTGGAAGTAGTAGACAGAGGCAAAACACTGGTGAGGTGAGAAAGGGTGAATGGAGAGTAAGGACAAATAGAAGGAAGAATGGAATGGAGGGAAATATATAGGTAGTAATCATAACTGTGATTGTAAATGGGATGCACTATCCCATAAAAAAGTGGATACCAGAGTATATAAAAACTGGAATCCTACAATATGTTGCTTACAAGAAACACATTTGAAGCAGAGCCACACACACAAAGTAAAAGTAAAAGGCTGGAGTAGAATCTATTTTGTTTCAGCTAGAGTAAAAAAAAAAGGAGGGGGGTAGCAATCCTGATCTTAGACAAAGTAAATGCAAAAATACACCTAATTAAAAGAGATGAGGAAGGAAATGACATCTTACTAAAAGGTACCATAGACAATAAGCAATCATATTAGAAGAGCAAGGAATAGTCTACCTGTCAGATCTATAGGGAGGAGAAGAATCCATGACCAAACAAGAGATAGAGAGCATTAGAAAATGTAGAATAAAAAATTTTGATCACATTAAATTGAAAAGTTATACTACAAACAAAACCAATGCCATCAAGTTTAGAAGGACAGCAGAAAGCTGGGAAACAATCTTTACAGCCAGTGTCTCTACAAAGGTCTCATTTCTCAAGATATATAGAGAACTGAATCAAATACAGGAAAATACAAGTCATTCTTCAGTTGATGAATGGTCAAAGGATATGAACAGGCAGCGTTCTGATGAAGAAATCAAAAATATCAACAGACATATGAAGAAGTGCTCTAAATCACTTTGGATTACAGAAATACATATTACAACAATTCTGAAATACTACCTCATACCAATCAGATTGGCTAATATGACAAAAAAGGAAAATGATCCATGTTGGAGAGGATATGGGAAAATTGGGACACTAATCCACTATTGGTAGAGTTGTGAACTGATCCAACCACTCTGGAGAGCAATTTGGAACTATGCCCAAAGGCAACCAAACTGTGCATACTGATTGATTCAGCAATATGACTACTAGTTCTGCATCCTGAAGAGATCATAAAAAAAAGGGGAAAGGATATTACACTATATTTCTAACAGTCCTTTTCATGGTAACAAAATATTGGAAATTGAGGGGATTCCTGTCAATTGGGGAATGTCTGAAGAAGCTGAGGAACATAAATGGAATGGCTAATAATAATCTTTAGTAAGTTGCCCATACCCTCTCTGGTCTGAGAGCTCTGCAAGCTGCTGTTACTTCTTTCATCACTACCTAGTTTATCACTGTTATTTCATCCAGTGGGCTCTGCATCAGCCTCCTTCTCCATGTCACAGATCTCTTTTTTCCAACCTCCTAAGTTGTCTTGGGCTGGAAAAACATGTTTCACTCTGACCTTTCATTGGCTCTGCCACTTCAGAAATTGATTTGAGGCATTACTTAAAAATTAATTGGAGAGAAATGTTGTGAGAGCTCAGCTGACTGCTTTCTCTACTCCACCACCTTGGCTTTATCTCCCAAAGTAGTCCTGTAATTTGTACCTCCACAGCACTGCTTATATTCCAGCCCTTCTCTCCTGTAACACTGCCATCACCCTGACTGAGGATCTCACCACCTCACAACTGCAATATTGCCATAGCTTTCTGGTTGGTCAACCTAGCTCAAGTCTCTTCAACTTCAACCAATCCTCCTCTCAGCTACCAAATCAATCTTCATAATATGCAAGTCTGACCATAACATACAAAATCTTCGATTTGGTTTTCAAAGCCTTCCATAAGTTTGCTCATATCTACTTTGCCAGTTGGCTTATGGATTATTTTCCCACCCCAATACCTAGCCACAATGTGGCTGTTCCTTACAGAAGACCCTCCATCTCCAGACTCTGAGTAAATTCATTGACTGCCCCCCAAGGAATACTCTCCCCCCCACCTTCTAGTTTCCCTGGCTTCATTTAAGCCATCTTTTGTAAAGAGGCCTTTCCTAGTCTTCCATAATGTTAGTGCCTTCCTTCTGAGACTAGGACTCCTTCTGATTGTGTGCGTGCGCGTGTGTGTGTGTGTGTGTGTGTGTGTGTGCGCGTGTGTGTGCTGTTTTTGACCTTTTTTTGTCTAGCAGAGTGTCTGCTACATTGTAGGCATCTAATTAATAACAGTTAACTGAATGATTGCCTAAATTATATTGCTCATAGATTTCTCGGGGTTATCTCTTTAACTTCATGTTCCAATGGATCTCTATTTAAGGCCTTGTATTTCTAATTCCAAACTGAAGATTTTGCCCTTTGAAGGTTACTGCACATGGTAATTAGGGCAAAGCAACAGGCAATACTAAACTGGGAGAGAGAGGAGAGGAGGAAATTAGTTGATGATCTTAACATATTTTCATCTTAAAATTTTATAATCCAAACCCCCAACTCTTTGTATGGAACATGACTCTAAGGATCCTTACTCTACAGAAGTTCTGAAACTCAGCTGAATATGTGAGGTGAAATGTGACGCTTGAATTTAACTCATATATTCTTCTAGCAGTGGATTTTTTCAAGTTCTTTTTTTAATTTTTAATAAGATTTTTTATAGCTGCTCTTTTTTGTTTTCGCAACACAATTGCTCAGTCAATTATTAAATGCCTACTAAGTGCAGGCACTGAACTAACTGGCTGTAAAACAAAACGGACCCTCAGAAATTTCTATAAAACACGTAAAGAATAAGTAATAAGGCAAATTATCATTGGTTGCAAGGGAAAGATTGGTCATTACAAGAATTCAGCCTCGCTTCAGTATTCTCTTTATCTACATTAATGATTGTTTTCATTCCATTTTTTTTGTTTATTGACTCTCTGTCTATCTACCTCTTAACATTGCAATTATTTGTGAATATATTTCTGCACATGCTGCGCCTTGAGCCACACAGTAAGTCTTCCCTTCTGACAGTGAAAAATAATTAAGCAAAAATAATTGTCAACAATGAATATTATACATTATTAAATGCCAATAATGAAGACATGAGTTTCCTTACTTCACTCAGTTCTTTCCATATTTCTTGGAAATACTCATCTTCATCTTGTCTTTAAACATATGATATTACATTATATCCATAGGTCATGGTTTGTTTGGCTACCCAATGCTCCCCACCCCTTCCTTTTGTAAGAGAACTTAACATCTTTCCAGTGTTTAATGAAAACATCATAATCTGGTAAGAGATGAAGGATTCAGAGCTGAAATGGACCACAGGGATTACCTAGTCCACCCACATGGTGTTACACATATGGAAACTGGGTCTCAGAAAGAATAAATGGCTTGTTCAAAGTCACTCGGCTAGAATTTGGAAGAGTTGGGAAAATAATAATATTACTTGTATCTTTGGCAAAACTCCTTATAAATGTTATCTTGTTTGTTGGACATAACAATCCTGGAAGGTAGGTGTGATTATTATGTTCTTTTTTCAAATAAGAAAACTGAGGCTGAAATAAATTGACTTTCCCAGGGTCACATATCTAGTAAGTGCCTGAGGCAGGATTTGAATGCAGATCTTACTTCTTTTAAATCTATTTCTCTATCCACTTCTTTGATTCCAGAAGAAGAATTCATTCCACTATTCAATTCTGGTTAATTGCCATCTGGGAAGAAAACAAGTGTGTCCTGAAAATAACACGTGAGCAGGGAGGGGGAGGCAGGTAGTCATAAAACAAAATAAATCCATAAGCCATTCTCAGAGTGTGATCTGAGAAAATGCTGAAATTTTATTTCATTCTCTTTTTTCTTAATTTAGAGAATGACACATTCTCATTAATCTTGGAAGTATTTGTGCTCATAGCCTTTATCCCTTAATTATCTATAATAATGGATCAGAAGTTATAATAAAGACTCAGCCCTATAGCTGGTAACAACATTGACTGAAATTAAAAAAATTAATCTCTTCACTATAAACAAAACAAAATTAATTCAAAACATTAGTGTCTAAAGACTGAACAGTGAGTATCTTAACATGAAAGACTGGTGTTATGTTGTTTAAGTAACTGTTTCCAAAGCAACTTTGGATTTCATTACCAAAGGGTTGTTAATTAATTAACATGGGAAAACATGGAGAAAATGAAGAAAATGCCATGCAACATTTAGCATTGTGGATCCATGCAGTAGTTTCATTTTGATCATCCACTCAATGAGATGATTGTATTTAATTTCCTTCCTTCCATCATGATACAGATGGCTTTCTTTATTCCCCACAGCTAAAATTATTCACTAATAAATTGTAATGACTACATGATAAGCCCGCAGATCTACAAGCCATTTGTTATGTAAACTTAATTAATATTTTCACTTTTATGCAGAATGTTTATTTTCAAATACATAATGTAGTATCTAAGAAAAATGCCTCCATAGGCTATAAGAAAATTCAAATCCAAAATGACTTCCAGAATGAACATAATGTTATCCCTTTCTTAAAATGGCATAAAAGTTACATTGAGCTCCTACTTCTGGAGAGAGTAGCAGCTTATGTCATCTTCTACTAGACAAAACCACCAAAATGAAAAGAAAAATACCTGAAAGAAAGACAAAAAAGGACCAGAAAACTGACAAAGATAAGCTTCCAAACCAGACGTAAAATCTGTAATACAACAATAATAATAATGCAACATTTAATAAGCATTGCAAGGCTAAATGGAAGGAATGAAATGGCAGGGAACCAGGAAATTCACTCATCATGATGAAAGTTCCAATATCATCTGAAGACTCAGAAACAATTGTAAATAACCTGATACTAATTAATTTCAAAGCAATAACAAAGAAATGACTACAAAGTAAGTAATGCTATATAAGACTGAAGCCTATACATTCTTTAGAAGAAATAAAATCATTCATATGTGAAGCAAAGAACATAACTGATTCATCAAAGACTATTTTCATATTTTCCCTGAGCTTATTATAGTATTGCAAGGACATCTAGGTAAAGACTTATAGCTTGAAGGATCTCAGAGGCCAAGACCTCATTTTATTGTTGAGGAAAGTGAGTCCCAACAAAGATTAAGTGAGTTGCCCTGGTCGCATAGCTAGTGAGAAGCAGAGGCAGAATTTGAACTCAAGTCCTGTGACTCCAAGCTTAACAATCACTGTACCACCCTTTGGCTCTTTCTGTCACTATGCACAGAGTAACTGCTTAATCAGGCAGATAAATGGTACCATAAGTAGTTCCAGTCCTGAAATCAGGAAAACCTGAGTTTAATTCTGGTCTCAGAAGATACTTATTAGTTATATGACCATGGTCAAGTCGCTTATTTTCTGCTTGACTCAGTATACTCATCTATAAAGTGGGGATAATAATAACACCTAACACCCAGGATTTGTGTGATGATCCTATGAGATAATATTTATGAAGTACTTAGCAAAATTAGAAGGTGCTAAATAGTGCAGTGGATAGAGCATAAGGACTTAAGGCAAGAAGACTCTTCTTCCTGAGTTCAAATCCAGCCTCAGATACTTACCAACTATGTGACCCTGGGCAAGTCACAACCCTCTTTGCCTTAGTTTCCTCAACTAGAAAATACTGGAAAAGGAAATGGCAAACTACTTTGATATATTTACCAAGAAAACCCAAAATGGGGTCACAAAGAGTTGTACGTGACTGAAAAATTTCTAAGCAAGAAATGAATGCTAGTCATTATTATTATTAATACTACTATTGAATGATTTATTCTATAATTTTTCAAAGAATCCACTTTAATATCACCATTCTTCAGACAAAGAATATTCCTGATTTTTTTTTTTTTGGAAAAATAAGATTTTCCCATATGAAGACTTTTTTTTTTTGCCAACTCTGCTCTTCTGCACAATTTCTTCAAGGTCAGCAATGGCAGTAGCAATGTCATTTGATAGTTTTTATTTTATTTTATTTGTTTTCTCATCTCATTAGTACTTTTACTATCCTTTTAATAAAATGCCCAGGGGTAGTTAGGTGAATCTCTTACATTCTTCTTATTTTTCTTGGGCTCTCGATTCAATGTTTTTTTTTTCTTATAATTTCATTCTAAAAATCATTCTGATTGATAGAGGAAACAGAAGCAAAACCAGAGTTTGGTAGTTCCATCTTCCTTCAATCTTACATTATCCTTGTCTTAGCAATGCCAAGTAATAGCTGTGTCACACCCAGAATTTGATATACTACTCTGGTAACATTTTGACCATAGTATAGTACAAAGGGACTGTCACCATTCTAAATTTAGATGTCATAACTCTTTAAATGGGGCCTTAGAACATGCAGTATGGGATAATGGATAGATTGTTCATTGGCAGTCAAAGGCACTTGGTTTCAGATCTTGATTCTAACATTTAATAATTGTCTAACCATGGGAAACTCATTTAACTTCTCTGAGTCAGACATTGTTCCAAGTTTTTGCTATAGATGGCCATTGTTTTTGGATGTTATGGAAACAATGCAAGAATTAGAAAGGATGTCATTTACTTTCAAGGTCCCAATCATTTCTGCTACAGTAACCTTACTTATTGATGAGAAACATGTCCATTGTAGACCTTCTATATGTTATTTATTGCTTGACCACTGACTGCAGTGTTTTAATTTTAATTTATAAAATGGAAATGGATATAGCTGGAATGAGTATTAAGCAAAACCAATGTCATTGTGAATGGAATTGCATTAGATGCTTTGATTCACTAGATACCAAAGAAAAAATATTTAATAGTCAAAAAAATCACAGTAATCACAACAGAAATTCCTTTGAATAATTAGCCTTTTAAATAATTATGAGATGAGATTGTAATTATCTCAAGTATCATAAATTATTCTTTGATTTTAAACAGCAATATTTTACCTATTGACTTATTTAGTTGAATTATTTACACCTTTATTTGTTTACTGGAGGAAAGAAGTTCAAATCTGAGAAAATAAACACTAGAAAAGCCCTCCTAATCCCTAAATAATCATTCAGGGCAGCTTACCAATTAAACATTTTTATTGTTTTAGAGTTTTTATTGTTTGGATTGGTCTAAGAGGAAAAACTGTAGGCAATAGGCCATTTAACAATTTTCTCACTTTAACTAAACAAGTATGTTTTGGGTGAAATGTGATAGATTGATGATAGAAAGATGATTGATAGATAATTTAAAGTATTTGTAAATTGCTAGGTGGGGTGCTAAGCACAGAAGAGCCAAATATAAGGCGGTAGGACAGTGTCTGACATTAACTACCAGGGAAAACAACACATAAGTAGACCTGAAAAAGGGTTAGAAGGACAGACTACGCTAGCAGAAATAAGACTTGACAAAGAAAGGAAGAGGCATGAAGGCTTAGATTCCAGGAAAATAAAGCACGACAAACAAACAAAAAATAACGTGACTTAGAGGAGCTCAGGTTCCATAGTGGGGAGTTCAGGTTCCATAGTGAAGAAACAGTCTTAGTAGAGGCAGTATGGCTACCTTACACACAGATTTGTGTTATCACTAGGTAAGAAAATATTTCATTCTACCATGAAACTAATAATTGAGAAAAACAATGTGCATACACATAGGAGTGTAAAAAATACAAAATTATTTAAGAGGAAAGGGACTAAAGCTGGATGTATTAAAAAAAAAGCATAATATAGGAAGTGGAGTTTGAACTGATATTTGAAGGGAACTAGGGCTTCTAGCAGTCAGAGGCAAGGAAGGAATGCGTTCCAGACATGGGGGGGACAGTATGTACAAAGTCACAGAGACAGAATGTGGCATATAGTCTGTAACTAGACCATAGACCCTATGAAAGAGATTAGTAAACAACCTGATAAGGTAGATCGAAATCAAGTTCTATTTTGCTTTAAGTGCCCAACAAAAGAGATTGTGTTTTGCTTTATAAGCAATAGCAAATGACTGGAGTTTATTAAATAAAGGTTTGACAGTGGCATGGTTAGATACAGGCTTTGTCATCTGTGTAGAGAATGATTTGGAAAGGGGAGAGACTTGAGTTGGGAGCAAGAAGGTTAGCATGATAGGCTATTACAAGGGCCTCAACTAAGGTGGTGATCCTTGAATAAAGACAAAGGGAAAGATACAAGATACGTTGTGGAATTAGAATCAATAAGCCTTGTCAACTGATTACCCACATAGGCCAGGGCAAAGTGAGCAGCAGAGTAGGAATCCAAGGTCAATAACTGGGCTCCCTAGAAGGATGGTGGCAAATTTAACAGACGTAGTGAGATCAATTTCAGACATTTGAGTTGAAAATGTCTAGAGTACATTCAGTTCAAAACGTCTGACAGGAAGTTGATGTAATTTGTTCTTGTTGTATTTGTTATTAGAACTCAGAAGAGGCCTACAACTGGGGGTCACCCAAAAAAATGATTATTACTGTAAAAACTGAAGAAGTTACTAAAAAGGAACATTGGCTGAGAATAGCAGTGGGCTCAGGATGGAGCTCTGAGGATACGTTCGGTTAGGGTTGTTGACATAATGATAATTCAGAAAAAGACCTTGAGGATGGGTAGACAGGGGTTGGGAAGCAACAGCAAGTAGTATCACAAATAGCTGAAAAAGAGAGTTTACCGAAGGACAAGATGGTGAACAGTGTCAGAAATGCCAAGAGGTCAAGAAGGGCAGGTACTGAAGAATGATCAACAGATTTGCAGAGATCACTGGTAACTTTAGAGAGAGCAGCTTCTTGTAGTTAACTTGTCAGTTGAAAGGATAGTTTTATCACAGCAAGATTTTTGTATTTGCTTTTCTTTTTTTTTTTTTCTTTTTTTATTCTATAACGGTAATTTCATCAATGTGAGGAATTCCTGGTGTGAAAACTTCCTCTCCTCATATGCATTTGAAACATATCTACTTCACAGTCGTAGAGAACTACATGGGACATTGAGGGGTTAAGAGAATTACACATTTTCACAGAGAAAGTGAGTGTCAAAGGCAGGAATTCAATTCAGATCTACATAGTCAGCCCCATTGTGTTGGTAAGTACCATTGCCATATTCAGGACCTCACATATGATATTTGCGCTCTTTTTAAAAATGAGTAGCTGGAGTGTTATTGGCTCTATGCATATGAATTATGTACTTTAGTATGTTAACAGCTGTGCTGTGTTATTGATGGGTATCTCTTCTGATGGCATAGCTCATAACTGATTCATGTCTTCTCATCCTGTTCCTTTCTTCTTGTCTTCCCCCAAATCCACCACGAATAGTCTAACCAATAAGCCATATACCTTCCTCAGAGTCTTTAAATATCCTTTGGGTACCAATGTTACCCTGGGGCTATCCATCTGTTGCTGCTTGCTCTCACTATACTTGCCCCTCTTTTCAAACATTCCCTTTAGGGTATTCCTTATGTCACTTCTCACGGACAGTATTATGTGGTAGCCCTATTTCTCTCAATAAGCATCTCTCCATTGCTCTTTTGTTTCCCTCACAACTCTGTATGATTCACAACCAAATGAGGTTACTGTGAGAGCATGAATTAATGTTGGAAATTAGATTTGTGATCTTTTCCCTTCATTTACCTTCTCAGGAGCTTCTTTGTAAAGAATGCTTCCAGTTTGCTAATCTCTCAAAAGATGAAGTCTAATCCATGTAATCTACATCAGACAAAGCCCTGCCCACCATGAGCTTATCTAAACATATTAAATTGGATGTGTATGTATCATTTCTCATCATTTGTGGTTGGTAGTGAGTCACTTGAATCTAATTTTGGCTATAGATTAATGAGAAGGCAGAGGAATTTGTATGCAAGGGGAAGAATACTTTCTAGTCTTGTGCAGAAAGGAGTTTATTTATCTGAGGGAAAAGGAAATTTGAGAAGAAGAGGCACACAGAAGGTGAAACTGGAGCCCAAAATCTAACCTTGGAGATGTAAGTTAGTTCCTTCTCCAAAGATTATAGTTAGACAATTAATTCAAATCCACACAGAGTGAACCTGTTTACTTTTATAAATTGAAAATTACTATTTTCTTTATCCTTAGTTCAATCAATCTATAAGTATTTACTGAGCCCCTACTACATATTTTATTCTGGACTATGCTCTTTGAAAGAAAAAAAAAATACTAGCCAGATAGGAATTTACTATCTAGCTAGAAAGACAAGAACTGCTATTCTGTATTTAGTTCAAAGTGCTACACATACTTGACCTCATTTGATCCTCACAACAACCCTGTAAGGCAATATTCCAGGCATTATTATCCTATTTTTGTAGATTAGGAAACTGCCCAGAGAGATGAATGGATTTGCCTATGTTCACACAGCTAGCAAGTGCTGGGTACAGAATTTAGTGGGAGGTCTTTGTAAGTCCAAGTCAGAAGAGGTATAAACACATTCTGAAAAACAAAACCAAACAAAAACAAACAACAAAAAAAAAAACTCTAGGCAGTGCTGAATCCTTTCAATAGTGGTACATCCCATTAAATGTCATATTCATTATTGTAACATGATGAAGGTTCAAATGATGTAGTAGAATAGAACTGCGGCATTAGAGTCTGAAAGTTCTGGCTTTGGAGTCATGAAGCCATGATATCAACAACAACCAGAGAGAACTCTACCAGTATTTACCTCCAAATAATCTAAAAATAATGCTTCAAATAAAAATTTGGAGTGGTAAAGCCAACAAAAAAAAATCAGAGTGAGACATTTTTCCAACCCAAAACAACTTAGGAGAGTGGCAGAAATAGCCTATGACACCAGGATGGAGATCAATTTATAGCACATTCAACTAGTGGCAGCAAGTAGCAACAGCAACTTAGGAAGCTTTCAGCCCAGAGATAGCAAAGTAAACATAAAGTGACCAGTTTGGGTCAAACAATTGGGCTGCAGGGGATTATGGGGGACCACGTGTTAGCACTGGATATAGTTGGCACGGCTTAGCAACTCTTTCCCATAAAAACTCTGGGTGACAGTTCTGGGTCACAGTGCTAGGGCAGAGAAGAGTGGTAGTGCTTGTGGCTGCAGGCTAGCAAGGGACTTGGTCAAAGTTCCAGGCTTAAGATTCAGGTTAGTCCTTGGAGCTGCAGGGGAGTAGGGGCCCTTCTTCAGACCCAGAGAGCCACAACCACACTTTTCCCAGAATCCTATCACCTGGAAAACACTGAAAACTTGCAGACCCCTAGAATTAGTACTAAAGATAGAAACAGAAAAAAAGCCTGAAGCTTGGGATAGTGCATCTCCACACCTAGGTGAATATAGCCCAGCTTTAACATTAAATTCAAAGCAAAGAAATAGGCTGGGAAAATGAGATAACAACAACAATAACAATTAAAAAAAAAAGAACTTGACCATAAAAAAATCTGCTGTGTTGGCAGGGAAGACCAAGATACAAACTAAGACGATGACAACAATGTGAAAATAGATGCAAGCAAAGTCTGAAAGAAAAATGTGAATTGGACACAAGACTAACAAGAATTCCTGAAACAGTTAAAGAAAGCTATGTTATAGATAAAAAAATAGGAAAGAAATGAGAGTGATGCAAGAAAATTATGGAAACAAAAAATTAACATAAAAATACTGAAGAAAGTAAGAACTTAAAAATCAGAATTTGCCTAATATCAAAAGAGACACAAAAATGAAAGAATTACTTAAAAAGCAAAATAAGTCACATGGAAAAAGATACAAAATATTACTGAAAAAATAATTTCTTAAAAATTACAGCTGGGTAACTGTAAACTATTCCATGAGACATCAAGAAACAGCAAAACAAAGTCAGAAGAATGAAAAAAAATACAAGATAATGTGAAATATATAATCAGGAAAACACCTAAACTAGAAAATAGATCAAAGAGACATAATTTAAGAATTTTTGGACTATGAGAAAGCTATGAAAAAAAAAAAGAACCTACACTTTAAGAAAGTATTTCAAGAAATTAACAAGGAAAATTTTCCTAATAACTTAGATACAGAGGATTAAATAGAAATTTAAAGAACCCACCTATCACCTCCTGAAAGAGATCCCAAAATGAAAACTCTCAGGAGTAGTATAGCCAAATTCCAGAGGTCCAAGACAAGGAGAAAATATTTCAAGTAGCCAAAAAGAAAAAAAAATACAATTCAAATATTGTAAAGTCACAGTCAGGCTCAAACAAGGTTTAACATCTTCCAAGTTAAAGAAGCAAAGGGCTTGAAGTATGATATTCTGAAAGGCAAAAGAGCTAAGATTACAACTGAGAATGACCTATCCAGCAAAACTAAATATAGTACTTCAGGGGGGAAAATGGATATTTGATGAAATGGAAGACTTTCAAGGATTCCTGCTGAAAAGACTGAAGCAGAATAGAAAATTTGGCATTTAAACACAAGACTCAAGAGAGGCATAAGAGAAATCCTAAGGGACTCAAAAAGCTCAAATTCTTTATGTGGCTATATGGGAAGTTGATATATGTAATTTCTAAGAACTTTGTCTTCATTTATTTATTTTAACTTTAGGGTAGTTTAAAAGGAGTTTACCTATACAGAGGACGTGTAAATCGATTATGTTAGAATGATCTCCAAGAGGGGCAAGAAAGGGGTATACACTGGGAGAAGGCTGAAGGGAGAAGTAAAATGGGAAAAAAGTATCACATAAAAGAGGCTTGCAAGGAAGAGGGTTTTTTCTGTTTGCTTTGTTTGTTTGTTTTTTACATTGGAGGGGAAAATGGAGGAGAGTGGACAATGCTTGAAACTTATCCTCATCAGAATTGGCTTGAGGAGGAAAAACAGTGAAGATGAAGGAAGGACTTCATAAGAATGATTTCCCTGAAATTGTGGTACAGGATATACCGAGAGCAATGGTGGTCATTTAAGAAGCTGACCAGTGATTGTGGTCTTATATGGATAATGCCATACACTGGGATCAGTGGGAATTTGGAATAAAGATAAATATAAGAGAAAGGTTTTTGTTTGTTTGTTCATTAAAGTTAGGAGCTGGAGAGCTGGAGACTGACTATCTACATTTGGAATAGTAGGATGATCCCTCAGTTATTTGAATTTTCGTTCTGGAGTACATGAAATGAGACACAACTCCTGGCATTCTTGAATTTATGATTTAGTTGTGGCCTACTAGGCTTCCTTAGGGAAACTGTAATCTC
This sequence comes from Phascolarctos cinereus, assembly GCF_003287225.1. Taxonomy (NCBI): domain Eukaryota; kingdom Metazoa; phylum Chordata; class Mammalia; order Diprotodontia; family Phascolarctidae; genus Phascolarctos; species Phascolarctos cinereus. Next base: position 27,366,170 of record NW_027556180.1, read on the forward strand.
CATCTGGGTACCTGGGGATGCACCCAAAGAAGTCATTTTCCCCTATTCATGCAATTAAGCCACCATCAATGCAAAGAAAATAGTGAGTCTTTTTTATATTATTGTTGTTAGCAGCCAGGCTCTTTACCCCCACCTCTCTTTCCTCTTCAGTGCTCAAGATTAGTGGAGAAGATTTCAGATCCAAAAGAGAGTTGTTCTCAGAACAAGAAGGACAATTCAATTCAATTATGTCATCAAGCACCCACTGCATGCCAGCCGCTAGGACTTGGGCCTACAGAGTCAAAAACAAAACAGCTTCTGCCCACAAGGAAAATAGCTTCCGTTGGGAGCAGATGTCATTTAAAAATGGCAACTAAGAATTAATATAGTACCTTAAGTTTGTGCAAAAGGCTTAACATATGCTTTTTCATTTGATCCTCAAAAGAACCCTTTGTGTTAGGTAGTATTATTAACCTCTTTCTAAAGATTAGGAAATTGAGGCTTGAGTGAGATTATTGAGTTATTCAATGTCCCAAAGCTAGTAAATGTCTCAGGTATTATGTAAACTAAAGCCTTCCTGCCTCCAAGTTTTATCAACTGTATAATAGAGTTGTCTCTGATTATACACAGGATGCATTCTCTCTCTCTGTCTCTCTGTCTCTCTGTCTCTCTCTCTCTCTCTCTCTCTCTCTCTCTCTCTCTCTTCTGTCTTTCCCCCCCATCTATTTCATTCTTCACCTCTTGTCTATATATCTGTGTATCTGTATTTCTGTCTCTCTGTCTCTGTTTGTACATAAGTATCTATCTCTGTGTGTATATCATTATTTCAGCATGTGTCTGTTACTCTTTTCCTCTGTCACTCTGTTTCTGTATGTATGTCTCTGTCTCTATTGTCCCTCCTGTGTGTATGTGTCTCTTTCTCTATTTCCCTCTCTGTCTCTTTCTTCCTTTTTCTCTCTGTCTCTCTCCATACTCTCTTTCTCTCTCTGTATGTCTGTGTATACATATATGTATACACACATATGCATATACATACACAGAGACATGTAAAAACCTTTCAAGCTGTCACCTATATTACATATATGTACATATAAATATACAAGCACATATGCAAATGTGTACATACACATACAAACTGAATATGCGTAGTCTGTTTATGCACGTGTATATATATTATACATCTGATATATGAGTTGTATATAATGCAATACATGTATATTGTGATCATATATACGGTTATGTGTATGTATCTATGTACATGAAAATGGTATGTTCCGTAAGTTGGAAAAGTTCTTAATCCTGTCACAACTACCAACAGGCAAGGAATCATTATACAGTGGAAAGACTTTAGGCTCTAGAATCATATAATCTGTGTTCAAGTTATGCCTCTGATCCTTGGCAAACCATTTAATCTCTGAAAGTCATTTTGCTCATCTGTGGAATGGAGGAGCTGTACTAGATGGCTTCTGAATTCACATCCACAACAAGAATTTGGAGACTCTGCCAGGGCGCCATGGCTCTTGATCAACTCTTACTAACTCTCTCCAAATCAATCATTACCTTGATATTCACTGGGCTGCAGAGATGGTGCTTCTCAGCTCTCTCTCTCTCTAATCTCTCTAATTTAATCTCCCTCAGCCTTCAATTCGGGGTGTGAGTATGTGGGAATTGCCCAGTTGCCACCCTCTTCTAGTCTCTAAGCTTTGGCAGATGTAGGATAATTTGCTGTTGACCTTTGGTCTTAGGGTGGAAAAATGGATCTTGCCCAAGAAATACATAAGGATAAATTACTTTTATCCACCTGAGTTCCAAAGGTACGTCGTGGAGATGGAAAGGAAAACAAAACAAACAAGCCAGCCTAGAAACTAGCACTTCACCATTTCCTACAGTCCCAGAACTCTATGATAGGCTTTCTTAGTTATGCTGAGTGACCCAGCAGTGTTAGAGAAATCCTTTGGTATAGTAGAAATTAATTAGAGCTACATTTTATCACTCTATTTTCTAGCTTTAGCATTAACTATCTGTGTGATCTTGGGTAAGTAACATCCCCTCTCTGGGATTTCAGCTTTTCTTCCATGAGAAGAAAGAGGTTGGACTAAGTGACCCCACCCCTTCCAATTCCAGGTTTTATTCGCCTGTTGTAAACCACACTCTAAATTAACTGCTAAGTAAGCAGACTATTTGACATGTAAGTCAATGGCCTGAGGTTGGATCAATCAATCCACCACTTACTACACATTCACTAATGCTAGTATGTGCTGGGAGGGTAGGCAGGGAAGCAGCAAGTCTATTAAATGCTGACTATGCAAGAGCCAACAGAAAGAAGGAATTAGAAGCAAAGCTAGGTAGGGAATGAAACCCAGTTGGTCTGCTCTCATCCCCAAAATGGAGCCCTGGAAGGTGCTTAATAGGACAGTTTGCTTAGAATGACTGAGGAGGTATGTTTCAGAATGGGAAGACCCAATTTGGAGATATAAAGACAAAAAAAAAAAAGAAACGATACCTCCTCTCATGGACCTTAGATTGTAACAGGAGAGATAAGGTATACATATAAATACATATAGAATAAATATAGGGATCTATTAGATGAATAAACCTCCACTGGCAATGAGGATCAGTACCTTCATTGTAGGATATATCTTCAGAGAGCTGCTTAGGTCTCTGACAGGTTAAAGGACTTGCCTAAAGACATACACCCAGTAGGTATCATTGGCCTTCTAGCTTTCAAAATCAGAACTTTATCTACCATATGACACGGCCTTTCAGAATGAATATACACAGATTAAATGTCAAATGCATACCAGGTAATTATATACAAAGTAGTTGGAAAGGAAAGGAACTAGCAGTGGTTGTGGCCAGGAAAGGCTTTATGAAAAAGGCAGTGTTTGAGCTTCAGCCTAAAGGCAAAGAAAGGCCGAGAGAACCCCATGTGGGGGAAGTCAGGTGGCCCAGTGGATGGAATGCCGGACCTGGAGTCAGGAGGACCTGAGTTCAAACTAGGCCTTGAACACTTAATAGTGCCCAGCTCTCGGAGCTGGAAGGATCAAATGACGTAATAATTGTAAAGCATTTAGCACATTGCCTGGCACATGCGAAGCATTACATACAGAAATGGTAACTATGATGATGGTGACGATGTAAATTGGGGATTTCTCAATGACCTGCTCAATATGACAAATTCTGATAGTGGGGCAGCGCAATTTAAAGTAATTAGTGATTAATTTGGGGCTAAATTTTCACATTGCACTGACTTCCCAAATTCCTTCCATGAAGGTTATATTTTAACTTGGTTCTATACAGACAAAGTCACATTTTAAATTCATATTACAGTAATCCACTGCCCTTTGTGTGACCTTTCAGCTTAAATTCTTTGGAGACTGAACATTCTATGAATTGTATCCATACAGCATGACCAGAAGAATATCAGCATTTAAAAGATGATCTTTCTTTGCAAGAAAAAAGTTGGGGGGTGATTAAGAATACTGTGACATTTCATAAATGCCATCCATGCATCATCTTTCTCCTATTCATCCCTGGGGGCAAGTTCATTGTCCATCTTTAGTTATCTCTCCAAACGTTAACTGGGGTACCAGTTTGAAGGGATGTACATTTAACTAGGGATCATGGTCTGGCCAATCGACATTCATTAATGATTTGTTTTGTTTGTTGTTTTTTGTTTGTTTGTTTTGTTTTTTTACTTTGTGAAGTTACATTGGACTCATTTGTTGATGGGTCTAATTTAAGAGACTGTGGAAAACACTGGGACTTGTTGCTACCTGTAAATAGGAACATCTAAGGAGCCTTCTTATCCATAGGAAATCCCTCATTCCTTTGAAATGGCTGTCATCCGTGATAGCCCTATGAATGGCTTCCAGGATATTACCAGTACAGAACCCATAGGAGAAGAAATGTTTAGGATATCATCACAGAAAGGCATGACTGGCAAAAAAAAAATACGCCAGCTACTTAGTGTAAATGAGGAATCATTGAGAGACCACCTACACAATTCATCCACACAACATCCAATGATTCAGGTGATTGATCCAAATGTGTTGAATGGATCAATTGTGGAGAATTTTTTAGAGAACATGGATAATAATAACACGTGAAAGACGCGGATGGATGGGATGAGATCTACATCCATTGTGAGACTATCCACATTGATAAGATTACCAATCCACTAGAGTATTAAAAGATAAAACTAAAATATTCTTATTTTCATATATAGTTAGCAGTATGAAAAAAATTTATAAAATTGTATAGTAAATATATTTTATTTTTAACACTACCCAGTATAAAAATCAATATAGTTGATGATATAATATGGTATTGTTTTCTTGGAATCTACATATAATACAATTCCATGTGGGCAAAATGCTGAAACCAAAGATGAATTATCTCATTTTCTCTGAAGCAATTATTTTTCCTATAGATCTTCCATTTTCTGTTACTGATCTCTTGCTAACTCCTATGTCTCTGATGAGTTAGTTTGGTTATGTGTTTTTCAACAGAACTGAGAAATGAGAAATGGTTGTACTGTTTGGGGATTTAGGGAGATTCAAATTGATCTGAGAAAGTTCCATGTGTAATTTCGAAATGGAAAACTACCTGCATATATTATGTCTGAATTTAATTTCCAAATGAGACAAAGTCACTATATGATTGCTAGCTGTTTTAGTATATTATTGGATTGCTACTTGACTCATGCAGGATGTTTTTTTTTTCCTTTGCATTGTCAACATTATAAAGGAAAGTCAATCTCAGTGCTTGAAGGTTGGGAATGAATTGTGCTCAATGCTGAGTAGGCTAAGCTGATGAATAATAGCCTGGTCAAGTAAGGAAAGGATTGGTTTGCAGTGGAAGGCCCTAGTAAAAATCTTGGCTCCTATGTTTCCCAGCTGTGTGACTTCATCCTTCTGGCCCACAATATCTTAATCTGGAAAATGTAGGTAGTTGAGCTAAAGGAACCCTGAAGTCTTTTCTAGGCATAAATCATATGATTCTATGTTTAGGCGTGAGGTGTGAGGGAGAATATGATTAATAGTTAGTGTTGTGTTTAAAAAAAACAAAATAAATGCTGCATATAGCTATCATTGTAGATCTAGAAGAGATCTAAGACTTCATTCTTTCCAATTCTTTCATCTTTTTATTTAAAATTTTCTTTTCATTATAAACTGAACAGACATCAACTTAAAATGGATATTTCAGTATAAAAAGAAGAAACAAAAAAAGTTGTGTATGAAACCTTGAATGTCTGTTACACAGAATTTTGAAAGTGAATTATATTTAACATGGTTATAACAACAATGCTCATCTTGTCTTCACTTTCTGAATTTCTGAATTTCTTTCTATACTTGACTCTGCAGTACACACATGCACAACTGCACATGCACATGTACACACAGTCACGTATGTATATGTACACTTCCTAAAAATATACACACATACACATATATGCTCCATTGAAAAACTTCTTTTTTTTCTTTTTCCACTACATTGAATTTATTTATATTGAAATTTTCTTTAAAAGAATTTGAAGGTGTTAGATATATTTTTAGAGTTAAAAAGGACTTATTCCTTCCCCTTTCCCATTACAAGGCTGTGTTCCTGCAATGAATATGTGAAAACCAAATAGAAATGTCTCCACATTTTAAGCATTTGCATTCACTTGTCAATAACTAAGCATCTAATTATCCAATGTGTGGAGTATTTAGACCTTAGTGATAGGCTAATTATTTTTTCATATAACTGTTCATTTCTTATATTTCTTCCTTTAACGCTGCCTTTACCTTTGCTTTTGTCCACTCACTTATTAGGAAATAGCTCTTATTTTTATATATTCATGTCAATTCCCTTATATATCTTGGACAACACATCTTTGTCAATTCGCTACAAAGTTTATGGTTGTGTAAAAAATATTTTTCATTCAAATCACATTGCATTGTATAAACCTTTTTTTCATTTTTGCAGTCAATGTCATTGCTGATAATAATCTCTATCACTTGTTTAGCCAAGAATTCTCTCACTATGCGTAGTTGTGAGAGGCATCTCCTTCCCTTCTCTAATTTTTCTATAGTTTTTTTCAAATATATTTCTCTATATACATATATACACATTACATATATACATATTTCTGTAACTTTTATAATTTTTCTATTCTCTCATATTTAGCCTATAAAACCATTTGAATATTTTTTCATTATTTCCTTTGATATTCTTGACATTTCGTTCCTCCATATCAATTCTATTATCATTTTGTCTTGTTGAATAAAGTACTCTTTTGATAATTTAATTGGCATGTTTCATCTATAGATGTATTTAAGTAGCATTGCCACGTTTTATCGTATTAGAGTTCTCAACCATGAACATTTAATCTCTTCCTGATTTGAGAGGTGAAGAAATCCAGGCCCAAGAAGATAAACTTGCATGCTGCTACGCAGGGAATAAGCAGCCAAAGCTGGCCTCCAAACCAAGTTTTTGGACTAGAGATCTGTCTTCTTTCTATTGTACCACCACACTACTTCATGTAATCGTGACTATTGCATTTGCTCCATCTCACCATTCTTCCTTCTGAGTAATTAACAGTTCCCTCCACCTGAATTCTAGTACTAGCTCTGTAGCTATGAGCAAACCACTTAATTTGTTAGAATCTCAGTCTTTTCATCTCTAAAATTGTGCCTATCTTTTTTTTGGTATCTACCTCAAATGGTTCTTATGATATGTAAATTGAAAGACATACATAAAAGACTTTACAAACTTTAAAGTGGGCAGCTAGATGGCACGAGAAGCCATGTGAGACAGTGGTTAGAGTGTTGGTCCTGGAGTCAGGAAGACTCATCTTCCTGAATTCAAATTTGACCTCAGATACTTACTAGCTGTATAACCTTGAACAAGTCACTTAACTTTCTTTGCCTCAATTTTCTTATCTGTAAAATGATCTGAAGATGGAAATGGCAAACCACTGCACATCTTTACCAGCGAAGTCCCAAATGTAGTCATGAAGAGTTAACGTGACTGTAAAATGATGAACAACAAACTTTAAAGTATTATAGGAACGTTGGTTATTATCTTTCATCTTATTCTAAATAGAATTCAGCTTGGAACAGTCTCAGGACAGGTTGCTCTTGTGTTATTCTTTTTAAGTTTATTAAGTGGAGGACCATTCAAGAGATGTGTCCAATAATAATGTTTGGTAATTGAATACAGGTATTGGAATGTAAGTTCATTTTCTATAGGCTCAGTGGAAACATCATTGGGATAATTCCAATAGTATATGTGATAATTAATATCATTATAATTATAGTTATCAGTGAGACTCTCCTTGTGAATGTGTCTTTGAATTGAATCGAGTCTAATAAGCATTTATAGAGCATCATATTAGTAGTAAAATATGATGATAGATATAGAGATATAGAGACAGAAATGAAAACCAACTTCTTCCTGCCCTTCCAGAGCCTACATTCTACTAAATCTTCAGGTTCCAGTGCTTAGCATAGGCCCTGGAATGGTTTAAGTACTTAATAAATGCTCTTTGTTGATTTGACAATGTGTCCACATTCTTATTAATTTGTAGAACCCCTAACACTCTCTGAAATTAAGTATAAAGACTTTTGATGTTGAAGATCACTGAAAAATATTGGCAGAGTGAATCCTACTTTTCACTTTTTAAATTGTATTCTATCTGTGAATCCATTTATTTTGGACTCTCATAAAATGTTATCTAGACTTCGGTACAGCCGTGGCCAATTAGGTACTTTCACAATAGGTAAATACATTTGTTCAAGTGGATGAAAAGGATTTGAGAGTGTTTATGTGAGCTCTGACCTCAAGCCACTTTGAGGTATGAATATTCTCTGAACCCTGGATATACTGCAAGCACTCAGGTAATTGGGAATGATCACTGTAGTTGGGATGAGATTTCTGGCTACAAGAAGTTTTGTAACATCACTAATACTACCTGATCCATTCATCCCGAGGAGACTTTTTCACCCTACACAGAAAGGCGAGAATACACCTTAGCATGTTCCATTTCCCTTTGCCTCCATGCTAGGGGTGACTGCATCTTTATTATTACCTCTCAGAATCCCTAGTTCCCTTAATTCTCTTCAAAGTTCAACTAAAATGCTACCTCCTACAGGAGGCTTTTTCCACTGATTTCCTGGAATTCCCCATGCATGTAAGCATACATATATTGCTATGTATCTACGCATGTATATGCATGCATATATGTGTGTCTATATGCATACTTACTGTTCATGCGTTTATATATGTTCATATACATGTGTGTATACATATATCAATGTATAGTTTTATTATATATATATATATATATATATATATATATATATATATATATATATATATATATATATATATAAATGCTAGAGAGAAAGAGAAGGAGGGAAGGAAGGAAAGAGGAAGGGGGAAGAGAGATAGAAAGGGAGAGAGAAAGAATTTCTTTATGTATGAACATGTTATCTCCTCTCTCTTGATGGAATATATATTTATTCAAGGCATACTATTACATTTTTACCCTATTAGAAGGTAGTTTGGCAACCTAGATATACATTGGTTAACAAAATTACAAAAAAACCCAGGATGTTATCATTGAATCAATTACAAGTATAAACTATGCCCAAGGCATCAGTATTAGATACGAGTACTTCAATCTTTGGATAAATTCAGATGTTAACACACAGAAAATGCATTGGGGTTGGTTGACAGAATCATGACATACTTCTGGACCTATACGTATATGTTTATTTGTTTCTTTGCTTGTTTATAGAAAGCTAGGAGGAATTTAGATTTCCAACACGAAAATCTCATTGGAGCATTGCAGCAATTAACCATCCTGGTAGTACTCAAAGTAATGGTTTCTGCATGTTGGGGGTAGACTGAGTTTTAATACATTTATTGACCAAAGGATGACCTTGTGAACTTCAGAAATTTGAAAGATTTGGACTTTCAATTGCTTTCATTAGCAGTGTCCATTTGGAAACTGAATGACAGAATGAGGACAAACTAGATAGATAAAAGAAAAGCAACATAGGACTCTATAAGGGCATTGGGCCTTTGAGGCCCAGTAGAGAACTACATCAAAGGAGAGAAAAGGATTGCTAGAAATGAGAGGCTCTGTTATCCTTTGTCATGTTCTCTCTAAACTTGAGCCATTTCCCCCTGGATTCTGCAGGTGCATGTGTAAGAATGTTTCCCGAATTTGAGGGTGAGTGGGAGGGAGCTTACTTTTTAACTAATTATGTCACATTATTAAAAGCCCATTTCTAAAAACAAACAAAAAAACCCCAACAGATCAATAGAGAATATACTCATGAGGGATCATGAATTAAAGTACTAGAAAAGCACAAACATTATGAGTTACCCCTATAATTACTACCGTGCTTCAGCTGGCTCACCTTGGGATAGCTCAGTTTGAGCATTCACCCCTTGGGAATTGGCAAATGCAACAAAAGAGAGTTTGTTTAATTGTTTTGTCAAATTCTGGACTTAAGAAATATGATGGAGAGAATGTCAATGATGCAGATTATACTTAAAAGTGTGTTGTACTTACATTTTATTTCAGAGAGTGAGTTGTTAGACATTTCCCAGAACACCCTTGCCTAGAACCCTGAGGGGAACAGTCACTTGCGGACTCCATCTATCAATGGAGGGATGGGTGTGGGGAAGTGGCATTATATTTCCATCATCAGCTATTATCACTGTGCCAGGAACATAGTAGGTATTATTCAAGGGTGTATGTGTATTGATTTATTCATTTGGTTTGCACAGTTTATAATATGATGAAATAAGTAAAAAAGATTGATGAATTAAATGAAAAAAAATGAAAAAAAGTCCTCTTGAAGTTCTAGGTGAAGCTATACATTGCACTATGGATTATCCATAATAAATGGATCACAGAGAAAATAAATGGTAAGCTTTGGGTATGTGTGGAGGAGAGACATGGGGGAGGTTTATTTTTTTGGAACTATGGTTTAGTGTAAACAATATCAGGTCAGAAAACTGTCGACTCTAGCAGATGCAGGAACTATTCTGCAATCTATACTTTTGAAAACTTAACAGTTACCTGTTGCAATTAATGGTTCCATAAGCTGCCCATAGTTATAGAGCCAGCGTGTGTCCAATGGGAGAGGGGAGCTGAAACCTTAAGTCCAGCCCACTGTACATTATACCAAGTTATCTCTCGCATTGATAAGAATAATATGGTGACATTGTTTCTGTGAAAGACTTTATCATAACATTCTCCAGCATCATTTTGTATATTGTGTTCTGGTTTGTTTCCTAGTCATTTTCCTAACCAGGTCATAGAATCATAGATTTTGACCGGAAAAGAACTTTTGAGTTTATCTAATTAAATCTCTGCCACCACCAACCTCGTTTTATAACTGAGGGAACTGATATTGAGAATGACTAAGAGACTCACCCGAATCATAGTGCAGCAATTGGTAGAATTAGGATTCAAATTCCAAATCCACCAATTCATCATCATCATCATCATCATCATCATCAGATTATTATTAACTACTTTAAGGTTTCCAAAGTGTTTAACAAAGATTGTTTAATTTTATCCTCATAACAACCCTGGAAGGTAGGTTTTATTATACCCATTTTATAGATGCGAAAAGTGAGGTATAAAGGGGCTAAATGACTTGTCCCATGGTTATGAAGCTAGCAAATGGGACTTGAATTTACTTGTTCAAATTCCAAATCCATCAAATAATAACGATAATAATGATAGCTGCTATTATCATTAAGCAATTTAAAGTTTCTAATGTGCTTAACAAAGATTATTTATTTTTGTCCTCACAATAACCCTGTAAGGTAGGTCCTATTATACCCATTTTATAGATGAGAAAACTGAGGCAGAAAGACTTATCCCATGATTATGAAGCTAAGAAGTGGGATTTGAAATCAGGTCTTCTTTACTCTTAGGGCTAACACACTATTCATTTCACCATCTAGCTTTCATTGATTGTACTCCACAAATTAGGCAAGAAAGCATCAGCTATTCTTTTTCCATTATCATGTTGAGTAGGTCATATTTTCCTTTAAATATCTTCTCACGTTCTGCTAAACTTGACTGTTCTTAATTGCTGGATAGCATTAATGAGCAGAGAAGCTGACGCAGCACGCCTTAGCTTGGTAAGCGTTTTCCTCTCATCCCCTTGTCTCCTATTGTAATGGCAGAGAACGTAGGGGCTGTAAACCTCATTTCTCAGACTGCTGCATTCATGAGAATAAGTGTTTGTGCCACTCCCATTCTAATCTATAGCCTGTGCCAGGGCTTGAGTGCCTACACTTGATATAGTCCTTAGGTCAGGCGATAAAATTCCAATGCAGATCTTTCAGAAGGGTTGAAGTAGGGGAATTTTGAGTTATTAGCATGCATATTAATAATACATTTCCTGAAAAAAAATGGTCCTTTTAAAGAGTAATCTACCAAAGACAGTATTTTTGCTTCGTTACAGTATATAATTCCTGCTTTACAACTCACTAGATAGATTCATGTTTGTTATTGTTTACATACAAAAAAAAGATTTTTACTAAATATGTATTTGACAATAGTAATGAAATTCAGATAAGGATTTGAGGGGAAAGAGCATCACTTAGTCATGCTAGCTGGTTTGGAGGGGGTAGGTAATGCATGTCTCTTGTTTTTGTTTTGTTTTCCCAACATTGCTTCATTTAACCATGCATTCAGATTTGAACGTTTGGTGCCTACCCATCCTAATGACTTCAGGTTCATGTTAGGATCCACTTGAATTGATGCCATCCTCCTTTTTAATGTTCCTCTACAAAGCTCCCCTTCATCAAGATTGAATTTTCGAGTGGGTCACCCTTCATCTGAATCTGTCTCAGATGCTCTGTCATAATTAGAGAAAGAAAAGCAGGCTCACTAAATCAGGAAAGCTAATTAAAAAACAACAACAACAACAAACTTGGGGGTGGCTGGTTTCATTTTTTATGGTCAAATTCCTAGTTTCCTGAACAATTGTATGGATATTTTATGGAACAAGAGAAGGAATCACACACATGAGTGTGGAGCCTAGAATGGACTTTTGATTAAAATTTTTCTTTAATAATTTAGAGGAAACTATTTTAGGCTTTCATGTCATCATAATTGTATTAGAAGGCTATGGATAAAAATGCCAATGATGATTCTGGCTCAAAAAAACTTACTACTATTTTCCCATAAAGATGGAAACCAATTCAGGGCTAAACTTAGAAATATACACTGAACTTGAATCTACACATTGACTAAAGATATACTTGGAAACAAACATTTGGTCCATTTCATTGTGTGCAACAACCTGACCCAAGTCTATCTCTTTCACTTCATTGTACTACTGTGCTTCAAAAGAAACCTTTTGCCCTGGCCAAGAAAGTCTTCAATGAGATCTGGTTTGAGTTTCAGAAAGTATTCATGTGCTGTATAAGAAATGGACTCTTCAGGCCGTTGAGATTTTATAATTATATGGCTAATTGTATTTCTTTAACTTTCTTTAAACATAGATAGATAGATAGATAGATAGATAGATAGATAGATAGATAGATAGATAGGGAGAGAGATAGATTAGTAGATTTACTTATCTGTCTCCCTATCTACCTATCTATCCATCCATCCATCCATCCATCTATCTCTCTCTTTCTCTATCTCTCTATCTAATCTTCCTTTCTCAAGTGTCTATAATATGTGAGACTTTTTTTTTTAATAAACATATCCTGCTGAAAAGTCAATGTGGCATAGTGGAAGAGATCTGGACTTAGAATACAAATACCCTATATTCAAGGCCTGAGAAAATATGACCTGGATCACCTTAGGTAAGTCAACTTACCCTTCAGGTCCGTAGGCAACTACCTAAGACTAGAAATTTCTGAGAGGGATTATGTATTATAGATATGCATTAATAATAAAAAATATGCATTAATAGAAAGAGTTTCCTTACCTGGGAGCCTCTATGCTGATGAAATAAGGAGTCTGTAAGCTTCTCTACCACCAAAAAGATGTGGAAGATGTGTGTGTGTGTGTGTGTGTGTGAGTCAGTGGTCCATACACAGTTGTACATGTATATATACATGTATACAAACATACATGTATACACATATACATTACTTATATATGTATATGTATTTATATATGTATGTGTCTATATATACCAACTATCTCTATAATCTATATTTCTGTCTATATATCCAAATCAATCTCTACTTCTATAACTATCATCTATCTCTATCTCTCTATCATCTTATCTCTACATATTAAAATCTAACACTGTATTTCTATTTGAGCTATCTCTATCATCTTTATCTATATCTATCTATATTGATCTATCTCTATCTCTGTATCTATATCCATCTATCATTATCTCTATCATTTATATCTATTTATCTATCTACCTCAAAGACAAATATTTGTGCTTCAGTGATTTCTTTGGAATACAAATATGCTTTAGAAGGAAATCACAGAGACCATTTAATACAAGTTCCTTGTTCTTTAAAAAATAAACTAAGGGTAGAAGGAAATCACAGAGACCATTTAATACAAGTTCCTTGTTTTTAAAAAATAAACTAAGGGCCAATGGGTTGAAGTGTTTTTTCTTGCAGATTTATATTTTTTCTTAATTTGTTCATTTTTAGTTTTCAACATTCATTTTCATATGCTTTTCAGTTTTAAATTTTCTCCCCCTCCCTTCCCACCTCCATCCTCAAGACAGCATACAATCTGACATAAGTTCTACATATACATTCCTATTAAACATATTTTCACATTAGTCATGTTGTAAAAAAGAATTAGAACCAATAGGAGGAACCACAAGAAAGAAGAAACGAAACAAAATAGAAGAAAAAAAAGAACAAACAGTATGCTTCAATCTGCATTCTGACTTCATGTTCTTTATCTGGATATGCATAGCATTTTCCATCATGAGACTTTTGGAGATGTCTTAGATCCTTCCATTGCTGAGAGGAGCTAAGTCTATTAAAGTTAGTTATCACACAACATGGCTGTTACTGTGTACAATGTTCTCCTGGTTCTGCTCACTTCACTCAGCATCAGTCCATACAAATCTTTCCAGGTTTTTCTTCTTCTAGTACAATACTATTCCAAGACATTCATATTCTACAACTTGTTCAGCCATTCACAAATTGATGGGAATCTCCTCAATTTCCAATTCTTTGCCACCACAGAAAGAGCTGCTCTAAATATTTTTGTACATATGGGTCCTTTTCCCATTTTTATGATCTCTTTGGGATACAGTCCGGAAGTACTATTACTGGGTCAAAGGGTATGCACATTTTTATAGCCCTTTGGGAACAGTTCCAAATTGCTCTCCAAAATGTGTGGATCAGTTCGCAACTCCACCGACAATGCATTAGTGTTCCAATTTTCCCACATCTTCTCCAACATTTATCATTTTCCTTTTGTGTCATGTTAGCCAATCTGATAGGTGTTATGTGGTACCTCAGAGTTGTTTTGATTTGCATTTGAAGTGACTTCTGATGGGCCAAATAGATAGTGGGAGCCTAGATCTAAAGTTCATAGATTAGAATCATTTTTGGCCAATTCTCTCTATAATGAGGAGGAAACTAAGGCCCAGATGGGGTAAAGGGCTTTGTCCTAGGTCCCAGAGACAAGCATCAGAGGCAAGATTTTAACTTGGATCTTCTGACTTTAATTTTTTTCCCCCATGATGAATGATTGGCAGTGACTAAAGGAGCCACAAAAAATCTAAAGGATATACAAAATACGTGGAATTGATGGAAGTAAGTTTAAAAAAGGACCTAGTTTAAAAAAAATAATACCTTAAAAATGTGTTGAATTCTCTGTCTCCCTCATGGACCTCTGTTCAGCTGAGACCTCCACTTAGTGACTCCCATTAAGAACTGCTTCAGTTTCTACACATTCCCTTTTCCTACCAGCTTCACTAGGGGACTTCTTTGGACTTTACATCATGCTTTACTTCCCCATAAAACTCATCATTGGGAAATTGCATTATTCTGCAGGATTCAATCTGCCTACTATTCAATCTACTTTTGTCTCATCAGCATCCTCTGCCCCTCTGGTTGTACCCTTTGGCCAGTTGGCAGGGCCATGAGGTTCATGGCCTCTGTTTAAGGAAGGGATCAGCCAAGTCTTCTCATTTCCCACCAGCTATACTGCTTTTGGACTTCTTTGCAATTCTTCATCATGCCCTCATAAAGAAGAGCTCTGCCCCTTTCCATCTTCTCCCTCCTGACATCAGTTTCCTTTGTATGTTGTCTTCCCCAATAGATTATAATTTCCTTGAGAGCAAGGACTGTCATGTCCTCATTCTCCTTTTTCTACACTCAATACCTACACTAAAGAAATTTTGATTCTATAGAATACAAATTTAGGGGCATGTTGGTTGCAGACTTTGACACTGTATAGCATCTTCTCCTGGAAAACCACTCTTCTCTAGGTTTTCATGACAATTTTCTCCCCTGCTTCACCTCCTATCTGTCCTGACCCTCCTCAGTCTCCTTTTTTTCTATCTAGGCTACACCCACTAACTTTGGGTGTCTTTTAAAACACTCTCTCCTAGGCCCTCTTCTCTTTTCCTTCTATACTATTCTACTTGGTGATCTCATCACAACTCAAGGGTTCAATTATGAACTCTATGAAAATAATCCAGGTTTATATATCCCATCCTAACCTCTCTCCTGATCTCCATTTTTGCTTCTCAAAATATTTCTTGAACATCTGCTATAGGTTTGTGAAACTGATAATATCCCAAACAGAACTCATTATGTTTTCCCAAAAACCCTTCCCCTCTCTAAACTATGCTATTATTGTTAAGCACATCTCCTAGTCTCCCACAATCTCAGCTTCTGAATCACCCCTAGATCCACTGTTCCTCTCACTCCACAGATCCAATCTGTTGCCAGATCTTGTCATTTTTGCTTTCACAATCTCTCTAATGTATATATGTATATTTATATATGCATGTATATATGTATGCATGTATCTGTGTATATATTATATGTGTGTGCATGTATGTGTATATACACATATATACAATACACACACACACACACACACACACACACACACACACACACACACTCTGGTGCAAGTTCTAATACCCTCACATCTGAACAGTTACAATAGTCCACTGATAAGTCTCCCTGTCTACATTTCTCCCCATTCCAGCTCATTCTCCCCTCAGCTGTTGAATTGATCTTCCTAAGAACAGGTCTGATATGAACACGTCAAGAACATGTAATGTCCCTATTCAATGAACTACACTTTCTTTTTATCTTTAGGATCAAATATGAAGTTCTCTGACTTTCAAATCTTTTCACAACCTTTCTGCTTCCTAACTTAGAATTATTTTGACAATTTCATCCTTTTCCATGCTTTATGATCTGGAGAGACTGGCCTTCTAGCTAATTCTCTAGAGTCATGCTGAACCTCTGATTTTTGTGCCTTTTTACTAGCTGTTTCCTATGTCCTCCTCACCTTTGTGTCCTGGCCTGTTAGGTTTCCTTCAAGCTGTTGTTGTGGTTTTTATTGTTGTTGTTGTTGTTGTTTACTTGTGTCCGACTCTTTGTGACCCCATTCTTTGGATTTTCTTGACAAAGAAACTGGTGTGGTTTGCCATTTCCTCCTCCAGATCATTTTACAGATGAGGAACTAATCAAAGAGGGTTAAGTGACTTGTCCAGGGTCACACAGCTATTCTGAGTGCCAGATATGAACTCATGAAGATGAGCCTTCCTGATTCCAAATCTAGTGCTCCATTCCCTGCACCACCCAGCTGCCCTTTCATTCAATCTCAGATCAATTAAAATTTTTCAAGATACTTCTCAGGCCTCCAAATTTCTAAAAGTTGAAATGTCATAGAGAATGCTGGGAACTGGTGATTACCAATCAGAGCCTAGGCACAAAGAGATGGCATCTTTAGGTTTGGATGTAGGCAGGATAAGAGGAATGTGTCAATCTTAGCCTAGATATCATAAGTGCTCAGAACAATTTTCCTTATGTGATGAAGATCAATTGAAATACTGTTGTGGTGTGTGCCTTCTAACTGTGAAGGACCACACCAGTGTGGGGTGATGAATGTTATGTTGATGGTGACAATGAGGCATTCAGTCTTTGAAATTCAGGAAGTCTCATTGTCCGTGGTGAGCTGAAATCTACAAACTTGTCATTTTTATGGAACTGAGATGAATTAAACAAATGATGCATGACATCATGGGAAAGCACTGGACAGAGAATCGGAAGAATTAGGTTGCAGATTGATCTCAGACCCATAATGGCTGTGCATCCCTGAGCAATTCGCTCTCTGAGCTTCAATTTCCTCATCTACTTAAAAAAAACATTTTTGAATAAGCCCCTTCCCCTTTTAAGATGCTGTCAAAGTTCATCGTCTCCTAACTCACTTGACATGATTTTATTGTAATAGGCTACACATACATACACCACAGGCTAATTCATGTAAATTGCAGTAAAATATTTTGAAAATGCATCACATAGTTAGCTTGTTTATACAGGTATGGATAAACACAAATCTATATTTTTATATTCCATATATTTATCTCTGCATATCTAACTGATATTTTCCTCCTTTTGTCCCATTCCAGCCATTTGTGGCTTTGATCATTTTGGATGAAAATTCAACTGATTTTGTAGTGAAGAAATTTAAATCACCTCATGTTTTGCTTTGTTTTACACAAACACATTTTCAGAAGTGACCCCTGGAGGGCCTACAGTGCTCATTAATTATGTATTAAAAAGGGTAATTCTATTCTATGGCCTGAAAGGCAGATCAAGGTGGACTTTCCTCAATCATTAACATAATATTTTTATCAAAGGGAATGCCCAGGAGCATGAAGATTTAATAGTTATGGTCATTCAATAACTGTATTGTCAAAACTTCTATGATATTCACTTTTGGGGTCCTGATACAATAAAACCATTTCATAAAAGTCTCACTGAATATGATAATAAATATTAAACAAGTATTCATGAGAGTGAAGAATGAAAAAAAACACTGGATTTGTTTTCTGACTTAAATTTATTAACCCCTTTGGCAGCATTTTTTAGAGCTTTTCCAGCAGATTTGCTAACATAAAAAATGTTTTAGTTCTCCCTGAAAAAAACTTAGGGTCCTCTGGCAACACCATCATCAATTTTTAAAAGTGCATTGGCAGAATATTCTATTCTGATTGAAGATGTAGTAAATGGTGTGCGAATATACACACAAACGCCAGATCACATTGTTCTACATAACATCATATACAGTAAATTTCACTAGCGAAATTCACATAAAATAAAGCCACATATGTTACTTTGGCTTATGATACATGATTTTTTAATTTATCCAGTTAAAACTAATTACTTTGCTTTGAAACAAAGATAATGTATGTGGGAGGCTGCTGTGGAAACATTGCCAAGAGGAGACACAGGGTTTGATTTTAAAATAGTTAATTTATTGGGCAAGAAGGGTAGATCAGGATAATTAATTCAGGTGATTTAAAAGGAATGTTTTAAAATAAGGCCAATGGCAGAATCTCTCCCTGTATTAGTGCCCGATCTGTCTCATGTTTGATGCTGGAGTCAGCGCAGGAGGGAGAGGCCTTGACCTAGAGTTAGAGGTTCAAAGGCTGGAGATGCCATTTTTTACTGTCAGTAATCTTGGAGAAGTGATAGGATCATCTATTGAGAGCCAGAAGAGAGCTCAGGGTCTATTTAAGCCGCCTTCTAGAGGGGGAACCAGAGACAGAGGGAGGTTAAGTAAGGCCTGGCATCACACAGTTCACAAATATCAGAGTCAAGGTTTGAGTGTTGGGCCTCTGACTCTGAAGCCTAGCATCCTTCAAATGAAACAAGTGGCCTCCCTGTCACTTAATCTTTGGGGGGGCCTCGATTTCATCACCTGCCAATTAGGTGGTTTGATTAGGTGACCCTTACGTTCTCTTTCAGCATTTATTCTATGATCTTAGGAAATATTACCTTAGCCATCTAGGATTTTATCATTACCTAGTCCAGCTACCTCACTAACCATCCCCACCTGAAGAGTGAAACTATTGGAAAAAAAGAAGAAGCCGTACTACACGGGTATATTGGGGTTGGTTGAAATAGCAAGTCTGTTCTGAGCCCAGAATTATGAAGACAGATGAGGGAAGAGGACAAACCAGATTCAGTGATGATCCTGGGAAAGAATGGATTGGGGTGTGGGGTAAAGAGGCTCTGTCTCCTACTCTCCCTTGAGTAGAGGATGACCTTGTGAACTTCATATCGTCTGAAGGTTTTGGACCTCCTAGAACCATTCCTGGAATAGCAGTAACTAACAGTAGCACCAGCTCAGGACAAACTAAACACACTGAGGAAAGACAGATTTGAGACGCTACAACAAGCCTGGGAGGAAGGTACAACATCCAGAAGGAAAACTTCATAAAGCCCCCACCAAAGGAAGAGGAAAGAACTCTGGCTCCTTGGATCTGTCCCTCTGCCACGTATGCGCTCCACTTGAGCCTGCTTTCACCTGGTCTCAGTGTGTACTCCTGGGAAAGTGTGCCTCTAGCTCGAGGGATGCTTTGTAACTATCTTTCTTACTATTCTGATTTAGGAAATGCCAATGTCTAAAAGCGATTTAGTTTGTGTGTTTCAATGACATTAATTGAAAACCAATGGAGAGCATGCTGGTAAGACTCGTGAGAAATATAATTAGAAAAATAAAAACAACACGCCCGATGCCTCCAGAACACTCCTAGAGCCCTGAGGACAGCCATATTCATACACCCTTTTGGGAACTAACTTGCTAGTGGGCATAGGGTTTGGACAAATGAATCCACCCTGTGTTCCCCAGGAAAAAAACTCATGCAAAGAATTGGCATTCCGATTTGCACGAGAGAGATTGGTTTGGACAAAACAAACAGGCCTGGCTTCATAAGCTCATTTTGTTGTTGTTGTTGATTCTATTTTTTTTCTCAATTTTTTATTAGTTAATTTATTTTTAGTTTTTTTTTAAGGCAGTTGGGGTTAAGTGACTTGCCCAGGGTCACACAGCTAGTAAGTATTTTTAGTTTTCAACACTCACTTCCACAAGGTTTTGAGTTTCAAACTTTCTCCTCCTCCCTCCCTAATACTGTGTGCAATCTGATATAAGCTCTATATTGTTGTTCATTCTTTTCAGTTGTTTCTAACTCTCCACAATCCCATTTGGGGTGTTATATTGGAGTGGTTTGAATCTCCTTCTCCAGATCATTTTACAGATGAGGAAACTGAGGCAAATATGTTTAAGTGACTTGCCCAGGGTCACACAGCTAATAAGTATCTGGGACTGGATTTGAACTCTAGTCTTTCCTGACTCCAGGCCCATTGCTCTAACCACAGAGCCACCTAGCAGCTTTGTCATTCATTTGTTTTTCCTCTTAATATAACATATAGAGAAGATAAGGTGATCCATAAAGGGTGAGAAATAGAATGTCCACATTGACAGCATGGGTAACTAGAGATACTAATGTTAAAAAAAAAACCCAAAAAATCCTTAATAATAAAGATGTCCTAAACACAAGAAGCATTAGTTTTGTGTATTTTAGACCAAAGAGCATTGGGAATGCCCGCTAAGGAACATGGCTTCAATTACCCCTGACTTGCTCTGTATCCTTGAATGAATCCTGTCCCTTTAGTGGGCCTCACCTTCCTTGTCAGCAGGGTTTTCACTGGGCAACGTGATCTGACCTTGACCTTGGGGAACCGAACTTTAGAGAGCAAGCTAATGACACTTGCGTACCTTTAGTAGCTCAGAAAAACTGTGTTATATTGGCAATCATAATAAGTAGTTAAAATGGGCAACTGCTACATGGTTCACATGTCATCTTCCTCATGACCTACTCCTCACATATGAGTTCTTCGATTGCACATCTCTTCCCTGTACAGAAATGTTCCGCTAGTGACTTCAAGGTCTCAGAGCCTACACCCACAGCAGCCTAAATCCCAGGGTCTAAATGCCCCCCTGTGGGGGTGTGGAGACCACCCCCTGTCTCTATGGTAATTTGTGTACTGGGATCTCCTCCTCATTCAGATGACTTTGTCTTAAAATGTTCATCCAAGGTTATTATCTTGGTTGTTTGCTGCAGGTGCTAAACAGGCTTGTTTGCAGAATGACAGATTCAGATGAGTCCATTTGTGAGACCTCTTCTTGTCTTTAAAATCCCGTAAGTGTGGTCCCTTTCATGATGCAGTAGGTACTACAAAATTTTTCGATATCCCCAGAACTCAGAATAATCACAATAAACATGAAACCTAACGTTAGAGTTCTATAGCCAGAAAATACACGTGTGACCCCCCTCTGCTCCCTATAAACTGCCTTGATGATACAAACTTGGATAGCATTCAGAGTGACACTATGACACACCTCCAGAATACCATGCATATTTCTCCCCTTAATTTAAATTAAATCCATGAGAGCAGTTTAAGGTCCTTCATTCCTACAACAGTAGAATTCACTCCCTCCCAAATCCAGTTATTTAAGTATTTGGTTGTTTAGAGTCTAAATAAGTGGGATTTTAATGTACCTATAAAGTGAAACTTCTTTTTGGTAACCTTGAACATGCCTGCATCCATTCGGGGGAAGTAAATTGTGTTCAAATAAAAATCTCTAAATCTGCAACCTGAGGAATTCCTTGTCTGTTCTGACCAGAACAAGGCAGTAAAGATGATAATTTAGTGGACAACAATAATATGAAAGAAAGATCCATACTCTTTTCCACTTGCTAACACATTGAAGTTCTACTTTTTTATTTCTTTATTTTGACACTGGAAAGAGATCCATGCCATTTATATCCACTATATCACCTTAACCAATATATAATGAGCGAAGCAGCTAGTGTTTGGAGTGTTGGGCTTAAAAGTAACAACACATTTCATAACCTCATTTGTTATCTCTGTTTTTCTTTTAAGAGTGAATTTTGCCAAAAAAGAGCATACTGCAAAGATATAATTTAACACATTTTTAAAAAAATCAAAAAAATCATATAGCTTTCAATATTGCACATGTTCCTTCGAAGGAAATGACTTTCTAAATCCTATGTGGTACAAGGCGATAGAAATTTACCCAACTGAACTGAGCCTGTCATTTCTGCCATAAATCAGGAATGCTGTCTTCATTGCCTGAAGTCATAGATCAGGATATTAAAAAAACAATTGTAGCCATTTGGACAATGTGAGGAATATATGATATAACTTCAGAATAGTTGGAAGCTTCCTTTTTTGTATGTGTGAACATAAGGGGAAACATACCATAACTAGACAGAAACAAATGAAACAAAGAGAGGCTGGGCTAAATGAGAGCCTGTGGTAGATATATCACTGGGAACACAGCAGAATGAGTTGTCTTTAAGGAGCATTGATGTGTGAACAAAAGCACAGCCTACCATCTCCAGTCCTTCATACAAAGAACCAGCACTTAGGTGGTACAGTAAATAGAGTGCTGACCTGGATTCAGGAAGTCTGGGGTTCAAGTCATTCTTTGGACACTTAATAGATCTGTGCCCTTGAACAAGTCACTTGACCTCTACTTCCCTCCATTTTATCATCTATAAAATGGGGGTAACCATGGTAAATATTGATCGGGATTGTTGTGAAGATAATGATACAACCATTTGTAAAATTTAAAGTGCTATATGAATGTTAACTATTGTTATTAATATTATGCTACATTTATGCTATCTAGACCAACCCATGCCTTCAAAAGAATGACAATTATTTAAGTGAAGTGTATTCAAAAACTCTATACAGGTTCTAGAAATACAGCAAAACGCTATCCCTGACCTCAAGCATCTTACTAAGGGAAGGAAACAGGTATCAGATAAGTGAATATAAAATTTATATAACATAAGTTTAAAGTAATTTGAGGAGGGTGAGAGAATTAACACCTGGGTGTCTCAGGAAAGGCTTTGTGTAAAGCATGACAGTTGAGCTGAATCTTCAAATGAGGCAGAGTATCCAAGAGGCACAAGCATTATTTTCTAGCATTTATTTGCCTATGTCCCATGAGAGGTTCCCATTATTTTGCTTTCCATTCAGGGATAGCTGTAAATGGTGGAAAGTTTTCTCATGTCATAGCTAAATGTGTCTTCTCCATCTTCTGTTTCTCTTTGATCACAGAGAAAATAGAATTCCTCCTCCACATGATAGAATTTTATGCCTTAAAACAGAGTTATGATGTGTCCCTTGTGTCTTCTCTTCTCCAGACTTCATTCTCCAAACGAATGTCTCATGTAGCATGGTGCCAAAGTCCTCTAAGTAATCTCTGGCTTATCAATTTCCTTCTTTAAATATTGTGTCTAATACTAACTCAATATAATAGGACAGATGTGGTCTGACCAGGGCACAGTGGGTCAATGTCCTTTTTTTCTTTCTATATGCTTTACATCTCAAAGCATTCCATGATTCAATCTGAAAATTTGATTATTAATGAACTTTTTACTGAAGGAAATCAATAGCACCTGGAGCATATTTTCATATATAACTATACCTTGAAGTCTTTATTACTATGGAAAGGATAATGGTGTCTTCACAGCCTGCTGCTTGGCTTAGATAGCTCAATATGGACAGCAGTCATAATTTCTTTATTCTTCTAATGCCAGAATAAGTTCGTTGTTGGTTATCCTCATAATATTCTTGTGAGCATTTGTTTTCCTGGAAAGAATGCATTATCAATGTAATATTATCTACTAATATTATATATTGCATACACATATACAAATACGGATATATATATATATATATATATATATATATTATACATATATATATATATATATATATATATATATATATATATATAGCATATACTTAAATATATATGTATTGTGTATAGTTTCCCAACGTGATTGGTAATTTAAATACAAGATCTGACAATGAGCTATCTTCTCTAATTGGGAGTAGTGACTCAGTAGGCATCAATGGGGAAGGCAGATTCAGTCTGTAGTTCTTGAAGTATGAAAATTATTTTTTTCCTCATTCATCAGCTTTACAAACTCACCCGTCTGGCATTCAAGAAGGTGAAGAAAGGAACGTGTAGAATTTGAGGAAGATGGCAATCTGGATAGTATGTGGAGGGCTTGGTATATCAAGCACTAGAGTCAATATCACGAAATACAGCAAGCAAAAGATTGGAAGTTAGTTTCTTGGTTCTATAAGACACAATGTTCTTCAGCCTCAGTCCCCTTGACGGCAAAATCTAAGTTAGGCTAGATAACCTATAAGATTATGTCAAGCTCTAAGACTTGTGTTCTAAGTGTTTCTCTTACTAATTGAAGGCAGCCTGGAGTAAGGAATGCTGGACTTTGATTCAGAAAGACTTGGGTTCAAATTGCATCTCTGACACTTACTAGCTAGATGACCATAGGCAACTGACACTCTTTGAGCTGCAGTTTTCTCTAGCTTAAGTGAGACTGAAATTCTCAATTTTATCTAATTTAGAAATGGTTTGTGATCTATGTCTGTACTGCAGTGATGAAATTATACATCATTGACATATTCTAATACACAAGGTTAGGGATAGAAGCACAAATTCCAGAAAAATGATATTTTCTTCTGAATGCATTTGTATGTAAGAGCTTAACCTGTACTCATGAGAATCTAAAATTAACCTAGTTGAATGACAGAAACCCACATGTGGTCAGACCAAGGGCAGAACTCATCTGGATATTCCATTAAATTCTAGGCACAGTGTTTTGGGAAGGATCTTAACAACGTGGAACATGTCCAGAGGTGGGCAGAAAAGATGGCAATGGAGCTATTAGCACAGTGTTTGGCACATAATAAGCATTAAATAATGCTTGCTGAATGCTTGCTTTGCTTGACTGATCATATCATATAAAAGTAGGTTAAAGGGACTAAAGATACTTAGACAGGAGTGACTTTAGGGGAGAGGCACAATAGTTATCTTACAGCATTTGAAGAGTTATAAATGTGAATTTGTTCTTCCTGTGATTTGTTATATCACAAGGGCCTAAAGAGGTTTCTTCAGATCTGGGCTCCATTCTTTCCCTCCCCAACTTTCATTAACACGCAACCTTCTTGTCAATGATACATTTTGTTTGTATTGATTTTGGAGAGGGGGAACAGTTTGTCAGGCTACCACTAGAAACATTGATCTCTCCTAAAACCCAATTGATGAAATCACAGGAAATAGAAGATTTATATAACCAGTACTAGCCTGCCTTTGACCTGATGGAATCATCATTTTTTCTTTTCTCAATCAATCCATCAGTAGACATTTGCTATGTTCATATAACCAAGTATCAGTTATTGTATGAGACATCAAGATGCTTACCTTTCATAATCAGCCAGTAAATTCAACTATCTTAAAAGCATTCACTAAGATGGTGTACTAATAACGGTAGATACAAAACATCTCCCCAGCAAACTAGAGGTCTACTTTGCTGCCACAATGCAGAGTAGCAGGAGGAGGAGTGGGTCCATCCTCAGGGACTCTGGTACACTGGCATAAATGTAAGGAACACATGTAATCAAGGCAACTCCCCCCTCCAATATTGCAGAGCCCCAGTGTCCTTCCTCTTCTGTAAATGCCCTTACACTGTTCCCCTTTGGTTCAACACCTCTACTGTGCAATTTACTCAGAGTTCCTGTTCCGTTACTGAATCTCCCCTCAACCACCAAAGTCACACTCTTCTGACTCTGAATGTAAAGCTAGCAAACTTTCATTCTATTTCAATCAAGCTGGACTTAAGACTTCATTATTAATGGGTGGAGCATTGGGCCTGAAGTCAGGAAGACCTTAGTTCTAATCTAATCTCAGACACATACTAGCTGTGTGCCTCTAGAAAAGTCACATAACCCTTAGTTTTTTTCAACTATAAAATAAGGGCAATAATAACTCTTAGTTTGAACATCACATGAGATATTTGTAAAAAAGGGTTTAGTGCAGGGCCTGATACATAGTAGGCACTGCATAAATACTTATTCCCTTCCTCACCTTTCCCTTAATTCCTTGTAAATGAGTAGCAAAAAGTTGAAAGCCATTTTTAAAATTGAGTGTTACACACACACCACACACACACACACACATACACAGCCCTCCATTACTGTTGATCTTACTACCACCCACATGCTCAGTTACCCTCAGCAATATCTACACAGCAACCACCACTTTACTCTCTACAATGTTAATCTGCCCACTATCTTGTTCTCCTAAGCTCCCTCTTCAAACTTGAATCAACTTTGTTTCCCTTTGTTACCCTTGTCCCATAGGGACAAGACTTCTGCCACTGGATGGAGTAGGGAGACACATATTCAAATCCTACCTCTGACACATTACTTGTGGAACATTGGAAAATTCAATGAAGTTCTCTAGACCCATAGGGCCACTGAGGTGCCTGCGAACCCTAGATCTATGAATCTATATGTTTGAAGTAACAGAGGGGAAAAGTATTGCTACATGTTGTGGGGAGGAAGAGATTACTGGTAACTGAGTCATCTGAGAATCTTTACAAGGCTGATGGTAACTGTTAAAGATGGGTACAAATGTAATAGGCATAAGGGGAGGAAAAGGACTTCCTTTTCCACCCACTCGCCCTTCTAAATTATTAGAGATCACATTAATGTTTTTTTTTTTAGTTCAGTATTGAATGAATGACACCAGCATAACATAGGTCATGATTTACAAAATAATGACAGGTTACATTTATAGAGAGATCTTTCAAGTTTGCAGAAAGCTGTATATACATTTTCTCATTTGAGTGTACAAAAATGCTACCATTAACTTCATTTTATATATTAGTAAAATAAGCCTAAAAAAATTTAAGTGACATAACTAGACTTACATGGAATAGAACTATCTGAACGAGAATCTAAACCTTCACCCTTTTTTTCCCTCCCAGGTACTATAATTTCATGTGTATTCAGAAGGTTTTCTTCCTCCAGGTTCTGTTTTCACGCCACATTAACCTCCTCTTACATTATGCTCCTAAGATAACACCTTGATTGACATTCCAGTAGTAGAGATTGATTCCTTTGGGTCAAGCTTATTAATATTAAAATACCATAAGGATGCATAACACATGAAGTTTATAACACCTTAATGTTATATTACATTACCTTACATTACTTTACATTGCATTATATCATATTTTAATGTTATATATTATATCATAATATATGTTATATTATATTTACCATATTATAATCATATAATGTTATTTTATTTTAATTATATATTGTGATAGGCACCTTAAAGTGCCTGAAGATGAGGATGCCCTAGGGTAGATGAACTCTGAAAGTAAGGATAAGGATACCTGGTCCCAAAAACAATTTAATGGCAAAGAGAATGGGAGAAAGATTTTGTGGGGAAAAATGGGAAGGGTCAAAAGCAAACCCCAATTCTAAGAGTATAAAAAATTCATTTTTTAAAAGTTTCTTTATTGGCGTCTTTTGCTTTACATTACTTTTGATTTCCTACTCTATCTGTCTGTACTATACTACCCAGTGAGCCACCGCTGACAAAACAGACGAAAAAAGTGTGTGTGGAGAGCAGGAAGTGGGAGGGAGCACAGAGCTAACCATTGCCAACTGTCCAGAATGATGTGGAGCAGGGAAATTAAGGCACATTGTTCAAACAGCAGAGTAAGATAGGAGCAGTAGCAGCCATCTAACACTATAGTAGATATGGAATGTTCACAGAATTCCATGTTTCCTCTTTCCTTTGGCTAATCTGGGTGAAGGGCAGAACTTCCAAAGAAGATATCTCTGAAACATGTATAATTATACTCACACTGTCCAATACTCTAATATGCTAGTGAATTTGCAATTAGGGTGCATATTATTTCCAGTTCTCAGATCATGGTCCATCCTTGCCTTTCCATCCACTGTGACTCATCTCCAAAGTGCTGAGAACCATCTTCTATGTACCTTGAACTCAATATGGTACCAATTGTTTCTTTGTTTATAAACTTGTGATTGGAAGTCACCCTAAAATAAGGTAGGCAAATTGGTCTTAAGAAGGAATTCTGAATCCTTTTTAGAGACAACAATGTAATGGATATTGATGCAATATGAAATAAGATTTCACAGCATAGAAAATATATGATCAAGATTTGAATTAAAATACCCATTTTCAAAATATATATGGGAATATAAATAGCGCATAGTATCAAAGATTCAGATTTGGAAGTGACCCTGGGGTCTGTAAAGTCTATCCCCTATTCATCCATATCAAGAAACTGGGCTCACAGAATAAACCACTTTCCCATGGTCATAGAGTGCCAAAGGGGGTATTTGAACCTAGGTCTTCTTGACTTCAATTTCAGCATATAGCCCATTTTTCATTCTGTTTTTGGAGTGCTGCAGTACCATATTTTTAGAGGTTAAAACTTTAAAACACAAGTTCTACGAATCTTATCAAAGCTCATTTCCTATTGTCATCTTAGCTGAGTTATGAGGAAATGAGATATATAAAGTAATATGTTTACTTTGAGTTTAGAATAATTGCGATCAACCATTATCCATCAAGGGCAGATTACTCTTCAAAAACAACACAATTCAGAGTAATTCAGATAACAATCCATCATAAGAGCATCTGGGATTAGATCTAAACAAACATCAAAGAATCTTTTCCTTTCTAGTGAATTTCAATGGTGCTAAATGGACACATAACAATTATCAGAAGAGATGCTTAATGGGACCTAGAAGGGCAAAAATAAAGTCAGTCAAAGATATCTAATGTTTTCTTTCATTTTCACGGGTTAGATGTGAATCAACATTTGTTGAAGAAGAGTTTGCAGTGAAAATGGATATTAGTAAATCAGAACAAAATGAATATATCTTAATCATTTGGCCCATTATAGTGGTAAAAGAGTACCTCACCTATGCACAGGGATTCACGTACTTTATATTTACTATTTTAATTGAATTGGATATATAACATTAATGAGCTACCATTGTAGCATGCCCTTGTATTCTTACCCAATAAACACATTTAACATGATACCATATCATATCATCATTATCATTATCATTAGCACTATTTTAATATTTATACTAGTAAATAGTTTTATTTTCATCATAACTGTATGGGCTGGCAGATGAGCTCTGAGAATGCCAGTGAAACTGCTGGGATTGATCCCATTTCATAATTCCCAGGCACGGTTCATTAGGATAGATCATTATCAAGAAAACAAGCATCTTCCAAGAAGCTAAGCTTGTTAATGACATTGTAGAGCACTTTACATGATTTTAGTACATGAACACTACAGAATTTAAGAAACAGATAGGATAGCCCAGAAAGACAAGTGCTTCAAATGTGTGTCACCTAGGACTTCTGATAGAAAAAAAAAAAAGAGTTGGGCTTAGGGTGGAGCCAAGAATGTAGAATATGTCATTGGTCACTTATAAGCTTTGTTTTTGGTGGGTCTCTTCTAGAGAAGGTTTTTTGGTGTCCAAAAGTGAAATTTACAAATAATGAATGAGAACACATATGGGTTCTAACTCCAAATCTGGCAATATTGAGTCTATACTCTGTAGTTTGATAGTTCCCTGAATCTACTGACGTGGGTGGTGGAGGGTTTATGACATTTCTGTGGCACTTATGGAAATACTTACTCTGAGTCTTAGAGGTATGGAGTCTCAATGCATATGTTTTGAATTGTATTGTTTTATATAGGGTTGCCTTGTAATACTTTGTTTTGTCTTATTTTACATTGTGTTATTTAATTTCATTGCATTGCATGCATTGTATCTATTATATCATAGCATGAAGTAGCCCAATATAGTAGCTATGGCATTAGATGTAAGTCAGGAAATCTTTGGTTCAAATTCCTTCACAGGCATCATTCAGAGAACAAACTCCTGTGGAGAAAAGGCTATCCACTCCCACCAACTGCCAACCAACTGCTATGCACAGTCAGGGAAGCAAGCCTAGTTGAATCTTCAAGTTACTCCTAGGAAGAGATGGAAAAAGCAGGTAGCAGGCAAGTGAAACCATCCCCATCCACCCCCACACAATGTGACCTTCATCTCCCTTTATGTATTATCTCTGCCATTAAAATATGAGCTCTTTGAGAACATGGAGTCTCTTTTCTATTTGTCTTCCCAGAGAGCAGCACAATGCTTTTTATAGCTGTTCATCTTTCATGTTGTGAAAAAGACTAATGATGTCTTGATTTACTCATGAATTGGATTTAAGTGAGGCAGAAATACTAATTCAACAGCTTCATTCTTTCTTCAAGAGTCATCGAAGTCCAGTGGCGAGATAAAACTCAGGATGATTGGACATGGTCCAGGATGCAGTGGATGACTTTGATGTCTTTGATGTCTGGCCAAGCTCTAAGCACTCTGCAGCACTTCTTTCAGCCATCTTTATGGCTGTCTGGAAGAAAAAATGTTCTCATTTGCCCATTTTGCTGGGAGAAGTCTTCACATGCTTGGAGTAGACACCCCCTTAACTCACTGACAGGCTTGAGGCACTTCAGTTATCAGGAACCTGATTTTGGTGTGTCCACTGTACATTCTACAGCTTCTCAGAACCACAGCTAAGAGGTGGCAGAGAGGTGGACACCCCAGGTGGATGAGTAGCTCTGAAAAGGGCTTAGCAAGCCCTCACGCCAGAGGTGCCAGTCCTCCCTGAATACCTCATATATCCCTTGTATACAGCAATCCATTAACAAATGCTTTATCCATTACTTCCTTCATGGGCCACAGTTTGATGGTCTCTGAGTTTTTTTTTTCTAATGCCAAATATTAGAAGTAAGTTATGTGAGACAGTAGAGTCAGGAAAACTTAATTCAAATCCAGCCTCACACACTTACTCCCTTGCAAATCATGTCAATTCTCTTAACTTCAGTTTCCTGTTCTGTTAAATGGGAATCACAGTAGCAACTTAATGAGTGTTTTACAAAGTGGATAACTATTGATAAATCCTGGATATGATTGTCATCACTGTCATCATCATCATCACCATTATCATCATCATTTTATAACATGTGATGCTATGTATTGTTTTTATTATTTGATATCTTATGCTATTGAGTTGTTTGCCTGAATAAATTTCACAAAAGAAAACATTCATGATAGTTCTGTGATGATGATAATCAAACATAAGCCATTAGTTAGAAATATAGGATGCCTCTTTTATGTGTGATAATTTTCCCCATTCTTCCTCTCCTTTACCCCTTCTCCCAGAACATCTCTCTTTCTCAGTCTTCCATCTTTCTTTTCAACTCATCCCAACATTATAAACTCACACACATGACCTTTATCTAAGTAGACTCCTTTTAACTTTCCTAATGATGATAATGTTCCTTTGGGTTACATGTATCTTCTTCCTAGTTTACCATGTAAACAGTTTAACCTTATTAAGTAATTCATTATTTCTCTCTCATGTTTACCTTTTAATGCATCCCTCTAAGCTTCTGTTTGAATGTTAATTTTTCTCTTTAGCTTTGATTTTTACATCAAGAATACTTGGAAGAGCCAAGACATCATCTTTCAAGAAATTATCAAGGAAAACTACCCTGATATTCTTGAACCAAAGGGCAAAATAGAAATTGAAAAAAAATCTACCAATCACCTCCTGAAATAGATCTCAAATGGAAAACTCCTAGAAATATTATAGCCAAATTCCAGAGTTCTCCAGTCAAACAGAAAATATTGCAAGCAGCCAGAAAGAAACAATTCAAGTATGTGGAAACACAATCAGAATAACACAAGATTTAGTAGCTTCTAAATTAAGGAATTGGAGGGCTTGGAATATGATATTCCAGAGGTGAAAGGAACTAAGATTAGAACCAAGAATCACCTACCCAGCAAAACTGAGTATAATCCTTTGGGGGGAAAATGAATATTCAATGAAATAGAGCACTTTCAAGCATTCTTGATGAAAAGACCAGAACTGAATAGAAAATTTGACTTTCTTTCCTTTTCTTTCTTTCTTTCTTTCTTTCTTTCTTTCTTTCTTTCTTTCTTTCTTTCTTTCTTTCTTTCTTGCAAAGCAATTGGGGTTAAGCGACTTGTCCAGGGTTACACAGCTAGTAAGTGTCAAACATCTGGTCTGAGACCTGATTTGAACTCAGGTCCTCCCGACTTCAGGGCCGGTGCTCTATCCGCTCTGCCACCTAGCTGCCCCCAGAAATTTGACTTTCAAATAGAAGACCCAAGAGGAGCATGAAAAGGTAAACAGGAAATCAAAATCATAAGGGACTTATTAAAGTTGAAGTATTTACATTCCCACATGGAAAGATGATATTAGTAACTCATGAGACCTTTCTCAGTATTAGGGTAGTTGGAAGGAATACACACACACATTTATGTATGTATATATATATACACACACACACACAGGACACAGGGTGAGTTGAATATGAAGAGAACATATGCATAAAATAGCATTTTCTCCTTGAATTAGGAGTTCTGGAAATTGACTATAATATTCATGGGAGCTTTCATTTTGGTATCTCTTTCATGATTACTGGATTCTTTCAATTTCTATGTTATACTCTGGTTTTAACATGTCAGGGTTGTTTTCCTTTATAATTTCTTGAAATATCATGTCTAAACTCTTTTAAAAATATTTAGTATTTTATTTTTCTCCACTCACATGTAAAAACAATTTTAACATTCATTTGTAGAACAGAGTTCCACATTATCTGCCTTCCTCACAACTATGCTTCAATCTATATTCACATGCTATCCATTTTTTCTCTGAGGACAGATTGCATTTTTCATCATAAGTCATTCAGTGTTGCCTTGGATCATTGTATTGCTGAGAATAGCTAAGTCATTCTCACCTGCTCATCTTACAATATTGCTATTACTTTGCACACAGTACATTTCACTTTGCATCAGCTCATGTAAGTCTTTTCAGGCTTTTCTGAGAACATCCTGCTCAACATTTTCTTTTTTTCTTTTTTTTTTCTTTTTTTAGGCAACTGGGGTTAAGTGACTTGCCCAGAGTCACACAGCTAGTAAGTGTCAAGTGTTTGGTTTGAGGCCAGATTTGAACTCAGGTCCTCCTGACTTCAGGGCCAGCACTCTATCCACTGCGCCACCTAGCTGCCCCCTGCTCATCATTTTCTTATAGCACAATAGTATTTCTCAAATGTCTTCTCTCTCTCCCTCTCTCTCTCTCTTTTTTAATCATTGCTTTCTTTGGTGAGCTTTTGTACCTATTTTACCACTTGATCAAGAGGTTTTTTTTCCAAATATTTTTCAAATATTTTTTGGTCTTTTCTACTGAATTGTTAATACTCTTCTTAATTTTTTTGTGCTGCTCTCATTTCTCCCCAATTTTTCCTCTACCCCTCTTAATTGATTCAAAAAATAATTCATGTCATTTTTTATCTTTCTTTAGCTCTTCTAAGAATCCTTTTTTTTTTTTTTGGCTAGGCAATGGGGTTCAGTGACTTGCCCAGGGTCACACAGCTAGTATATGTTAAGTGTCTGAGGCTGAATTTGAACTCAGGTACTCTTGAGTCCAGGGCCAATGCTTCATCAACTGCACCACCTAGCTGCCCCTCTTCTTATTGAACTTATGTCCAATCTGCATTTTTCTTGGAGGATGTTTTGTGGGTGTTTGGACATCATTGTCTTTTTCTGAGTTTATGTTTGGAACTTCCTTGCCACCATGGTAGGTTTTTGTGCTCAGGTCTTTTGTTGTTGTTTGCTCCTTTTTTACCCTATTTCTTGACTTTTAACTTTATGTTCGAGTAGGGCTCTGTTCATTTATGTTGTGAGTGAGGTGAGGGGTGGGGTGAATGTCCCAAGCTTCAGTTGTTTTTTCTCTTATGACTTCACATCTTGTTCTAGGGCTCTGTAAATTTTCAGGGCTTTCAAAGTGATGTGGGAGGTATGGTCACTATTCTCTGGCCACTGTGGTTTTTATCAGGTTAGGGCCTTAGATGTTTTAATAGCACAGCTTCTCCATTCCTTGGAACTATGACCTGGATCTAGGGTCTCAGCTCCCTAGAAATGCCAAGTGCTCATTTCTGTCATAGAAACTACCACGGATCTCTCCTTCTGAAATAAGTTGTCCTGTGCTGGGAAGATTTGTCACCCCAGTTTTTTTTTTTCTCATGTCATTTTAGAATTCAATTTGATGCGCTATTTTAAATAAATTTTAATGTTGTTTTCAGAGGAATGTTGGCAGAGTTTGTCTGGAATTCTGTCTTTACTCTGTCATTTTGTTTCTGTGTCCCAGGTTCATAGAAAAAAAGAAAGACAATGAAATTTTAATTCATCAGTTTAAAAAGCTGTAGAAGTTAGTTCTATTCCCTTATCCAATGTACCTTGAATATTACCCTCCTGCTTTCAACTGTATTGTTTTTATTTTTTGTTTTGTGACTTCTTCACATCTTCCTACTACTTCAATTGGCACAATGTCACTCATTTTGAAGTACTTTATGCATTTACTCCTGATGGTTTGAAATGAACATGGCTTTCTTTTCATCTCCATTCCTTTTAGTATATAATTTATTTAACATCCTATACTTCTTGCATTTATCAAAAAACATATCCTCTTTTTAATTTAGAAGAAATAGTAAAATGAACACTGAATAGTCTCCCTCAAATAAGGTACTGATATTGCATGAATAGAGGTATATAATTAATAACTAAGACAGTTCTTCCATTCCATAGGTAATCATACAAGTTACAGCTCTGGATGGTGAACAAAAATAACAGTAGAAAGATCCTTGGATGAAGTGGTAACAAGACCTGGATTTGAATTCTATCCTGAATACTTGTTGAACCTCAGGCAAGTTCCTTCATCTCTCTGGTCCTCAATTTCTTAATCTATGCATGGAGTTGGTTAGTCTAAACGACTTCTTAAATTTCTTCCAAATCTATGAATTGGATAGTTGATTCCAACCAAGTATGACCAAAGAAATGAAAGAGTGGTGCCATATTCTTAACAATATTTGCATAGATTTGTTATTCATTAATTTGGGTGCACTTCCCAATTAACTAATTGACTGGCATTAATTAAATACCTAATGATAATGACCAAGAAGTCTAAGACCTTGTTCTCAGGCACTGTGTGAGAAGCTGGGCATATGAAGAAAAAAATAAATTGTCCTTGTATTCTTATAAATATCACAGCTGATAATTATCAAGAGAAAAAAATGTATATATAAAAGTACATGCAAGATAAATACAAGGTAATGGAGGGGAGGGGATGTTAAAATTTGCAGGCTCAGGAAAAGTTTTATAAAGAAGGTGGTAATGAAGAGATCTTTGAAAAAAACTAGGTCTTCAAGCAGTAGACATGAGGAGGAAATACATTCCAGGAATTGGGGAGAGTGAATGGAAAGACATAGTAGTCAATGACTATAGTAATCTATTATTTGATAAACCCAAAGACCCCAGCTTCTGGGATAAGAACTCACTCTTTGATAAAAACTGCTGGGAAAACTGGAAAAGAGTATAGCAGAAACTAAGCATAGACCAAAATCTCACACCATAAACCAAAATAAAGTCAAAATGGGTTCATGATTTAGATATAAAGGCTGACACTATAAGCAAACTGGGAGAGTAAGGAATAATTTAACTAGCAAATGTATGGAGAACAGAAGAATTCATGACCAAACAGGAGATAGAGAACATTACAAAATGCAAAATGGACTACTTTGATTACATTAAATTGAAAAAGCTTTTTCCACAAACAAAGCCAATGCCACAAAGATTAGAAGGAAAGTAGAAAATTGGGAAAGAATTTTTACAACCAGTTGTCTCTGATAAGAGTCTTTTTTTTTATCAGGCAATTGGGGTTAAATGACTTGCCCAGGGTCACACAGCTAGTTAAGTGTCAAGTATTTGCTCTGAGGCCGAATTTGAACTCAGGTCCTCCTGACTTCAGGGCTGGTGCTCTATCCACTGCACCACCTAGCTGTCCCTAAGAGCCTTATTTCTAAAATATATAGAGAATTAAGTCAAATTTATAAGAATACAAGTCATCCCCAATTGATAAGTGGTCAAAGAATATGAACAGGCAGTTCTCAGGTGAAGAAATTAAAGCCATCTATAGTCATAGGAAAAAATGCTCTAAATCACTATTGACTAAAGAAATTCAGATGAAAACAACCATCTGAGACACCACATCACACCTATCAGATTGGCCAACATGACAAAACAGGGAAATGATAAATGTTGGCGAAGATGTGGGAAAATTGGAACACTAATGCATTGTTGGTGGAGTTGTGAATTGATCCAGCCATTTTGGAAAACAATTTGGAACTATGCCCA
Organism: Phascolarctos cinereus; assembly: GCF_003287225.1. NCBI lineage: Eukaryota > Metazoa > Chordata > Mammalia > Diprotodontia > Phascolarctidae > Phascolarctos > Phascolarctos cinereus. Next base: position 27,402,389 of record NW_027556180.1, read on the forward strand.
AAGGGCTATAACAATGTGTATACCCTTTGACCCAGCAATAGCACTTCTAGGGCTGTATCCCAAAGAGATCATACAAATGGCAAAACGACCCACTTGTACAAAAATATTTATAGCAGCTCTTTTGTGATGGCAAAGAATTAGAAATTAAGAAGATGCCCATCAATTGGGGAATGACTGAACAAGTTGTGGTATATGAATATAATGGAATACTATAGTGCTATAAGAAATGATGAACAGGCTGACTTCAGAAAAACCTGGAAAGACTTGTATGGTTCGATGCTGAGTGAAATGGGCAGAGCAAGGAGAACATTGTACACAATAACAGCCACACTGTGTGATGACTGACTTTGATAGACTTAGCTCTTCTCAACAATAGAAGGATCCAAGACATCTCCAAAGACCTCATGATGGAATATGCTATCCACATCCAAAGAAAGAACTATGGAGTTTGAATGCATATTGGAGCATACTATTTGCTATTTTTTTTTCTTCTGTTGTGTTTTGTTTCCTCTTTTTGGTGGTTCCTCCTATCGATTGTAATTCTTACTTACAACATCATTAATGTGAAAATATGTTTAATAGGAATGTATATGTATAACCTATATCAGATTGTGCACTGTCTTGGGAAGGGTTGTGGGGAGGAATGGGGAGAAACATTTTAAAATCAAAAGCATATGTTGTTGATAAATCAAAATAAATTAATAAAAAAGATGGGATTTGAGAAGCTTAAGTTGAATAAGTGCTCTTGACATCTTCTGCAAAGTAATTTCATCCACTGTCCTCTTGCTCATCTGTAGATTCTTCTCTTTATTAGTATTTAGTAATTACTTTAAACTTCAACTATCATGCTTTTTACACTGAAATATGACATGCAGACTTAGTTTTACACCAGAACATATTATATGACATAGATATAATGCTAGGGTATACAAGTGAGACAGTAAGGATGTCACTCAACTGTTTGTTTGTTTGGATGTGAATAAGCTTATGCTTGGAACCATGAAGTCTTAAGGAGTATGGCAAAATGATCACAGATTTAGAGTTAAAAGGTAAGTTAGGGGCCATGTAGTCCAAATCCTTCCAGTTTACATATGAGAAAACTGACCTAAGAAGATTGAGTAACTTGCCCAGTATTACCCAAGTAGTGAAATATCAAAGGTGAGAATCAAAACCAGATCTTCTGACTCCAAATCCAGTGATTTATCCATTATACCATGATGTGTGCAAGAGTTCCTTGGCTTACTGTGGTCAGAACAGCTTGGGAAGAGGATCTCAAAGGAGCAGTAACTCATACTTGCTTACAGAGTAGCAACTGAAAATGACAAATTGCAATGGCATATAATATCTTGCCTAGCTTCATCTGCCATCCCTCTTACAATACATAACAATGGAACCTGAAAAAGCCAAACTACCTCTCACCTACCTTTCTTGTCTCTTGTTATGAAGCCTTAGTTTTGACCCTGCTTCTGTTCCTGACAACAGAGGTCATGATTTGGAATTCTTGTACATAGAAAAAAGTTAGGTGCAGTTGAGGGTGTGGGGCAAGGAAGTCAATAAGGGTAGTGGCAAATATTTGGGATGCAGCTAATTTCATAGAGGAAAGGCACCTAAGATAGTGCTATAAGCACCCTCTAAGTGGCTGCACCCTGGAGAAAAGCTCAAACTACCTTGACCTAGTTTTGCCCCTATTTCATTAATATACCCTCAGGTCTATTCCAGTTACATAAATTGTTGATCTTTTTTTTTTCAGCAAATTCTGTCTTTACTGGGCCTTTGTTGGTATATCTTTACTATTCTGGGATATAAAAGAGACTTTACTTGCAATATGATTCCTGAATAGCAACATTATGTACCCAGGAACCAGACCATAAGGGCCTTTGAAATCCAAATCTCCCTAACAATCTTTCTATTGCTCAGTTCCCATGTAAAACAAAATTCATTCCAGTACCAACAGACAAGGGCTCAACTTCATAGAGCTGGAAGAAACCCCTCTCCCTTCTGGACAATACAAAGGACTTGTAAGACTATTGCAAATCAGAAAGATAACTCTTATGTGCTGCTGAAGGCCTCAGAAAAGGATGCAAGTATTCAACATATGTTTGGGGTCTCATTCAAATTTCTTATTTCATGTTGTAATTTATTGTACAAACCCTTTGCCTTTTGATTTTCTATTTTAAAGTTAGATGGTAATAAAGTCATTTACAGTCATACAGGGTTGCAAGTCAGAACTATATTATTAGAGTAATGAAGATGTTATGGACCATGTATGCCAATAAGTGAGGTAAGAACATGAAGACTATATTAGGCAACAAGTTACTGTGTGAGAGACACCTTCTATATTTCTTTAATATGCTACTTACCTTAAAAAGTGCTAGTCATTTTTTGTACAGTTGTTTCAGTCTTATCCTTTTCATGACCCAATTTGGGGTTTCCTGGTAAAGATTCTGAAGTGGTTTGCAATTTCCTTCTCTAACTCATTTTACAGATGAGAAAACTGAGGCAAATAAGGTTAAGTGATTTGCTCAGGGTCACACATAAATGTCTGAAGCCAAGTTTGAATTCAGGTGCTTCTGACTTTAAGGCACAGCACTCTATCCACTGTGCCTTCTACCTGTAAATCAGAAAGAAAAGAAAGAAAAAAAAATACCTGAACTAGTTCAGGTTTTTAACAAAACCTGTATATTCAATAAAATTTTGACCTTGTCATTGTGATCTCTCTTGTATCTGTTGAAGATGTATGCAAGAGAAAATGCAGCTGAGATGACAGCAGCATAGCCACAAGTGGCCTTGTTTCCATCCCATTCTTTGGCTTGTCTGAAAACCAATCACAGGTTAAAATGGAATCCCTTGTTTTAGCTCCTCTGCCAAACTCCTTCCAACATCCTACTTCAGTCCAAAACCTTACAATTATGCCCCCCTCCCTCCCTCCCTCCCTCTCTTTCTCTTTCTCCCTCCCTCCTTCTCACATTTGCATATAATGTCTGTGTGTGTGTGTGTGTGTGTGTATGCAATTGCCAAGTCTTGTTGATTTTACCATCCCAGCATCCTAAGATCTGCTTTGTTTCTCTCTCTTTATACAGTCATCACTTTAATCAAACTCTCCTCTGGACTATTGTATTGGCTTTTCCAGTATCCTTATCCCTTTTCCCCCTTCATATACTTTGCAATTCAGTGACCACTGAGGTCCAGGCTGATCCTTGTATGTGACACTCAAACTCTTGACACTGAACATTTTCACTGGCCTGGAATTAGCCACCTTTTAATGTCTGACATCTAGCTTTCCTGACTTCTTCTAAGCCCCAATTAAAGTCCCACCTTCTGCAAGAAACCTTCCAAGTCCTACCTGATATGAGCGCTTTCCCTTTTGTACACAGTACTTTTTTCTGTTGCCTTGATTATTAAAATATAAGCTCCTTGAGAACAAGGACTGTCTTTTGATTTTTTTTTTCTATTCCTAAAATTTGGAGTAGTGCCTGGAACATAGCAGACACTTAATAAAGGATAATTGATTGACTGACTGTAATTCACCATTATTTGGCAAGCAATCTCTCTTTTATTCAAGCCATACTCCACAGAGCTGCCTAATTGATATTTCTAAAAGAAAAGTGTGACCATGTCACTCCTCAGTTTAAGAAACTCCAATACTCCCATCTTGGCTTTAAAGTAAAATAGAAATCCCTCTGTCACGTAAAGCCTTCACATTCTAGCTGAAGCTCATTTATTGATTTTGTTTCCATGTAACTCCCTACCATTCACTGGATATTATTGGCCTGTATGTCATTCCTCAATCTGACTCTCCATTTTTTATTCTTATTTAGATAGTTAGGTGGTGCAGGTGAGAGAACAGTGAGGCTATTGTCACAAACAACAAAGTTTAAATTCACTCTCATACAGCTTTCTGACTTTGTGGCTTTGGACAATTCACAACTTCTCTCAGCCTAAGTTTTGTAAATTATAAAATAGATAGTAGTAACACTTACCTCTATGGGTTGGTAGGAGGATCACATGAAACACTTGTGAAATATACTAGATGTTCAGTAAATTCTTCTTTCTTTTCTTCTTTCTGTCTTTCCTTTTTCCTTTACTCCTTCCTTCCCTTCCCCTCTCCCTCCCTTTCTTCCTTCTTGCCCCCCTTACCTCTCTCCCTTTCTTGCTCTCTTACTCTCTTCCCATCCCCTTCTTTTGATCTTTTACTTCCCTCCCTCCACCATTCATTCTTTCCTTCCTCCCCACTTCCCCTCTTCCTCCCTCCCTTCCTCCCTCCCTTCTTTCCTCTCTTCTTCCCTTTTTTCCTCCCTCCCTCTCTCCTTTCCTTCCTTCCTTTCTCCTCTTTCTATGAATCTTGGTGAAATTTGGGGATATGGGATACACTGTGAAATGAATACGATATAAAGTTAAAATACATCATTGAGAATTAAAAATAAATCAAAACAAAAATAAGGGATTTCTCTTTCTAATACTTCTTTTGTGGTTATCACCCTGAGAACCACACTTGCTAAGGGTGGTAACTAATGGAGCAATGTTATGTGTAATTATTTTTTTGTCCACACATTTCTAAAAGTTGGGTTATATAGAGCAGAGAAACATGTGCAATACTCACAGAATCACAGGAAACTAAAACTGGGAAAGACCTCTTCTTAGTAGTATCAGGATCAGTTCCCAGCCACCAGACATAGCTTCTGGCTAGTGCTTTCATGCAAACAATCCCCATATGTGACTCAAGTCATGTGGCCAAGATAATGTGACAACTGCCTTCTGGATTAACTGAGCAAGTCACCCATAGGAAAAGAATCCCGCGTGGACAGATAGTGTGTGTTCCTGGCTTGCCAGGAATTTGAGTTCCTAAGGCCATTTCTCTGCCATCCCATTAACAGTTCAAGACACTGGCCAGTCTGGGATCCAAGGCAATTAGCTATGAGACTGATTAGCCTAAAGAGGATTTCTCTTAGAAATTTGTAGCAGAAGAGGAGGGAAACCTATGGACAACAGAGAGGGAGGGAGGAAAAAATGTATCTTCTAGTAGCTATATGATAGCAAGAGATCAAAAGGAAGGACACAGATTGTTGCTTGTCATGAGATAATACTTTTAAAGCACTTAGCATAGAGCTGGCTTGTAGCAGGCACTGTTTAAGTGCTTATACATTCATTTTCTCCCTTTCTCCTTCCCTTCTTTGCATCCTCCAGGGAGGATTTATGGGAGATCATGGATAAGAGTCTTGCAGGGTTAAAAATCAATCAATAATCAGTCAATAAACATTTATAAAATACCTACTATGTGCCAGGCACTGGGTTAAGTGCTAGTGATACAAAAAGTGGAAAAAGATAATTCCTGCCCTTATTTGAAAAATAAGAAATAATTCAAAGCAGGAAAGCACTGGATTTAAAGGGGTCTGGGGGAAGGCTTCCTATTGAATGTGAGGTTTTAGGGTACTTAAAGGAAGCTCAGTAATATGAGTGGGGAAGGGGAGAATGACAATGATCCAGGTATAGGATACAGCCAGAGAAAATGCCCAGTGCTGAGAGATGGAATGTCTTGTTCATGGAATGGCCAGAAAGGCAATGTTAATGAATCAAAGAGTATGTACTGGGGCGGGGGGGGGGGAGGTGTAAAAAAGGCTGGAAAAGAAAGAGGGGGCTAAGTTATGAAGGGTTTTGAATACCAACAGAGCATTTTGTATTTGCTTCTGGAGGTGACAAGAGGCCACAGGAGTCTATTAAATAGAGGAGGGTGTCATGATTGGACCTATGTTTTAGGATGGATGAGTTTTGTTGTTTAGTTGCTTTTAACAAAGAAGGATTACTCACAACACTAAAATTACACATCTATTAAAATATTAAATTTTTAAAAAGTCTGTAATCAGGGATGTGCTAGTAAATATTTTAATAACTGGTTCTCAAAAATGTATGCATGACACATTTTAAGTTTAATTTGCATTTTAACATCTTCTTCATCACTTTCTCATGTAGAGAGAATGAATAACATAAAAAGCCAAGCTTTGATTTTTTGGCATTTGCTGATTTCTGAGGTGTAAATGCTCAGACTGAAAATTTAACAATCTACTCTTGCCAGCCAGTATGAGCTGGATCCCATATAACACTGCCCTTATTATAATAATTATTCTAATGTGTTTGGATCATGTTGCTTGTCTTTGTGCTAGGTAGAAATTTATTTGAAATTGTAAGATATCTACTTTTTCCTCAAAATAAACATAAGAGAATTGATATGGGTTTCAGGCATGTTTTCTACTAATAATACTTCATATTTATTTGGCACTTTAAAAGTTTTAAAATTAATTTAGAGGGTTTTGTTGGTTTATATTCACAATAATTTTATTTCCCAGGTGGTTTACATTTCATAAAAATATTTTACACAGATCATCCCATTTGATGCTCACACTTTAGAGAAACAGGTGATGTAATCTCCCCTTTAACAAATGAAACAATTAAGACTCAGAAAGGTAACATGACTTGTTTTAGGCAAAATTGCTAGTTTTGGAGCATGACTCAGGATTCAAACCAAGGTATTCATTATTGTCTTGCTTCTACTCATTTCACTCTCCACCACTTCATATAAATCTCAGTTTTCTCTAAACCCATTCTTTTTTTGTTTTTTGCCTTTTTGGTGAGGCAATTGGGGATAAGTGACTTGCCCAGGGTCACACAGCTAGTAAGTGTCATGTGTCTGAGGTCAAATTTGAACTCAGGTCCTCCTGACTCCAAGGCTGGAGCTCTATCCACTGCGCCACCTAGCTGTCCCTAAATCCATTCTTAAAAACTGATTTGTTCATTGCCATTTGGTAGTTATGTTCCACTGGGAAAGGGAGAGAGAGGAAGGGATCACGCTTGATTATTGAGGCCATTTTATGAGGAGAGGTCCTTTGATGGAAGAAAATGCTTAGATGGTCCAAAGCATAACCTCATATAAGATAGCATTGGGGTGACTTATGAGGGGGTGTGAGACAGGGGCTCTGGAATCCCAGGCATGTGTCAGGAGATGGTAGTTCCATCTGGGTTCAGTGCTAGAAGATTTCAATGGAAGCTTAAAAGCAGAAGTATCCTGGTTAGCCTTGATGTTGGATATGGATAAATAAATAACTTCTGTTCACATATCTGTGCACATCTTGAGTTCTCCCAAAAGAATCTAACCTCTTTGAAGGAAAATACTGCATCATTGTTGCCTTCATAGCAAAAGATTCCAACAGCATATTGGCATTCACAGACAGCTTTCGATGGCCCAGAACCAGAAACTGAGCTATAAATTCAAATAGGAATCTAAACTCACACACAAAAAAGGGGAAATATGGTATGAGGCATCAGACCACAGGAAGGTTTGAAGCCAACAGAAATGTCAATGTCATGCCAAATCTTAATGCATGAGTTATTATAGTTTACTCAAAACAGGGACGGAGTGTTGCAAGAATTATGTGAATACTGAGGTTGCAGAAGCACAGTCTTGTATTCTGGAAAAAGGAGACTCAAGTAGAGGATCATAGCTGCTTCAAATATTATAAAGCAAGAGTATGGAGGGGCGATGCAATTGGTTCCATTAGGCCCCCAAAACACTGAATTAGGAGCAATTACTAGAAGTGGCAAAGAGGTTTGCTTTTTGCTTCATGCCAGGGAAAGGTCCTAATGATTAGAAAGCATAATAGGCTGCCTCCAGTGGCAGAGGGTCCTCCTCCTTAAAGAGAGCCAAGCAGACATTTGATGACCACTTACTTGTTGGGTGTTATATAATAAGAAACCCTTTCATGTATAGATTAGATTAGAAGCCCACTGATGTCCCATCACTCTGAAATTCTATAAATTTTATGATTCTTTCAGTCTGAATCCACTCTTGTCCAAACTAATTTTTGTTCATTTTAATTGTAGTTGCTTTCCTATTTTGATGTGTAATGCCAGCATGGGCATGGTCCTGAGCAAGACTTGCAATGCCCATTTCCTGACAACTGGGGCTAAGTTTAGGCTGCCTGTTCCTGTTGTTTGACAATTGTTTATTAATTAACAAAGTAATAGTTCTCCCCCCACCCCAGCCCAGGGCAGCTAGGAGATATAGTGGATAGAATAGTGGCCGTGTAGTCAGGAAGACTCATCTTCCCATTTTCATATCTGGCCTCAGAGACTTACTGGCTGTGTGGTCCTGGGCAAGTCACTGCACCCTGCTTGCCTTGGTTTCCTGATCTGTAAAATTAATTGGAGAAGAAAATGGCAAACCACTCCAGTATATTTGCCAAGTAAGTCCCAAATGAGGTCATAAAAATTCAGACAAAACTGAAATAACTAAATCACAAAAGTTTTGTCCAGGGAAGGTATTAATGGAGCTATTAACTGGCAAAGTTCCCACACTTGCTTTGCTTACTTTGAGGTCTGTGTGAGGTTTCTGCTTGATCTTACAGGACAAAACTAAGAGGACCAGATATAATGAGCTATGTGTAGGCATGGTAAGAATTGTCTTACAATTCCTTCCCAAAATGTAAAAGAATACTTCAGAAAGCAGTATTCTTTCCTCCAGTGGAGAGTCTCAAGTAAATGCTGGAATGGGATTCTTTTGCAATCAATGGATTAGATTGGCTTTGATATTGAGTTTCTTTCCAACAAACAAATTCTATATTTTTATGATTTGCTGCTGGATATGCTGCTCTCCATAATAAATAATTTTCATTCTCTGGACAGACAAAAATTAGTAGTAGTTCATTTGATTGTAAATTGTACCCCCTCAATTCTAGTGTTCACTGAGAAACCTTTGGACATTCTAGAAGAGAAGACCAAAGAGAAATCATAAAAAGGTAAGCGAAAAGTAGGCAATACGGAGGTAGTATTCAATGATTCTGAGAGATTATTGAAGTTATTTCACAGAGAAAGGGATCTTTAATGTAGCAAGACATCTGCCTAATGTAAATCCACATGGATTACTCATTGTCCTAATATGAACTCTTGGAAATTGATCTTATGAAATTAACATATAGACTAGTTGGCAAACATCCTATGCTTATGTAGGTGATAGGGAATGGTGAAGGCCATTATAGAATGTTGGGCATAATCCCAGGAAGAGATTAATGTATTAATATGCAGAAATTTATGAAGTGCTTAATATGTGCTAAACATAAGACTCGGCACTTGGGAGAAAAAGAAACACAAAGAAGAATGTTATTTGAAAAAGCCCCCATCATCAAAAAACTTAATCTATTAGGGGAACATGTGTGAGTGCATGTGTGTATATATGTATGCACATATCCATACATACATATATGTAAGATTCATATTTACATGTATGAATACAAACACATTTTATATACCTACACAAATATATGCATGGTATATTAAAAATACGTAAATATAAGCATGTGAATCAACCAGGAATCTTTAAGCTCTTTTGAGCACCTTTGATCAATAAGTCTAATGGGTTACTTAGCCATTTATCTTTCTGATTCTTTAGCTAGGTTGCAATGAAAACATAACATAAACTATAAATATTAAAACTATGCCCAAAAATTATGGCCATAAAGTTGTAGCATAACCAAGAGTTCTACTGCAGTCTACTCTCTCAAATACTGCAATATATTTCTAATCTCTTTGTTGTGAGATTTTCCTGTGATGATTCTGATCATTATTTATCCATGCCTATCCATATTGTAAGGCACTTTTCCATGACCCTGACAAAAGTTAATCATAGGGGGTTTGTTTAAAATACTAGAGGCCTTCATCACTTTTCCCCAACATCACAACAGTGTTAGTAGAGCACCCTGGACCATCCACTAGTAATCCCTCACTCTTATCATGTGAACAGCCTATCTTCTGGGATTAACCACAACTCTCCTTTATATATCTCGGTATCCTAAGTAGAGTGTGAACTCTCCGAGGGCAAGTACTGGGTCATTCTTTCTTATTGCTTCTGCAAAGTTCTGTGCAAATAATAGGTATTTGGTAAAAACCTCTTGAAAGTGAATTTGCTGTGTTTTGACATTTTACACATTACTGCACTGAATTTAATAATGAAATTATCAGGTATGTAGTTTGAAGTTTATTTTAATTGATATTTTAAATCTCAAGGTTTTTTTTATATTTAATGAGTCTTTTCTATGACTAATCTTTCAACTCAATTTTGAAATGATATGTGTATATCATTCATTCCATGTAGAAGATGAGTAATGACATTGACCAATGCACAAGAATCCTCAAAAATGGATTTTTACCTGATATCTAAAGATTTCCAAAGGAAATGCTAGTGCTGACATATATAATATATTATTATTTCAGATTATGTTCTGATTTATATTGACTTTATTCCAGACTTATCTTGATCTATGTGTAAAGTGTTAGAAACTAAATTCAATGTTTTCCTGGGATGTAAAATTTATTAACTACTCTCAAACTCAATGTGAGTTACTTTCTAGACCTGAATGCTGCAAACAACAGTCTTTTTGATTTGCTACAGAATGGGTGACCAAGAACTATTTTATGGTAATACATCTTCCAAAGAAGTAGCTAGGTAGTTTTTGATACAATGTAAATTCACAAAAGAAAAAAAAGTAAACAGTGTATATTCATGAGGAAATTATCTCCCTAAAACCATCAATTGGGATTATTTGTAACTGAAAAAAATAACAACTTGAACCTCTCTCAGTAAGATCAGAAGTGAAGTAAAGGTACTCACTGGTTCACTACTATTTAATATTAATGCTAGAATTCTGGGAGAAACATTAAGATGGGAATACATAAATTAAGGAAATAAGCATTGGCAAAGAAACAGCAAAATCATACACATTAGCAAATTATTTGGTGATTTACTTAGAAAACCCATGAGAATCAATAAGGAAATTAATAAAAACAATAGATGTAACAAATAGAAGTAAGCAAAACATATCCACAGAAAACCAGCATTCCTGCAAATTAATAAAGGCAAGAGGAAATAATAGAAAGAAAATCCCTTTTAAATTTCAGCAAATGAATAAAATGTCTTGGGATTAACTTACCAAACACATTTAAGATGTAGGAATGTATTCAGCTATTAAGTAAGTTTATAAAAAAAAAGATTTAATTCAGGGGATATTCAACTTTTATAGTTGAATTATACAATAGAATGAAATAGTTATCATTATTTAAATCAATTTATAGTTTTAGCATTACAGCAATAGTGCTAAATCACCAAGTCAATGCTCCAAAGAACTAGTCAAAATAACAACAACAACAAAAAATAATAAGGAGGAATAAGAGGTAAAAATTACAAAGGAAATAATAAAGAAAACGTAGTAGTAAAGCAGATCTCTCAAGACAAGATCTTGAATTATACCAGGCCTGTTATTGTGGCACTGTGAGAGGTGCTAGGTCACAGTGGAGAGAGAGCCAGCATTTGTAGTTTGGTAAGTCCAAGCCTGGTGTGCGCTCCCATGGTAAAAACGTTTCTGGGCATAGGAATTACAATTCCAGGGAGGCACAAATTCAGAAATTTAGATAAGTGCCTTTCTTTCTCGCCTCTATACTTTGGAAACCCTATTTCATTTCGAGAGAACTCCAGAGGTATCCAATGTGAAGGGTTTTACTGATGCACCTCAGTCCTCAGCACTGAGTGCTCTGCCAATCCTGAAGTTATTTCATGTGGATTCTATATTTCCTTCTCTATGTCTATGTTTTCCCTTAACAAAAGGCAGCTATCTTCTCACCCAAGTTGCAGGAAACATCATTCTACCCCTGTAGCTCCTTCTCCCATTGGTGAGTCTCTCTTACAATGTCCCCAGTTCAGGTCAGCGTAAGGACCCATCTTGCTAGCACACGGTCCAGTGGCAAGACCCTATGGCCCCAGACCAGCAGGCCAGCAACTAGGCTCCAGGGCCCAGGTGCAAGAAGTTTAGGACAGTGCTCCCTTCCACCAAAGGAGCAGAACCCAACTTTTAAAGTCACAAAATAGGCTGGAAATGAGCAAATAAAAACAAGCAAAAAAATCTGACCATGGAAAGTTTCTATGGTGACAGGGAAGATCAAAACACAACTTCAAAAGAGAAAAACAGTGTCAAAACGACTCCATGGGAAGCCACCAAAAAAAAAATGTGAATTTGTCTCAAGCCCCAAAAGAACTAGAAAAGCTAAAAAAAAATTAAGACTTAAATAAGAGAAGTAGAAGAAAAAAATGAGAAAAGAAGTGAGTGATATAATAGAATCATGGAAAAAATATCAACAGCTTAGTAAAGGAGAAACAAAAAAAGGGAGAAAAGGTGTACGAACATCAAATGAAGAAAAAACCTTAAATAGTAGAATTGGCAAACTGGAAAAGGAGAGAAAAAAGCTCACTAAAGAAAATAATTCCTTAAAAATTAGGAATGGGCAAGTGGAACCTAATGACTCTATGAGACATCACGAAACAATAAAACAAAAGCAAAAAAATGAAAACAAGAAAAGGAGAAAGTGTGAAATAGTTCATTTCAACAACAACAACAACAACAACAATTGACATGGAAGATAGATCCAGGAAAGATAATGTAGAATCATCGGACTACCTGAAAGCCACAATAATAATAATAATAATAATAATAAAATACAAGGCCTGGACATCATCTTTTAAGAAATTATCAAGGAAAACTGCCCTTATGTAGTAGAAGGAGAGGTAAAAGAGAAATGGAAAGAATCCACCAATCACCTCCCAATGTTGGATGTAAATGCAGAACTCCCAATCAAGAAGAAAATATTGCAAGCAGCTAGAAACAAACAATTCAAACATCTTGGAGCCAGAGTTTGGATGGCCCAGAATTTAGCAGCTTCTACATTAAAGGATTAGATGTCTAGGAATATATTATTCCAGAAGGCAAAGGAACTAGGATTACAATCAAGAACCACCTATCCAATGAAACTGAGTATAATCCTTCAGGTAAAATAAAATGGATATTCAAAGAAATACAGTACTTTCAAGCATTTCTGATTAAATGACCAGAGCTGAACAGAAAATTTGATTTTCAAATAGAAGATTCAAGAGAAGCACAAAAATATAAAAACAGAGAGATAGCAAAGATTCAATAAGGTTAAACTGTCTACATTCCTACTAAGGAAGATAATACTTTTGATTCTTAAAAGCTTTGTCACTATTAGGTCAATGAGAAGGTGAACACACAAACAGACAGTGTGAATATAAGTTGACACTGATGGGATGTTATCAAAAAAATAACAAAATTAAGGAATGAGAAAGAGGATTGCATTGGAAGAAAAGGGAGGAGAGAGGTAAAATGGACTGAAGTATCTCACCTTAAGAAGTACAAAAGATGTATTACAGGGGAGGAAAATATTGGAGGATGAGCATTGCTTGAACCTTACTTTCATTATAATTGGTTCAAAGGGGGAATAACATACACATTCAGTTGAGTAGAGAAATATATCTTAATCTACAATGAAGTAAAAGCAGGGGGATAAGGGAGGGTGCTGATGGAAGGGAAGATTAGGGGAGGCAGTGGTCAGAAAGTAGATGCTGGTGAAAGAGAGAGGAGAGAAAGAGAGAGAGAGGGGGAGAGAGAGAGAGAGGGAGAGAGAGAACAGGATGAAGGGAAATCCACAATTACTAATCATAACTATGAATGTGAATGGGATAAACTTTACCTTGACCCCCCCCCCAAACAAACAAACAAACCAAAAAACAGAAGTGGATAGCAAAGTGTATTAAAAAACAGAACGCAATATATTGTACACAGAAAACACATTTGGAGCAGAGAGATACACACAGAGTAAAGGTAAGGGGCTGGAGAAGAATCTCTAATGCTTCAGCTGAATTTAAAAAAAAAGGGTGGCAATCATGATCTCAAAAAAGCAAAAGCAAAAATGGTTCTATTTTTTAAAAAAGATAAGGAAAGAAATTAAATCTTGCTAAAAGATACCACATAAAATGAAGTGATAGCACTACTAAACATATGTGTACCAAATGATACAGACTGTAAGTTTTAAAGAAGATAAATGATTTACAGGAAGAGATAGACAATAAACCTATACTAATGGGGAGCTTCAATTTTTCTCTCTCATAACTTGATAAATCTAAACCCCCCCCCCCCAAAAAAAAAGAAAGAAGAAAGAATTTAAAGAGGTGAATTTTAGAAAAGTTAGGTATGATAGACCTCTGGAGAAAAGTGAATGGGGATAGAGAGAAATATACCCTATTCTCAGTGCTATATGGCACCTACACAAAAACTGACCACGTATTAGTACATAAAAATTCTCACAATTGAATGCAAGAAAGCAGAAATATTAAATTCATCCTTTTCAGGTCATAATGCAATAAAATTACATTCAGTAAAGGGCCATGGAAAGGTAGATTAAAAAATTTAATTGGAAACTAAATAATCTAATCCTAAAGAATGAGTGGGTCAAAGAGCAAATTATAGAAACAATCAGTTTCATTAAAAAATAATGATAAAATTACAGTCAGTATCTGAGATAAGGGCTTCATTTGTAAAATATGTAGAGAAATGAGTCAAATCTCTAAGAACGTAAGTCATTCCCCAATTGATAAATGGTCAAAAGATATTAACAGGCAGTTTTCTCTCTGATGAAGAAATTAAAGCTATCTATAGTTATGCAAAAATGATCTAAATCAGTATTAATTAGAGAAATGCAAATTAAAATAACTCTGAGGTACCACATCACACCTCTTAGAATGATTAACATGACAAAACAGGAAAATGATAAACGTTGGAGAAGATGTGGGAAAACTGAAACACTAATGCATTGTTGATGGAGTTATGAACTGATTCAACCATTTTGGAGAACAATTTGGAACTATGCCCAAAAGGTTATAAAACTGTGCATACCCTTTGATCCAGCAATCCCACTCCTAAGTCTATATCCCAAAGAGATCATAAAAAAGGGAAAAGGAGCCACATGTACAAAATATTTATAGCAGCTCTTTTTCTGGTGTCTAAGAATTGAAATTGAAGGCATGCTCATCAATTAGGCAATGGCTAAAAAATTTGTGGTATATGAATGTGATGGAATACTATTGTTCTATAAGAAATGATGAGCAGGCAGGCTTCAGAAAAACCTGGAAAGACTTGCATGAACTGACGGTGAGTGAAGTGAGCACAACCAGGAGAAAACTGTGCACAGTAACAGCAACATTGTGCAATGACCAATTTTTGTTTTGACTTAGTTCTTCTCAGTGATGCAAGGATATAAGACCACTCCAAAGACTCATGATGGAAAATGCTATCCACATCCAGAGAAGGAACTTTAGAGTCTGAATACAGATGGAAGCATAGTACTTGTTCTTTCTTTTAATTGTTGTTTTTTCTTTCTTATGTTTTTTTTTCCCCATTATGTTCTGATTCTTCCTTCACATGACTGATGTGGACATATGTTTAATATGATCACACATGTATACCCTACATTAAATTGCATGCTATCTTAGGGTAGGGGGATTGGAGGGAGGGGGAAATTTAGGAATCAAAATCTGTTAAAAGTGAATGTTGAGGGACAGCTAGGTGGTGCAGTGTATACAGCACCAGCCCTGAAGTCAGGAGGACCTCAGTTCAAATCCGGCCTCAGATCAAACACTTAACACTTACTAGCTGTGTGACCCTGGGCAAGTCATTTAACCCCACTTGCCTAAAAATAAATAAATAAAGAATGTTGAAAACTAAAACTAACTAAATTAATTTAATTTGAAAAAAAGATAATGACCACAATGAGAGCATATACCAAAATTTTTGAGATGCTGCCAAAGCAGTACTTAGAAGAATTTTATATTTTAAACCATTACATCAATACAATGGAGAAACAGCAGATAAATGAACTGAGCAAGCAACTTAAAAAATAACTAGAAAAAGAGCATTCAAAATTTCCAGTTATACACTAAACTGGAAATTGTGACAATCAAGGGAGACATCAATGAAATTGAAAGTAAGAAAATAATTGAACTAATAAATGAAATTAGAAGCTGCTTTTATTTAAAAAAAACTAATAAAAGAGATACACAATTGGTTAATTTAAAATAAAAGAAAGAAGAAAACCAAATTACTGGTATCAAAAATGAAAAGGGTGAATTCACTACTAATGGAAATGAAATTAAAGTAGTTGTTAGGAGCTATTTTGCCTAATTATATGCCAATAAATCTGACAATCTAAGTGAAATGGATGAATATTTACCAAAATATAAACTGCCCAGATTAACAGAAGAAGAAATAGAATACTTAAATAACCCCATCTTAGAAAAAAGAAATAGAACAATCTATCAATGAGTTCCCTAAAGAAAAAAAATCCCCAGAGACAGATGGATTCACAAGTAAATTCTACCAAACATTTAAAAAACAATTAATCGCAATACTATATAAACTATTTTTTGGGGAAAAAAAAGATGGGGTCCTAACTAATTTCTTTTGTGACACAAATATGGTGCTGATATCTAAACCAAGAAGAACAAAAACAGAGAAAGAAAACCATAGACTAATTTCCCTCATGAAAATTACTGCAAAAATGTTTAAATGAAATACTAGCAAGGAAATTACAGCAATTTATCACAAGGCTCAATACTATAACCAGGTGTAATGCAGGACTGGTTCGATATGAAGAAAACTATCAACATAATTAACTATATCAATAACAAAAATAACAAATCATATGGTGATCTCAACAAAAGCAAAAAAAAATTGACAAAATACAACACCTATTCCCATTAAAAACATCAGAGAACTTAGGAATAGATTGAACTTCCCTTAAAATGAAAAATAGTATCTCTATCTAAAACCATTAACAATCATTATTTGTAATGGAAATAAGGTAGAAACCTTCCTAATAAGACCTGGGGGAGCGAGGATGTCCATTATCACCTCTATTATTCAATATTGCACTAGAAATGCTATCTATGGCAATAAGAGTAGAAAAATTAATTGAGTGAATTAGAATAGGTAATGAGGAAACAAAAGTGTATGCTCTTTGCCGATGATATAATGTTATATTCAGAGAATCCTAGACAGTCAACTAAAAAAAGTTAAAATAATTAACAATTTTAGCAGTTATAAGATATGATATAAACATAATATATGCAATATACATAAATCATCAGCATTATTATATATTATGAATATAATCTAACAGCAAGAGATGGAAAGAAAAATTTCACTTAAAGTAATTGTAGATAATATAAAATGCTTGGGAGTGTCCCTGACAAGACAAAGCCAGGAACCATAATGAACACAATTACAGAACACTTCAGATAAAGTCAGATCTAAACAACTGGGAAAATATCAATTTCTCATGTGTAGAGCAATCCAATACAATTAAAAATAAAAATTTTACCCAAGTTAATTTACTTATTCAGTACCATGCCAATTAAACTACCAAAAATGATTTTATAGAGCTAGAAAAAATAATAACAAAAGCCATCTGGAAAAATAAAAAGTCAAAAATATCAAGGGAATTAATGAAAAAAAAATGTTAAGGAAGGTGGACTAACTGTACCATATCTCAAACAACATCGTACAGTAGTTTTCATCAAAAAAAAATCTGGAAATTGCTATGAAATAAAGTGGTGGATCTATGGAATAGATTAAGTATACAGTACATAGGGACAAATGTCCATAGTAATCTAGTATTTGAGAAACCCAAAGACACAAACTATTGGGACAAGAGCTCACTATGTGATGAAAATGCTGGGAAAACTGGAAAAATAATATGACAGAAACCAGGTGTAAACTGATATCTTAGATCATATACCAAGATAAGATTAAAATGGATACATGATTTAGACATAAAGGGTGATACCATAAACAAATTAAGAGAGCAAGAAATAGTTTACCTGTCACGTCTATAAAGAAGAGAAAAATTTATGCCCAAATAATAGAGAACAGTACTATATGTAAAATAGATAATTTTTATTATA
This sequence comes from Phascolarctos cinereus, assembly GCF_003287225.1. NCBI lineage: Eukaryota > Metazoa > Chordata > Mammalia > Diprotodontia > Phascolarctidae > Phascolarctos > Phascolarctos cinereus. Next base: position 27,420,234 of record NW_027556180.1, read on the forward strand.
TCAAATTAAAAAGGTTTTGCATAAACAAAAACAATACAATCAAGATTAGAAGGAAAGCAGAAAACTGGGAGTAATTATACAGCAAGTGTCTAATCAAGGTCTCATTTCTCAAATATATAGAGAACTAAATTACATTTATAAGAATACAAGCCATTCCGCAATGAAAAATGGGCAAAGAATATGAACAGGCTGTTTGCAACGAAGAAATCAATGCTATTTATCATTATCTGACAAAAAATTTTCTAAATCATTGTTGATTAGAGAAAAGTGAATTAAATCAACTCTGAGGCACCTCCTTCCACCTATCAGATTGGCTAATATGACAGAAAAGGAAAATGGTAAATGTTGGAAGAGGTGTGGGAAAATTGGGGCAATCATCAACTGCTGGTAGAGTTGTGAACTGATCAAACCATCCTGGAGAGCAATTTGGAGCTCTGTCAAAAGTGCTGTAACACTATGCATACCTTTTGGTCTAGTAATACCACTGCTAAATCTGTACCCCAAAGAGATGTTTTTAAAGGGGAAAGGACCTATCTACACAAAGAAAATATAGCAGCTCATTTTGTGATGGCAAAGAAAAGGAAATTGGGAGAATGCTTATCAATTGAGGAAAGGATGAAAAAGTGATTGTAACAGGATACTGCTGTGCTATTAGAAATGACAAGCAGATTGAATCCAGAAAAACCTGGAAAGATTTATATGAACTAATGCAAAGTGGAATGAGTATAACCAAGAGAACATTGTATAAACTAACAACAATATTACGTGATGTTCAACTGTGAACAACTTAGCTATTCTCAGCAATACAGTGATACAAGGTAATTCCAAAGGACTCATGAAAAATGCTATCCACATCCAGGGAAAGAACTGATGATGTTTGAATACTGAGTGAAGCGCACTGTTCACTTTATTTTTATTTATTATTATTTTTTTGCTTTATGTCTTCTTTCACAATATGACCAACATGGAAATACGTTTTGTGTGATTACACATTTTACCTATCTGATCTTAGGTAAAATTACGTGTTATTCTATAAAACTGGTTACATGAACTTCATAGAATTTTATTCCAGCTTGTGTCCAATCTAATAGGCATCAGATGTTATAGTTATACTATTTGTTTTATTTCTTATTACTGGAAAGAAGTACAAATGTTGGTGAGTCTTTGTATTTTTTCCCTCAACCATTTTATTTTTTCTCTAGTTTTCATGAGAATGTAGATTTCAAGCTGGGGGGGGGGATCTGGGAAGTAATCTTAGCAAAGTGGTATAGTGGATATAGTCCATACCAGGAATGGTCCTAGAGTAAGGAAAATTGGAATTTGAACTCTGCTTAATGTACGTCCTGGCAGCTGTTGAATTCTGAGCAAGTCACTTCTTTCCACATCATTCTTCTCATTTCTTACCTGTAAAATGATTCAGTTCAGTCATTTTTCAGTCATTTCTGACTCTGTGATTCCTTTTGGGATTTTCCGGGCAGATATTAGAGTGGTTTGCCATATCCTTCTCCACTTCATTTTACAGTTGAAGAAAATGTGGCAAACAGGATTAAGTAACTTGTCCAAGGTCATACAGCTAGTAAATATCTGAGGCCACATTTAAACTCAGGAAGATTAATCTTCCTGACTTTAAGCCCAATACTCTATCCACTGTGCCACCTAGCTTCCCCAGTAAAATTATAATAGCTCACATTATATCACACTTTATATTTTACATAGTAATGTGATACAAATATACCTGTGTGTATATACATACATATATATCTAATATACATGTACAATGCACACATAATATGTAAACACATGTGCATATATGTATATTTTTATAGTAACCTGTGTGCATGAACATGATCTGTACATGTGCACATATGCTATCTCTACACATGTGTATAGATAGATGTAGATACATATCTATTCTATATGATAGGGATAAATATATATGTAGATATAGATAGTATAGATTATATATCCATATATACATAATATACTTATATCACTTTGTAAAATTTGACATATGATATAAATATTAGCTCTTATTAGTTTATAGAGGAAAATCTTGAGGTTAAGAGATTTGTCACATATCACATGGGTATAAGTGGTACTGTAAGGATTCAAACTCAGGGCTTCTGTTTGACTCTTCATCCTACTCTTGTTTCACTGCACCACACCACTTTTACTAGTGAATTTCACTACACAACTGCTGAAAGAATAAAATCACAATTAGTCACCACTCCACAAATACAAATTGCTCCCTGATCTAGGCAGTCAGCGACTGCCCTTTTTCAGAGCTGATGTATGCAGGAGAACATACAGCATTCTTCATTCTTGTCAGAGAACTCCCTTTCATTGGAGTGCTTTGGAGATTTGCACCTTTACTCTTCCAGAACTGCAAATGAATGCCTTGTCACTTGCACTAGCAAATAAATGTAATCTCCAAGGCCCCCAGATGTGTGGAATTTTAATTTTATCTTGCTTCCTTAGGCACCATGTACGAAGAGGTAATGATTCTCTCAGTAGGAATACTTGCTGAGATTGGCAGCCTTTTTCTCCTATTCTTTGGGGAACCCTGTCTTTTAGTAGAGCAAACATCATTATTACTGCTGCGTTTTGTATATGTGATTTTTTTTAGATATTGCAATTTCTCTTGTGATTGAAATCTTTTGTTAGAAAATCTACTAGTTATCCATAGCTTTCCTATGCTCTGTAACTGATTGATTTTAGTGGAATTTTTTATGTTACATAGTTTTGTTTCATTGGTCTGTACCTGTGTTTTCTTCATTTTGGGGAACTTCTGTAGTAGAAATTCTCTCCATTGACACAGGTCTCTCATGGTATTGTAAATTATAATAATGACAATAATAATTATAGCTAGCATTTAATATAGTGGTTCAACTTTTGTAAATAAATGTCAGTATATTATTTTATTGGAAGTTGGCCAAGGGTGTTGAGAAATCAAGTGACTTGCCCAGAATTACAAAGCTCATATCTAGATAACCCATGTTATCTGAGAGTAGTATTAGCTGCCTTCTGGGGAGTCAAACTGCAAATTCAAAGAGAAGATAGGAAATGCTGCTATTATTTCTCTTTCTTTCTTCCTTTCTTTCCTTCTTTCCTTGTTTCTTTCTTTCCTTCTTTTTCTTTTTCTCTTCTTTCTTTCCCATGATTTATAAAATTCATAGAATCTGATTAGATAGAATCATGTTAGAACTAGAGTAAAAATGAAGAAACTCCATTTCAATGTATTTTATCTAAAAACCAATGGTTGTGTTATTCACAATAGCAATATCATATCTACATAGTGGAGGGAAAAGGAGAAGGGAATAAGCATTTATTAAGCACCTTCTATTCATCAGGAATTCTGTTAAGCACTTTATACATACATTCTTACTTGATATATACAACAATTTATGAGGTAGGTGCTACTATTATCTCCATTTTACATTTGAGGAAACTGAGAAAGTCAGAGGTTAAGTACCTTGCCCAGGGTAGCAAAGCTAAGAAATGTCTCAGGCTAGATTTGACCTCAGACTCTCCTCACTCCAGACCCATGCTATACGAATGGTGCTACTCAGAAGTCGTATTAAAACATCTACTTAGATGGGAAATTGTCCAATATTTGTGCTGTGACGTTTCTCTGAGATGTAACATGAAAAAAGGACAAGGAAACTGAATCTGGAATCAATAAATCTAGATCTCGTATCGAGCCTTGTCATTACTGTCAGGATAACTTTGGGTAAGTCACTTAAATTGCTTAACAATCACCATTTAATAGGTGAAAAGACTGACTTCTCAGCTGTTAAATAAGGTGCTCCATTTGGGCTACAAAATTGTATGATTCTGAAAGAAACGCCCTGAAATTAAGCTCATCAGGAAAATAAAAATTAAAAAAAATACAGATTTTGAGGATCGTGTATTTTTTTTAATGTTCCTATGATAACATAGTCCCTACAAGATAGTGTCATATTCATGGAAATTCCAAAAATTCTAATGAATCTCCTACCATTCATTGCTTAGAGTATTTTTAACATTTTCATTTTCCTCCTTCCTAGCCCCAAATTTCTGCTGTTTATTGAGGATGGTTTTGGGAAACACTTATACTGATAGTAGCACCTGAATATTATTTAAGGAATTTCTTAAAGAATGAGCTTTCAGTGGAAAAAAAAAGAAAGAGCTGTTTTTGTATTTTGCTTTTGCTTAAGTGTGTTTCCTAGTCAGCACTTGCAGACACATCTGGCCACTTATTCCAGAAAAATCTGGCTTGTTGTCGAGGTAATTCAATTGGGTCCTCATCTCAGCAAGTGTGAAAAAGTAGGTGTTTTAAATTTGGACTAGGGCATTTATTCTTTGTGGAACCTTTGTATAGCTAAGCAATCCAAAATTCCTAAGGGTCTGCTTACTATGAGGTCCCAATTGTAACCAAACGGCTTTTCAGCTGTGTAGACACAACATTTCAAAGAAAGATTCCATCAGTATAAGAGTGACATTCATGGTTTAATGAAGGCTGTGCCTATATATCTGATACCAGAGCATGTTTTCTTCATCTAATCAGTGAGGTAGGTTTTTCCCAAAGGAGTAATTGATAATAACTTAGTAGAAATAAAAGTTCTGAACACAGAGCTGAGTAGAAGACTTTCAAGGGTTGGTCGCATTTAAACTTCAAGCTCAATGATTACTTGGCATTACTTTGCTTCCTAATGTGTAGACACATAAAAAGGCATTTTTGAAATTATTATTGTTGCCCAGGCATTGCTACCCTAGCTTATTTTCACATCACATCTTTTGTTGCTTCATCATCCCATTCATGGAAGCTGTATCTTTCATCCAACTCATTAAGTATTATCTGAATGAGTATCATGACCAAAACTAGCTGTACCATGGACCATGACTTCTCTAGGAGAGTCACTAATATTAGCTTCCGAGATCCAACCTTCCTGGTGAACTGGCATGTTGTATATGGGGCATATGACACTGATGTTTGACTTTATTATGAAAAAGAATAAATAATTTGAATTGTCACACACCCTCCCCCCAAGGAATTGGAAACCTCAAGATGCTGTGGGATTCCATTCTCATTTGAAGTCTTCAAGGCAAGGCTGGCTATGAGCTACATGAGCATTTTGTCCAGGTATTGGACCAGATAAACACTGAGGCACCTCCTAACTCTGAAGCTATATGATTTTGTAAAATAATTTGAAAATAGTTTGTAAGGGTGCACATGTTGTGTAAGCTTCCAAATCATAAGTATTGTTGATATGCTACAATAAATAAATAAAAAGATGCCAGAGAAATGGTTCATTTCTAAACAGAAATACACAATTGGTATATTCATTCATTCTTTGTCTGTACACGATATCTTTGAGGAAAAATGATATGTGTGTTTAATTGTTGGTGAGGTCTCTATAATCACACTAAAGTGATTAGATCGAAAGTCATGAGACGGCCGTGTTTAAACCACATTACTGACACTATTTGCATGATTCTACAAACAAGCCATTAAACTCTCTGAGCCTCAATTTCCTCATATATGAAATGGCAATTAAAAGAGTTGTAATATTTACCCCCTGGGTTTGTTCTGAGGAACTAAGATATAAAAAGTCTTCTCTGAATATTACCCTGTGCTTTCAAGCATATGGGGAAGTCCAGGCAATTTTGTTCTTCATAATTGAAAGTGTCTTCCACGTTCAAGAAGCTGATGCAAATTGTCCTATACTCCTAAAATACTGTTTAACATTCATGGAAATCAATATTTACTTACAAAATCTCAACCTCCAGTAGCAAATTGACCCAGAGAATATATTGTCCAAACTTACACCTTCTTCTGGGCATATTTGTTTCAGACTTGGGAAAAAAAAAAGTAAAACAAGAAAAAGAATGGATTAATCCACTAAAATGTATTTGTGAGTGCCTTCTCATCTTCCATTCTTGGTGGTGGCACAATTAGAGTGTCATGATTTTCCCTAAGGGTTGAGATCCTGTTTCTGAATGGGGCTTGGAAGAGAAGATAATAAAAGATTCTAGAGATAATGAGTACTCTGGCATTTTATGTAGAATACTTTTTATTTACAGTATCTTGACTGAAATCAATGGATGCTATTTTACAGAACACCTTTCCTGTTAGACATTTTTGTTTCTACTCTAATTTTTAGAAAGAAAATGCAGCAAATATCACTTGAAATTTATGTATTTGAAGAGTACAATTGGCCAATTGTACAATATTTTGAGAGTCCAAGACAGTACAACACATAAGTTCTTAAACATTATGTTAACTTGAAAAGGAAAAAAAAAAGCCTTCCTTTAATATGGTCTTTTATTTTTCTTTACTTTATTTCTACATGTTTCTCATTAAGGGTATTTATCTCTTTTTGAGAGTAAAATCATTTCTAAAGCAGAGGTCCTTAAACTAAAGGCCATTAATGGGTCCAGGACATTAAAGAAAAAAACACCTTAAGAGTCCACATTCTATATTCACAAAAGTAAATATATATTTTCAAAAAAAAAAAAGAAAAGTTCATGGTTTAATGGAAAGAAAACTTCTTCTGAAATCAGAGGATCTGGAGTCAAGTTATGTCACTGAAATGTACCATCTTACCATCTTTCTGACTGTGAGTAAATCATTTTACCTCTCAGGGATTCATTTTCCTCATCTGTAAAATGAGGGAATTTTATTCAACGATCATGGATGCCCCCCAGGCCTAGATCTAGAATATTTTGGATTATTGTAGGATCCCTATGTAATTCATGAACTCCATGGAGTTTTTTTGCAGAAAATATTCCAGAAAATTCTATAGATTAAATAAAGCCTCAGACCACATAGTGCTACTAGACCCATAGAACATGGGTTCCATATGCCAGCACACCCCTAATAGGCATCCCAACTCTTTCATTGAGCCTTAAAAGAAAAGCCAATGAGTATTGTTTCCAAGATGTGCCAGTACACAAGATCTATTCAGTATACACACTTGTGCTATATGCATATATTTTGCATTGTGTATATTAATGATATTAGTAGTATTAATAGTAATGAAAATAACAATAATGAAGTTGATGACTAGCATTTACATATTCTTTTAAGGTAGACAAAGCATTTTACATGTATTTTCATGAGACAATCTGGCAAAGTAGATGCTATTAATATCTCTTTTATACAGATGAAGAAAATGAATCTCTGAGAGGTGAAGTGACTTGCCCTGGGTCACACAGCTAGGAAGTGTCTGAAGCTGGATTTGAATTCAGATGTTTTTGACTCCAAGCACAGCACTCTACCTACTCTGCCAACTAGCTGACTATAGCTGTGGTCAGCTTTTAAAGAAAGCACATAATTCCCAAGAGATTCACTGGTGTGACAATGAAGAATGTTTCAAACTACGAATTGAAGAAGAAATAGTTTACAATATGAGCATTCCAAATAAAGGTTTAAGGGTAGTTAAGATTGTATATATGAATGCCAAAGATTTCAATCATTCTGTGCAGCTCAAGAATCACTTATCAAGTACCACTTAGAACAAGATACTGAGAGGAGAAAGACAAACATGAAGAATTTCTTGCCCTGGAGGAGTAATCATTTTACTGACAGTTTAGAATATTTCTACAGAGAGATCACTTCAAAAGGTATGAAAATTAAATGCAGAACTAGAGAGGAAAGATGGAAGGTGGGAGAGAGAAAGAAAAGACTAAAGCCTGGAGGATCACCTGAACTGCACTTTGAGGGAGTTCAGGATTCTATAGTGTTGAGTTTCTATATCTATGGAGATCTGCAGGGAAATTTGGTCATGGGGCTCAAATCCAGCAAAGGCAATGAACCTGGGAGACAGTGTGATATAGAGAGAACTAACAGGGAAGTTTCACAGGGATAACTAATGTACGGATGAGAATTACAAGAAATAAGAAATATAAGGAGATTGGAAAACATTGTGGAGGACTTTATATGCCAGTCTGACAGAGAAGGAAATGACAAAAATCCCATATTAAGAGTATGGAAGACACTATGATTTTAGAGGCTGCTTTCGGCAACAAAGTGGAGAAAATGAATCTTGTCAGTGCATAAGTAGTTGTCGACAACCAAAGCATTATTAGCAAGATTGGCACCAATAACATGGCAGTGTGTCCTATAACCCAGAATAAGCCTTTCTTTATAGTCACAGAAAGTAGTATGGCTGTGGGACATTTTTCTATGGGTCAACAAAATGTTCCATTTGAATTGAAGTGAAAAGAAGGTACATTGGAGTGTATTGAAACCAGACAAGATTTCAAAGAGAAATGCTCATTGATTTGACTGTGCCAGGTATTTAAATGCCATTTCTACTGACTTTGGGTTCTTAGTACTTGGCTATTCAAAATGAACTCAACAAACTTCATATATAAAAGCTCAGCTACAAGAAGGGCAGAGTTACTGACTTTTAATTCCTAAAAACCTAGATGAAGTTACATAAATAAAACTATAAAGGATTATGGACTTTTAAAAAAATCAGCAAGCATTAATATATTATTACTCTTTTATAAGAATGTCTAGTACATTATAATGGTTATTAATGCATAAGACCATGTCTAAGATTATCATTAGAAATATGAATTTTCAATATGCACATGCACCAAAATTGGAGATTGGCTAATTTAGTATACTCTCTAACACACTCTGAAAGTTCATATTTTTTAAATTTCAGTTTAAAAAAGGAAATGGATAACTATGGAGATTTTCTCTTATTTGAAAAGAAATAGGGACATTTTGGATGTTGTTCAGTAGTGGGATGAAATATCTCTTTTAGGAATATCATTTTGGCAAATGGTAGAAGATGGATTGTTAATGGGAGAGACTGGAAGCAAGAAGGCTGGAGGTGAAGAGGCCTCAAAATAGAGTAGATGCTATGCGGGCGATGGATGTTTTTTTGAGGGTTTCTTTTTTCCTACTTCACCCATATGGCAGAAAAAAAAATGTTCCTGGTGGAATGAATATTTTTGACAGTAGAGGCAACTATTTTTTTTTAAATCTGGAACAAGATGTTTCTAATGTCTTACTAGAGTGAAAAAAAAAAGACAATCATCTCCCCAGTTTTGGATACCATGTCTGTTTTAATATACGCTACAATTTTGGTAGCCTTCATTGCAATACTATTGAGCCATTTGGACCTCTAATTGAAAGAAAGTATAACTAAACAGATCTTGAGTGTTCTACTAACAAATCATACTCTGTACTTAAAAAACAGTTAAGTCTCTCATCATTCTTAGAGTTTCCAGGTTCATATCACTTAAAGTTTATTCACTACAGGCTTTATATGTATCTTTTATGTACAGATATATGTGTATATGTATATATGTACATGTGTATATACATATATACACACACATTTTGAATCTTTCATTAGAATATCAGTTTCTTGGAGGCAGGGAAGGTTTTTGCCTTTCTCTTGTATTGCCAGAGCTTAGCAGTCTTTGGCACACACTTAAATGCTTGCTGACTGATGCTTTGATTCACTGGTACATATAGCTTTATCTTCTCTCTGGGTATTCTTTCTCTCTCTCAAAAGATAATATTCTTATTTTCTTACTATAATAAATGTGTTCTAATTCTATTGTCGAATCAATTATTTAAATAAATAAATACCAGCCTAAACTTGGATCACAGTGTACCATTCAATTACACTTCTAGCCCAGTGCTAGGTCAAGGAACAATACGTAAAGAACCAACTTTTACTAGGACTACACATCTAGGAGATAAAAGAAAGTAGAAAAAGGAGGCACATGTACAAAAATATTTATAGCAGCTCTTTTGTAACACAAAAGCAGTGGTGCGCAAAAGCTAAGGTCATGATTAATAATTGAAGAGTGTGAGAAAAAAATTACTGAATACAAATGCTATTGAATATTATTATTATGCTGTAAGAAATGACAAAAAAAGGCTCATGGTTTTAGAAAGAAAGGAAGATTTATATGAACTGATTCAGAGTGAAATGATCAAGACCTGGAAAATGATTTGTACAACAGCAAAGCTGCAGATGAAAACTTTAAAAACTCAATAACCCTGATCAGTTCAATGATAAACCATGACCTCATACTGAAAATGATGCCTACTAGCCAACTCCTGACAAAAAAGTTATAGGCACAGAAAATTAATATGGAGAATGAGTTGTATGTATTGGAACATAGCCAAAGAGAGAACTTCTTTTGCTTGACTATGCTTTTGTTTCACTTACTGATTTTTTTTTTTTTTTGCAATGGGAGGTATAAGTAGGAAGAAAAAGAGGAGATAATGATAGGGCTTTATTTCCCCATGTTGTTAATAGAGAAAAGAGGTAGAAGAGAAGGAAAACCAGAAGAAACCATAGACAAGGCAGTGTTGAAAATTACAAGTTGTTTTATTTTTATTATTATTGTTGTTGTTGTTGTTGTTGTTATTATTATTATTATTATTATTATTATTATTATTATTATTATTATTATTATTATTATTAAGACAATCAGGGTTAAGTGAATTTTCCAGGGTCACACAGCTAGTGAATGTCAAGGGTCTGAGGCTAGATTTGAGCTTAGGTCCTCCTGACTCGATGGCCAGAGCTCTATCCACTGCGCGACCTAGTTTCCCCTACAAGTTAAATTCTTAAAAAAAGAAAAGTAAGCTTTATATAATGGCTTTTCCCAATCTTCTTGACAATTCTCTTCTTTGGTTCTAAAATGTATATGGACATTCTCATTTTAGTTGACATGTAATTTCAGAATATGAATAAAACTAAAATATTTAAAAGCAGTATCCTAGTCAGTTATGTCAAATATTACTAAAATAAAATTTGATTTCATAAGGAACCAATGAAGAACCCACATTTAATTTCTAAATTAGATGCATATAAGTGCAAGAAGTAGCATGGTGATGCACTGTAGCTTAGAAACATGGTAAATGCCTTTCTCAAGTGGAAGAAGGGAAAAGATCAACTCAAAGCATTTTACAATCATATGAAGGTCAAAGTTATTTTTTTGAATAAAGACATTAAAACCACCTGATTCCTAATGCTGTACAAGTGAAAGGTCAGAACAGCTTAGTACAGTTTAAAATTTTCTCCTGAAATAATCATGAAGTGGTTACTAGAATCTAATTTGCTAAGAAAAAAGAACATTAAAAAACTGATATGGGGACCATGAATTTTAATATTAAAGTTCACTGTAATGTATAAAGATTAAACATCAGGAAATATTAAAATGAATAATTTCCTAAGTCAAGAAAGCCTCTTTTACTCTACATAATGGAAGCATTTACAGTCTCAATGTATGCATAGATTCCACATAGCTGCACATGTATTTGTTTAATAATTGGAGAGTGTGAGAAAAAAATTACTGAATACAAATGCTATTGAATATTATTATTATGCTGTAAGAAATGACAAAAAAAGGCTCATGGTTTTAGAAAGAAAGGAAGATTTATATGAACTGATTCAGAGTGAAATGATCAAAACCTGGAAAATGATTTGTACAACAGCAAAGCTGCAGATGAAAACAACTTTAAAAACTCAATAACCCTGATCAGTTCAATGATAAACCATGACCTCATACTGAAAATGATGCCTACTAGCCAACTCCTGCCAAAAATGCTATAGACACAGAAAATTAATATGGAGAATGAGTTGTATATATTGGAACATAGCCAAAGAGAGAACTCCACCAAGAAAATCTCGATAAAACCTCTATTTAGGCTTAGTAAATAATGAGACACTTGCCTGAGGAACACAGACATTAATTGAATTGCTCATAGCCACATTGCTGTCTTTTTTTTCTGTATGTGTGTTTGTATGTGCATGCATGCATCCCATAGAGTTAGATAAATTATATGCATATGTGTAGATACATATATGCATATATTTACATATATAGTTTTCATACATATATATTATATATGTAATTTTATAGTAGTATATCTAGTATTTAGCATAGAGGCTGAAGCATAGTAAACACTGGCAAAACGTTGAGTGTTACATTACTTCTTTTTTCCCCCTTTTATCTTCTTTCTTTTCTACATATACTGGTTTCCTATATACATAACCCCATACTCAGATCTTCACTGGAATCATTCACCAAAAATAAAATAATATTAAACAATAACATAAAAAAATGCAATAGACAGAGTAAAGAGGGTGGCACTATAGTAATTTTCACTGAGATGTGAAGGTAGTATGGTCCTAGGAAGATTAATTAAAATCCAAATAAAAAGACAGATTCCATCTAAAATGCCCTAAATGAATTGACCAGGTAGAGTGGAATGAGAAATAACGAAAATATCAATTTGATTTCCTGGCTACTTTGCAAAAGCTTTAAGTGGCAGAATAATTAAAATTCATCAAATCAAAATAAATAAATAATATTAATCATCTTTTCTATTAGCAATATCATCTAAAAACTATGACTATTAGAATGCACTGTATTTTTCGGTATCCTTTTTTGTGTGTTGCATGAGCCAACAGATTAAGGCTACTTCTACAAGACTATCTAAGAGTTTGAAGGGAACTCAGGGCATTAGTAGAGTATAACTGCCATCTCCTCTACAGGATCCACAATAAGTGATTATCTAGTTTACCTTGAACATCTGTATGGAGGAGAAACTCAAGTCTTCCTGAAGCAGCCCCATTCAATTTTGATAGAATTCTAAAAATGAGAAAGTTTTCCCTTACCCCACCTACGCAGCTTTTTCTCTTCCAAATTTGTGTCTTATTTATGTCTTTTGGGTTCAAGAAGTGAAAGTCTATAATTCCTTCACCTTTTATCAGAAGAGGGTTATTATGTTTAACCCTTCCCCAAAATCTCATTTAAACAACTATTAATTATGATTAATGTAATGAGAGAAGGAGTGTTTTCAGGTTAAGAGCTAGAGTATCAGAATCCAGAAGATGTGGCTTCAGGTTCTATTTCTTATTCATATTAAGTGTCTGGCCCTAGACAAATCACGTGTGTGTGTGTGTGTGTGTGTGTGTGTGTGTGTGTGTGTGTGTGTGTATGTGTGCACATGTAACCAAATTACTTTCTAAGTTTATGTCATAACACAAAAGTTCATCTGCTTTGGTAGAGGAAATTTCCTCATAATGAGTTCATTATGTCAGTGATACTACAGATCTAGTCCATATCTAATTGAAGGTAACATAAGAAACAAATAAGATACTTTCAAATCATTTGTTTTCATTGCATTGAAAAGCCACAAAGAACCAATAATTGCAACATAAACTTGATTTGTGAAACAGTGAATCTACTTTCATGAAGATTATGAAATGAAACACTATGTCCAGTGTTTCAGGTATTATTATACAAAGTCTGAAGCAACCAGTTAAAGATATTAGTGTTCCTACCACTTCACAAGGACAGGTAGGTGGACAGTGGATAGAGCACCAGGACTGGAGTCTGGTTGACCTTAGTTCAAATCCAGCCTCAGACACTTACTAGTTGTGTTATCCTGGACTGGTCACTTATCCCTGTTTGCCTCAGTTTCTTCGCATGTAAAATGAGGCAGAGATAGGAGAAGGCAAACCACTTCAATATCATTGCCAGGAAAACTCACAAAAGGATCACAAAGAGTTAGACACAACTGAAAAACTACTAAAGAACAATCAATTTAAATGATGTCTAATGTGCTGGAGACAATTGAATGAGATCAAACCTGGTGATCCAAATAAATGAAATTGATGAGATAAAAAGAGGATTGTCTTCAAAAGGAAAACCTCCAGCATGGAGGTTTATCTTGGATTAATGAAAAACTATTGTGTAAAATCATACTGATATAAAAAGTCAACGAGGAGTCATTACAAGCAACATCATCTATTTTGTGTTTAACTATTTGTACAATGTTGCTTTCCCCTAACAGAATATCAGCTCCTTGAAGGCATTTTTTTTGTCTTTGTATTCTCAGCACTTAGCACATAGTAGACATGAAATACTTGTTCATTTCAATTAGATTCTATCAGTAGGGTATTTCCATACCAATGAAATCATGAAGATATCAAAATCTCAACTCGTAACAAAATAAGATTTTTCCATAGCAAATATAGATAGATATTAATAACAGCACATATGTCATTACCATTCAGGGAAGTTTTATTTTTAAGAATACTTTAATATCCTAGATGAAGACATTTGATAACGAAATAATCAACTGCATTGTTTATAGAGGCATTCCTTTATTCAGAAATAGCTGACCAAGACAGCAAACTGATTTGAAACCATATTAATATGAAGTTGAAGAAAGTGAATAGGATAATATAGAGAACAGAGTACTCGGGGAAGATATGATTATTATCTTCAAACACTGGAAAATGGTCATCTTGTAGGATAATTCAATATTTTTTCCTGTCCAATCCTAGAGGTTGATTGTTAGAAGATTTAGAGCAATCAGTTCTGAATCAATACAAAGGAACTAACTAGCAATGAGAACCAGAATGGAAATTGTGTTGCTTTCTTGACAAAGCAGCAGAAACTGCATTATAGTTCAGCTAGCATACCAGCGTTCACTTGTTAGTGAACTTGTGCTGAAATTTATGTATAAGTCAGGGGTTGGGCAAATTGGTTTCCCAGGTCTCCTGTAACTTTGAGGTGTTATTACTCTAAAAATGTTGGTATGAACTGTTATAGAAGCATATTCTAGCCAGCAGCAGCATGGTGCAGTGGAAAAAGCAGTGAACTTGGAGTCACAAGGCTGTGAGTTCAAATTCTGATTCTTTCTTACTGGAAAGAAATCAAGACAAACTTTTACTTGTTATATCTGGCAGAAGTGTATCACCTCTTCATCTGTAGTGTCACACTCCAAGCAGAATCTCCAGAAAACCAATGGCATTTTTTTCCCCTATAAACACAGGTTGGGATGATAAAATTCCATTAGCATTAGCCAATTAACCATGGTTAATGGGCTATAAGATGAAAAGCAAATCCAGTACTTCTAAGTCTAGACATTTCTGACAAACCACAGAAAACCAAGATAACAACATTTGTTGGAGACAATCAATTTCACAGCCAATCTAATGTAATTGTTTCAGTAGACAAAGGAGGGTTCATTTATATATTTGACAAAGTAGAATATGAAAGTCAAGAAGGTTAGGAAAAGTAGGGAAAAAAAATTAAATGGGAAAAAATAAGAGAAGTGAGGGAAAGAATTATGAGAAGCAAGAATTAATCCCACAAGCCTTAGGGATAATAGGGGAAAGAACCACTCTGATCCCTTCTAACTTTCCGATGATATATCACTGTACTTATGTTAGTATCCCCATAGTAAACATATAAGTACGGTTGAACATGAAATCAAGATCGACCAGAGTCTGAATCCTCTCTGTAGTGTATGCCACTTGTGCATCCCTGGACAAGTCAACTGATTTAACTACACCTCTAGGAATCACAAATCTTCACTCTCCCTCATCCCCACTCCTAGTACAATCATTTGTCAGAGCTCAGCAGTTCTACCTGAACTATTTCACATGGAACCCCTTTTGTTCATTGGCACAGTCAATATGGTAATTCAGGTTCTCATTACCTCTCTCCTGATACATTGCCTCCTGCTTCATCTCCCTAACTGATATCTCTTCTTGGCCCCAAATATCCTCTACATATCTGTGCAAGTGTTTCACTTGCTGGTAGTAAATTTATGCAGAAATTATTGTGACATAAAAAGGCATCAATTTAACTTCTTAAAAATACATATGTAGGGCAGCTAGGTGGTGCAGTAGATAGAGCACCAACCCTGGATTCAGGAGGACCTGAGTTCAAATACGGCCTCAGACACATAAAGCTTACTAGCTGTGTGGCCGTGGGAAAATCACTTCACCCCTTGCCTATCCAAAACAAAAATAAATAAATACATGAACAAATAAATAAACAAATGAATGAATGAATGAATGAATGAATATGTAAAATACTGTAGGTAAGGACCACTAAACAAACAAACAAAAAAATCAACATTTCGGTAAAACTTACTACTTACTTGGCATTATATTGTCCATTTTCCCCCTTTCCTTCTTATCGCAATATTTAAAATAAAATTGCAACTAAATACAGTCAATTCCCCTTTGTAGATGGGATAAAAAACCAGACTTATTATAATTAGTGTAGGAAACTCTCAAACAAAGAAATTCTACAATTTCAGGCTTTCACTTTCTCTTCAATTTATCAACTTAGAGAGCTGTTTAGAACACTGAGGATCACACAGCTAGTTTGTTAGAGATGTGACTTCAACTTAGGTCTTCCTACAGACAATCCTGGCTCACTCTCTCTCCATCTCCTATACTCTGCTGTCTCCATCTAGGCATGTTATCCCTGAAAATATTCTTTTTTAAAAATAAAATAGTTGTGTGTTTTTTTTAATAAAATTGTATCTTTAACTAAAATCTTCATGAAAAATGTGACTGTCTACTTGTCAGGTGGGTTGTAGACCAGCACTCCTTAAACTGGGGTCCGTGCAGTTGACTTTCTTTTACTATTTTGAAAACAGTATTTCAATCTAATAAGATTTAATCATTTAATTCATTCATTTTAAAGCATTTTATTGAGAAGGTGTCCCTAGGTTTCACCATATTTATAAAGGGATGTATGATATATAAAAGTTCAAAACTCTCTATTGCAGAGGGGATTCTTGTTCAAATTGTTTTGTATAAAATAACGTCTTAAATTTGAGATGTGATGATTTTTGTGAAATCAATCAAACTATCATTAAGAACCTAAGAAGATGGGCACTGTTCTAGGTACTTATGAAGGTAAGGTCATGGAAATCAGAACTGGTATGTGAATTAGATGCATACTTGGAGGAAAAGTAAAAAATTGCAACAGACAATGAGTATATAGAATCATAGGAGACAAGACCTCATGAGTATGCGAGTGTTCTTCATGGTCTGTAAGTATTGGGAAAGAACTCTAATCTATGATCCCGTGATCTTAAGCACAAATTATATTCTCCATCCAAATGGTTTAACATCATCCAATGTTTGCATGTCAAATAACTAAACCAATAGAAACCTTTATCTTCATTTCCATATTTTCCCAACAGAGTGTGAGAGTATATAAGAAACTTGATCCTAAGATGCAGTGATTCTGCCATCTTTTTTTGTTAGTGGATTCTATCAGTTGTTAGCTCAGGCTTTTGCACATCTTTCATCAAATATCAAAGGAAAGCAAAGCTCACAGACCTGTTTAAAAAAGCTACAACAACCAACAACTTTTTAATCAAGGTGGTGATATGTTAAGTGTTCTTTGTTTTTCATTTCTGCCTGTTATTGCCCACTATCATGACCCCACAAAATGTCCTTGAACATAACTGTTAATCACAATTCACAGTTTCCTTGATTACTTTGCCATCTGAATATTTGGTATTGCATGCTAGTTCTTTCCTTTATTTCTGTTCTACTTAAGTAGTTCACTGATTGTACAAAGTATTATTATAAAGAATTCAATAACTCTTATTTTCTGGGTGGAAGGGAATGAAAGACATTCAGTGGAATATAGTTTACTAAGATCCCAATCTGTAAATAGACTAACCTTACATAGTGTTGACATCATGGTCATAGATTAGAAAGGAAGATAGAAAGCATCCATTCAAAATATTTTATTTTACAAGTGAAGAAACTGAGGTACATAAACTTTAAGTATCTTGCTCAGGATCATACAGATAGTAAGTGCTTCAAGTGGGATTGAAATCCATCCATGTCTTCTTGACTCCAAGTTCAGTGCTCTATCTGCCTACTGCCTTAATGTTTAATAGAGGGAAATCTTTGCTGGGGAGAGGAAAAGAGAAAAGCCAAGTCTAACACAAACATCTTTATTTCTGTTAAAGTGAGCAATCTAGTGGTGGAGAGAAATGGGGAGTGAGAAAGGATGGAGACAAATCAATTTGCATGGGCAATATGGTGTGTAAACAGTTGCCTAGCATAAATGATTGAATTTGGGCTATAAAGGAGTGGTCAGGATTTTCCCTAACTACTACTTTTTGTGAGTTCTCCCTCATGGATGAGGTAGAATGATTACTATTATGGTAACATTACAGTGGTTTTTGTGCGTGGCAGGAAAGCTTGAGAGAGAAAGCAGGAATTTTTTGGATCATTGTTATACTGTCAATAGTTTGAGAGCTCTCCCATGTTAAAGGAGAGTCACGTGACTTTGAGTGCACATACATATATATATATATATATATACATACATATACATATACATATACATAAATATATATATATGTATGTATGTACGTATATATATGTATGTATGTGTATATACACAGTCAGTTTTACGCAGTATGTATTTAATGAGTGAGAGGTCACAGATGCAAGTGTTCTAATCTTGATCTGGCTGGAGATCAGTGAGGAGGGACTTAGGATGATCATGATGACCCTGACTGAGCCATCTTAGGATTTTCTGACCAGATTGAGATCCTATGTCCCACTCAAAAAGAAGACAATATCCACAGAATTTTGAGCAGCTCTGAGATTGATGTTGGTGAGAATGTATGTCAGGTTCCACAAGAATCTTCAAACTGAGAGGAACTCTGAACATTTTGGTGCATAGGTCTCCTTGAATATTTGAAAAAAATGCAATAATTGCTAATCTTCTGATTAAAAATATGTTTGATTATTCATTGTTTTGTCTATACTAGATAGCCAGATGTTGTTCTTTTTTTTTCTTTCTTTCTTTCTTTCTTTTTTTTTTTTTTTAGGATTTGGGTTAACTGACTTGCCCAGGGTCACACAGCAGTAAATGTGAAGTGCTTGGTCTGAGGCCAGATTTGAACTCAGGTCCTCCTGACTTCAGAGCCAGTGCTCTATCCAGTGTGTCCCATATTTCTTCTTTCATTACACATATTTTTAGATATGATAAGACTTTTGTAATAAATAATAGACTTTTGTAAAATAATAAAGAAAACTAGCAGGTCTTAAATATCAGGATCTACAATACAATAAGAGGCACTCATAGTAATAGAATAAACATTTATTAAGTGTATACTGTATGCTAAGAGTTAGGGGTACAAATAAGAAAAAAGACAATGACTATACTCAAATGAGCTTATAATCTAATAGTGAAGACAACACACAAAGGGAAATTTAAAAGGTTGTGGTGACAGGAATATGATATTTTGTGTAGGGGAATGATGAAGGTGAAGTAGAAGCTAAATTATGCAGCTGAGGAGAAGAGAAGAATTTGCTGGGTTTCTGAGCCCTCTTTGTATGGACACTTTGGGGCAAGCGTATAGCCCTCCAGTAAGGAGCAGAAGCTACTAGTGATTCTAATGGGGCAACTCCACTGTTTGGTACAGTCACTTGTCAGAAAGTTAAAGGTCTTTATATGGTTGGTATAGATCACCCCCTAACTTGCCGAGGGGTTTGAGGCCTGTTGGCTATGCTCCTTCAGCCTGGACAGTTTTACTCGGGTGTGGCTGCTGCACATGCTTCTTGCAGTCACAAGGGAGAGTTTGGTGAGAGGTGGACACCAAAGGTGGCTGAGCAGCAAGTTCTCACACTAGAGGTGCTACAAAACTCCAGCACCTAGTCTAATGATAAATATTGTTGTTCCTTGCCTTATATGATTTAATTTTTAGAGCCTAAAAATAAATGATGTAGTTCAAAGGAAAAGCTTTGAGATTCTTGGAAAGACCCTACAAATTTCACTCATAGAGTAGCATAACTATTCAAAACTTGTAGTTGTGGTTCAACCTTCCAAAAAAGATAATCATCATTCTTTTGACCTTATAATTTGATTTTAGGATTTTCATGACAGGGAAAGAAAGTACCATTTTTTTTTCTCTTGATAGATTAAAGTAAATATGTTCCTAAGAATTTTGCACTTAGGGCAAATATCACAAACTTTTCTCAGGTCAAGAGTCATGAATCAAAGCCCTATTTTGGGGGAGGCACTACCCTGTAGTGGAAAAAAAGAAACCCAAAGACTCCAGGAAGGTACAGAAACGTGCCTAGAGCAGCTGCCACATAGAGAAAGACAACTGAGGGGTTGGGAAAGAATATCAGCTTTGCCCTATATTGACCAATTATTTTTGTCATCTTCATTGTAATCATTTCCCTCTCTACACTTAAATAGGGCTAAAAGTGCCATCAATACCCTCCTAATTGACTGGCCTCTAAGTCTGTGTGCTATAGGAAAAAGAAAAAAAAAGTCCCCTGTTCCCATTATGGTTCTAGTTTAAGGAACTGAAATGTTGACTTCACATGCTTTTCTCTCTTCCTAGTTATACCTGCCCTAATGAACCCCCTTCTAGCAGAAGGTAATGTCCTTTGAAATAACAAATGGTGTGCTCACTATCAGCATTGATTAAAACTTCACTAGGTCCCATTTGTTACAGAAGTATAAATCCTAATAGAAAAAAAAATTAGCACTATATTAAATGTAATGTCATCATCATTCCAGTGAAATTTTAGCTTATTTAAACTTTCTTGTACCATTTTTATTAACCAGGTCTCGTACCCTCAGGATAATTATATTTCAGTAATGGATGAAACTATTTGAAATGGTACTCATGTATAATAAAATAGGTTTTGGAAGAAATATCTATGCACCATCAGGTTGCTATTATGTCTTCCATTTATTCAAGATTTTTGTAAACAGCACAAATTTAATTTCAAAATCTAGATTCTCTCAAAAAATTAATATCTATTTTCTATTGTCTCTTTCCCATAAAGCTCTTTGTTTGTTGTTGTTGAGTCTTTTTTTTTTTATTGGAGTAAGGCTTATTGCCAAATGTCTTCACTTATCATCTTGAACTTATTTCTGAAATTAAGAGGAGTTTTGAGATATCAAATCACTTTATACAAATGTGAGCAAAGGGTGACTATCAAAATTTGTGCTGATAATGAGTAGGTGAAAAAATAATTTTGTGGGCAAGGCTTTTGTAGATACATAAAGGATTTGCAAAATTATAGTCAAAATGTGAGCCTTTCATTTTCTCCCATGTATAAAATAACATAGCAATTTATTCCTTATTTTTGATTCCATATTTTAGGTAAAATAGGGAATTGGGCTTTTACTAGGAGCCAAAATGGTGGAGTAAGCAGTAAACCACTGCAATGCTCTGATACTCACCTCCAAATAACCATAAAATAGAGCCCCAAAACAAATCCTGGAATGCTAGAATGAGCAAAAAAGATCGGGTGAAATACTCTCCAGGAAACTTGGAAAATAGGCAAATCTCACTCAAGTGAAAGAGGAACACAGCCCAGGAGGATGTATCCCAGCAGACCAGCAACAAGCCCCACCTCAACAAACCAGCAGAGAATCCTGAGCCCCAGTGTGGTGGAGCAGGCAGACACCAATAACTTGACCTCCCACATGCCTTAGCATAGCCAGGGTAATTGGTAGACTCCCGCTTTGAGAATCACTACATGTTTCTGTGCATCCCTGGGCAAAGAGGCAGATGCCAACCCTATGGGTGCCTAAACAAAGCTGGTGGGAAAACCCCAGCCAGCACCAGACTGACATGCTTTGGCATAGGTCTGGGCAAACAGGCAGCTTCCAAAGGCCTCTTCACATGTGCTACTGGGAAATGCAGAAACATCCCACTGGGCCTCAGCACACACCAGACACCACCACTAGGACCTCAGCTCAGTACAATGTAAGCTGATAGATTCCATACAACCTCCAGCAGCAGCCGACCATACCCCTTGCCTTCAGTGTGTGTCACCAGACATGAGTCCATCGTGGGCCTCATGGCAACATCAGTGCAGCATCAGGTAAACAACCAGGGACTGCAGCCACTAGCACAAGAAGCTACAGACAGTGCCTCTTCCACCCTGGGAGCAGAGCTCAAATTTAAAAGAAACCCCCTACCAAAAAAAATTAAAAAAAAAAGCATGAGCAGAAAACAAAACAAAACAAAAAATCTGACCATAGAAAGTTATTATGGTGACAGGAAAGACCAAGACACAGACTCAGAAGAGGACAACACTGTCAAAACACCTATAGGCAAGGCTCCAAAGAAAAATGGCAATTGGTCTCAAAACCTGAAAAATCTCATGGAAAAAAGAGCTTTTAAATTATATAAGAAAGATAGAATAAAAAAGAGGAAAGAAATGAGAGTGATGAAAGAGAATTATGGGGAAAAAAAGAGTCAACAGCCTGGAAAACTGCTTAAAAAGTACAATTGGCCCAATGGAAAAGGAAATGCAAAAATCCACTGAAGAAAATAACACCTTAAAGAGTACAATTGGCTAAATGGAAAAGAAAGTATGCACACCAATTGAAAACAATGCTAGAACTGAGCAAATGAAAGCTAAAGACTCTATGAGAATGAATTCTCTACAAAACCTAGAAAATGTTTGGAAGTCTTAATAATCAATTGAATACAGATGAGAAAGAGTGAAATTGGAACTCAAAAAGGAAAAAAAAAATATAAATGGGAGATGGTTAAAGAGAGGAACAACTATTAAGCACCTAATATTTGTCAGTAATTTTGTTAAGTGTTTTACATATAATATCTAATTTGATACCTTTGAACCTAGGCTGAAATATTAGATACAGGACTGAACATCATGCAAAGAGTAATAGAAGAGGTTGAATCCAATGATTAAAATATATATTGGGGGAATTTGAAAGAATAAAATTTGAAGGACATATGAAAAACATCTAACTGTCAATTTAGAGAGGAAAAGGGTAAACAGTCAGATAATCAAATAATCGTTGATCTCCCAGAAAACTTTATGAAAGAAGACATGAAAACTGTATTTTAAGACATGTCAAAGTATAATTGTATAGAAGTATTAAAACCAGGGGAGCAAATACAATTGATGGAATCTTCATACCATTTGCATAATTTCGTCTTTCAGAAAAGTGATCACCAAGCTCCTAGGCAATGGGATCAAAGAGAAAATGCTATAAATGTTCAGGAATAGATACTTCAGTCAGTATAACAAAATCTCCCTCAGTATCTATGAAAAATAAAAGAATTAATTTGATTTTTTCATCAAAAAAGTAAGAGAAATTTACTTGCATCAAATATCCAACCATCCAAAGGTAAGCATAATACTCTTAGAAAAAGGGTCATGGTGGCTTATTTTTTAGTTGAACTGATTCATTCCTGGACAATGATTAAATAAAATGAAAGTGATGTAGTATTTTTGAAACGTAAATGGAGTCAACAAAAAAGATTCTTAGGAAACAAGTTTCCCTAGACTGAGAGGAGAGGTGATGATCCAAACAATGCTTTCTGAGATGGGAAGAAAAAACTATTATTTCTTTGATACCCTACCTTCTCTAAAGATAATTAAGAGAAAAGAGTGACAAACTCTAGATTTTGTTGCTAAAAATATAGGAAGAAGGAAAATGAAAGGTTGAAACTTAGAATCTTTTGAAATTGGGGATCTATAAGTGAAGGATGATGAGGAAGAGTCAAGGAAAAGGGACTCTCATGAACTTCATTTGTGTTAACTTAGAAACAAGCAATGGGCCCAATAACTGTGGCCTGTTTGAATACATCATTAAATAGGCATGTAATGGAACATTATTTTATCCTAGAGAACAAATAAATATGAAGAATCTCAAGAAATAGGGAAATGATACAATACTTTGTAAGCTTGAGGAACTAGTAGAATAGTGATATTCTTAATTGTAATTGAAAAGTTGAAAAAAAAGATAGTTTTGAGGGCAAATAAAGTGAATTCTGTTTTGCATAAGTTTTGTTTGTGACATCGATTGTACATAAATCTGAAATATTCAAAATGAGTGAATGATGTGGAGTTGGGATTTAGGAGAGAAAATAGTGTTGAATAGAGCAATCTGTGAGTCTTCTGCATAGAGATGAACATTGAACTCTTGGGAAATGATAAGGTTCTCCAATGAGTTAGTTTCTAGGGAAAAGAAAAGTCAATTCAGGGCATTCAGTCAACATGCATTTTTTAAATACTTACTATACATCAGGCATGATGCTAAATGTTCAGGGTACACATAAATTCTCTCTCCAACCCCCCACCCTCCCACATAAATAAAATAGACTTTGTCTTCAATGAACGTACTTTATAATGAGGGAGATAATATGTAAATAACTACATACATATTTTACGATAGAGAGTAGATGAAAAATAATATTTAATGGGAAAGCATTAGCCACTGGGAATAGAAGGCAAAGAGGGTGTGTCTATTACAGAAAGTGGCATTTGAACTGAGTCTTGAAGGAAGCTAGGGAAACTAAACCTCACTATGTGCCCACCATTACTAATAGTGACTTGGAAGAAGATCTAACAAATGAGACTAAAGGGGAATAGTCAGCTACATAGAAGACAAGGAGGAAAGAGTGTCACAAAGCAGAGAGCAGACTCATTTAGAAAAGATGGTGACAAAATGTCAAGCTAAAGACAAATCAAGAAGGATGACTATTGAGGGGAAAAGATCATTAGATTTCACAATAAAGAGATCATTGCTAATTGTGGAGACAGTACTTAATATTGAAAGACAAAGTCAGAAGCAAAACTGCACGGGTTTAGAAGAATGTGAGATGAAAGTAAGTGGAGGCACCTAGATGTTATTCTCAGGATGATATTCTACTGAAGGGTTTTCCAAGATGGTGACAAAGGTTATAGGGGAACAGTATCTGAAATGGGCAAGATTCTAATGCTGAGATAACTGCCACCTCCCAAGGTCACTTGGGACCTCATGTAAAACTTAGGCTAATTTTGGAAGGCTGTTCATCACAGATTCCCCACCTCACCCTATAGGGATTAAATGCATCTCAGGCTTCTATGAGTGCTAAAATCTGTTAAAGCAGAATTGCCCGACAAAGCAATAATTAGTACAAATTAGACTGACTCCAAACTAAGCT
Source organism: Phascolarctos cinereus (assembly GCF_003287225.1). Lineage (NCBI taxonomy): Eukaryota > Metazoa > Chordata > Mammalia > Diprotodontia > Phascolarctidae > Phascolarctos > Phascolarctos cinereus. The sequence goes on from NW_027556180.1 coordinate 27,444,979, forward strand.
GTATATCCTTTGGCAAATTATCCTCGCTCAAATTTTCAAGACCATTTTGTGATGTGAGACCTACTAATAAATGATTTTGAAACCTTTCTGCCTGTTAGGAAGAATAACTCAGCCTTAAACTGAATTGCTGGTAAAGATGTGCCCCATGACTAGCATTGAGTCAAAGATGTAGCGCTTCACATGCTAAAAGAGGACCAAGAATTTACATATTCAATGGAAACATCATATTTTATGTTGCCTACGCTTGCATGCATACGGGCTTATTTTAATCTATCCTTCAATAAACCCTACTGGAATGTAAGTGACTTTCAGCTTTTTAGTGGCATTGAGGCTATATTTGCTCCCTAGCTATCTGTTTTGGTCAGAGTTAACTACTTACGTTGGAGAATGGAAGAAAACTTGATCACTTCTCCAACCCTTAGAATTACTCACATAAACCTATTAGAGATGACATTGCTATTCACTCATTATCTACTATACTTGTCAAAAAATCAGCTAAATTGACAACACAACACACACACACAAACACACACACATGCATAGTAAAAAGAAGGTAAATACTTGTTGCAAAACAAAGACAAATGGAATTTGCCCTATTCATGCATTTTGTTTTCTTTGTCCTTCTAAATAAGATTAGGAAGGGTTATCATCACCCACCTATCTATGACAGCAATGGAGGACCCCCAGCCATTTGTAAATTCTACTTTCATTAACCTGACTTCTTCCATTTGAAGGGGAAAGGGACTCCCATTTCCCAGCAGTTTATGGCAATTAATAACTCTGTCATCAATAAATCTTCACTAATCTTTTGATGACATTTTTGTCAAGAAAGATGAGGGGAAATCCTCCCTGGTACTTTTCCTTAATCTTCATACTCCCTAAAACTTATCATTATCATTATTATCATTATACAATCTATACTAGTTATTGGGGCCATAACTAAAATGAATAATTTCTTTTAGAGTCCATTTTTCTTTCTCAGTGAAACAAATAGGAGAATCATGGCACAAATAAAAAGCTCCTAGGCTCCACAATGAATAAAACAAAATAAAGAACAAAAGCTGAAGATGACAAAGTTCCCACAGGCAAAGTAATTTTCTATCACGTGTCCCAGTCTGATTCTATCTCAGAGTATGTGGCTACAAACAGAGACTAATATCAGCAAAGACAAGAAATACCATCAACCAGCTGGCAAGAGGTATGGTAATTTTAGAAAGAAAGACAATTTTCAGAGAGAATGTACCTGCCCTAGTTGAGTTGTTAAGGGTTTCCTGCTCATTTGTGTTTGAGACAGTTCTTTTCAGCATACCTCATCTAATCTGGGAATAACAATGTTCAAGTTTTTATGGGCAGTTATTGACAATATGAGACCATTTCGTGGAACCATAATTTTACTTGTGCCTCCCTTTCCAAGCTAACTTCTGTATTTTTTTATGTAATGGTGCTTCTAGCCTTCTTAGTTTTATTTTACCGAATTTTCTCTTCTAGCTTCAGATAAAAATAATGAAGTTCCCCTCCTTTTTTTGAAGATGGGGTTGGCTTGAGTTATGATATAATTAGTATAAAGACAATCTAAGAAATATCAACAGTTCAGATCAACACCTAATCTGCAACTTATAGTCTTTGAGATTTACCTAGGTCACTAAGAAGTTTTAAAGTGACTTTCACAAGGTCACTAGTTAGTATGTTAGAATTTGTACTTGAAACTAGGCCTTCCTGGCTCTGGTGGATAATTCTTGGCCCACTGTGCCATGATACTTTTGGTGGTGATGAGAGTATCTGTCATTTATATAACACATTGTATTCACAAAATATTTAACTTACTTTAACTTTAATCATATCTCATTTGATTCTCAAACAAAAAAAAAATACAGGGAGGTAGTTGTTATTCATAACCAGAATTCTATGGGTGAGGGCACTGAGACCCAAGAAGGTGATATGTCTTAAACAGGGAAACAGCTCTCAGGATTCAAACCCAGAATTTCCTGAATGCTAATTTAATTCTTGGTTTGCTGCACCAAGTACTGCTCTGAAAACAATGAGGTAAGAAGTGAAACTCTACCAGAAGGCTGGAACAGAAACTCTCCCAAACAGAAATTCATTTTCAATGTTTAACATCCCCAATTAGCACTTGACTTGGACCTTCAAGATAAAAAAGCAGTGAATGTTCTTGTGTTCAATTTCCTTTCAAATTCTTTTTATGGATTTACCAAGGTTATAACATCCATGTCTTTAAATATCTGTAAAAGTAGGAAGTAGATGAATACCTAGAGGGCAAGGTTTGACAACTGATTATTGAGCCTAGTCCCATATATTTGTCTTTCTTTGCTGTGATATCTCCTCATTGTTTAATAAATGAATAATTTCTCCAGTAAACTAGGAAATCTGCTACCATTAAAAAATGTTGTGAAATATTTTATTTGGGTAAAAGGTTCCCAAACATAAAATCTAGGGATTTATGTACATTGGGGGGAATTAATGTCTGCTCATTCATGAAATTCAGCCTTTCTTTCTTAAAAGAAATTTTAAGATACTTAAGCTACTGTCCAATTCATATTAGGTTGACAAATTATAAATCAACTCATGGCATCTGTCTTATAATCTAAGTCACTGAAAGGACTCTATTCTAGGAGGGTCATGGAAAATGTTATTCAAACAATTGTCTTTTGAGTTTTATAAGAAAAGAGAGAGTGTTCGTGGTAGATTGATAGGTGGTTAAGTAGACAGAGTCAGGGCCCAGAGTCAGGAATACATAAGTTCAATTCTGGCCTCAGACATTTACTAGCTGTGTGACCCTGGGCAAGTCACTAAACCCTGTTTTCCTCAGTTTTCTGATTTCTGAAGTGAGCTGGAGAAGGAAATGGCAAATAACTCCAGTATCTTTGCCAAGAAAACTCCAAATGGGGTAATGAAGTGTCAGACTAAACAACAAACAAGAAATATATTTAATAAAACTACACTCAGTAATATTATGAAAGTGTTGTCAGCAAGTAGGGAGTTAGTCTTAGCATAAATAGAAGAATCATTTTTTTTTTTAACCTATCAAACAAGTCATGGTCTTGGCCATATATGTTGCATCTTACTTTAAGACACTGACTTGAGAGAACTTTCCTCTAGACTAAGTTTTCTAACAGCTCTATTTCCTGTAGTTTTGTAACATCAAATGAGCTCCAGATGACTGACAGAGAGCAGCAGAATACATTATCTAAGATCCATCAAGACTGCTGTAGCTTTTATCTATCCAACACTCTTCTGTTATATCAGGCAAATAATTCAACAGCAGAGTTATAAAACTTCAATTTTCATTGAAATATGATGAATGGCTTCCTATGGTGGCAGCAAAGCTTTTGGGGGAATTTTGGGTTCTCCTGAAAGATTGTAAATGATAAGACTAGTCCAACCTGCCTGTGTAATGTGGTCCTGAGCCCATTTCACATTGAGCTGACTCCAATTTTTCTCCCTTACATTAGGCCTAAAATTGTCTCTTTAAGTAGCATATCCATTATTATGATACCTAAGTCCAAGGGAGTTGGCTGAATTACAAAAAATTAAATGACTTGCCTCAGGTCACACAACTAGTAAGTTTCAGAGATAGGATTTGAACCCATGATCTCATGAGTCTAAGCCACAAACTCTGCCTCTCTTTTCTTATGAAACTCAAAAGACAATTGTTTGAATAACATTTTCCATGACCCTCCCAGAATAGAGTCCTTTCAGTGCCTTAGATTATAAAACAGATGCCGTAAGGTGATTTATAATCTGTCAACCTAATATGAATTGGATAGTAGCTTATGTATCTTAAACTTCTTAAATATATATTTGCCCTGCTAAATCAATTTTGGTTAATCAGACTCTCTACTAATCTGTACTCAATTCACTTTTAATCTTCTCAGTTCCTTTTCGTAACAATTTGTACATTAATCCCTCCTCCCTTTATCACAGAATCCTCATAATCCAAAGTAAATTGAGTGGCTGGATGCATCAAGAACTCAAGATTTTTTGCAATTCACAGGACTCTAGTTTTTACTCTAATTTCACTCATTTGTTTCCTTGTTGCTACAGACCATTAAAATGACTACATCTGCATGATCAGAATTTCTGTATTGTTGCATGGTCCCATTCTTTTAACTAGAAAAAGAGTATTTATGTAGTGTTTTTGTTAGGGGAATTTGAAACACTTTGCAGATCTCAATTAAGCTTCACAGTATCTCCATAAATTAGGTGATGGTTTAATCAACTGGGGCACCTTTTTAAAGGTGTGAGAGGATGCCATTTTATTAGTAATAGTTAGAGCTTTGGAGAATGATAATTAAGGCCAATTAGCAGCTTTCTGAATGGCATGGTATTAAAATAACTAATAAAGCTTGCTTTGTCCTTGAAAAAATAATGATTTTTCATGTGATAAATTTTTATCTGATTGAAGAAATTCTTTGATAGAACTTGCCACTGAAAGTATTTAGAGAGAATGGGCAACATGGGGTTGTAGCATGCAGTTTCGGTGATGGAAAGTCTGTCTTTCTATGTTGACTTCTGGGAGTAGCATTTTAGAAATAACATTGAAAAGGGAAAGTGTGTCCTCAGGATATTGCTGGGACTGAAATCCATGTCTTGAGAAGACTTACTAAATTAATTAAAGCTTTTAATACTTGAGAGGAACAGAATTTCAAAGTTCAAAATTCTGTTTTAACTCAATCCCTCCCTGGAAGTAAATCCCCTATACACATGCCTGACGTTCCAAGCAGATATTGAACTGTTAATGTCTACTCTCTGGAAATCCATACAACTATGTATCAATCTTATACCACCATCAAGAACACATCTCTCCATTTTTTTAAACAAAAATAATGTGAGATTTCCTTACTGAACACTTTGCTGAGATACAGATCCATTAGGAAGATTGATCAGAGAATACATGAACGATCTACCTAATGAAATTATAGGATGTAAGAAGCAGATGTCAGTGATAGCACACAGAAAATTCTCTTTCAGAGTTGTAGTGACCGTTTTTTTCCGTGATTTAAGTGACACACAAAGGAAATCAAATGATGCAAGGATGTGCCCCTTTCAGAATACATTTGACCTATTTGCATATGATTGGAAAAAAGATCGACTGAACGAATACATTACTCTTAGTCCTGAATTGTTTTAGTGACATTTAAAAAAAGAGAAATGGAGCTGTGGAGTCAGTGGAAAAGAGAGACAATTATAATAGTTTCAACAAACTTCTAACCCTTGAGTTGACTGAATTGTACTTTTGACTCCCAGAGTATACATAGACCACTGAATTCACTGACCCTCAGTGGATTTCCTTATGTGGCTACAGTACAGGGTGTGAGTCAGCATTCTAAGTAAACTCTCAAAGGAAATGCACACAATTAGACCAGGATTAACCTCCCTCCTGTTCTATCATGGAGGTCCACCAAGTTTCTCTGAGCTAGCTGCCTTGGAATCTAACTTATGTAACAGTAGTAGCCAAATGTTAATAAAGCAAAAATCATAACGCATGTTACCTTATCCAAGGAATTTATAATTTAAGAGGATGTTTATAAAAGCAGTGATATAGTAGGGTAACCTTCTAATTTCTAGTTGTGACTGTTGTTTTTAGAGTAATAAAACAGTACTCTGAATTATACTACACACTCTAGAAAATGGAAATGATTGTTTTAATTTGTATTAATTATGTCCAACTAAGTATTTAATTATTAAAACAAGTAAATGAAAATCAAAAAAAAAAGAAGAAATAAGTAAATGAAAATCAAAAAAAAGAAGAAGAAAAGAGAGATAATTATTGAGAAGGAATTCAACAATTGCTCATTCTCTCTTCACCTTTCCCTGTTGGGCCTAGAAAAATACAGCAAAGCCAGAGAAGTGATGATTCCTCCTTCCCTTGCCATATCCCTAATGGTGTACTTCAGATAATTCAAAATGCAGCATCCAGTGAAAAAGAGATTTGAGCTGCAAAGTCAAATCAAGCCAGTCAGTTTTATAAGTGAAGAGTCCCACATCCAGATGTGGCATCCTGCTTTTCCCAAGCCCAAAGCTAAGTCTTCTGCCATCCTAGATGGCAGACTTTCTTTGTTAAATTGCATAGCAATACCCTAGTTCAGGATGTCAACTGAGACAAAAAGAAAGAAAATCAAAGCAGTAAAGCTGATAGCCAATCAGTGTACCAGTATCCAGTGGGGACTGTGAAATCAACATCAATGTGACTAGTGAAGGACATCATTATATACGTATAACTACGGTATAGGAGGTGTGATTTGCTAATCCCCTCACATGCCTTAGATATATATGGTGTCTATCTGGGTGCCTATCCACTTGCAAGGGATGTGGGAGCAGTCCATTTCCCTTCAATGACATTGTATAGGCTTTGAGGAGATGGTACTCTAGGTTTATAGGGAATGTGCAATATTAAGGAATTTACTATGCCATTTCAGTAAATACTATCCTTTGAACTAATTAGATCCTCTGGATAACTAGAATCAAGGTAAACACACCAGTGGGAGCTTATGAACTCATAGATTTATGAGTGTGGACCAAGAGGGTGCTATGAAGATTTAGTAATCATCCTCCAACGGATCCAACCTCTGGATATGAATTATGAGCAGGTGAGTACAAAAGAAACAGTAACTACACTGTGGGGCATCCATAGAGAAACTATGTTGACTGCATTCTTGATATAGAAGTTTAATAACCTTGTCAAAAATGGAAATATTGAATTTGGAGTGCCCAGTTCTTAATGCAGCCATAGCCATATGGGAGCTTGATGCTCACCACTTTTCTAGATATTTTTCACTAACAACCTTTTCGAATATTCACATTAATATGTCCCAGGAAATGAAGACTAGTTTGCTGGGTTAAACTGCTGCATACATTATTTTCCTTACTTTAAAAAATGGACCTTCATTTTCTATTTTAAGTTCCATTGTACCTCTTGTGTTTGCCATGATCTTTGGCATCTTGCTATTAGTGCACTGTTTAGCAATCCTATCTACAAGCTCTTTTATTTTCCTCCTAGAATTCAGAGGTAGAAATCAGCACCATCAGGTAATCTGAATTCCACAGCAGCTGAGTGCACATTTATTATCTCTTCATTTGTCTTGGATATCAAATACCTATTGGCTATTTGCACTGGTTTGTGCAGGATTTCTTCCAGTACAAAATTGTTCTGCTTTGGGAAAAAAAAGGAAATGGGATTTTAGAAAGAGTAAGCTTCAAATTTTTGTGTGTTATTAGGCACTATTAGGTACTACTTTCTTGCTCATCCTGATTTTGATGAAGGTCTGGTTCCTTCTTGGATTCTCCACTTTTCAATAATACAACTGAGGGGAAAATTAAACAACAAAACAAACTTAAAAAAATCTGCTTAGATGTTCTCACTCATTACAACTCATTTTGAGCATTCATGGAAATAGCGGTATTCTTATATAATTATTTCATACATTAGTATTCATCTTTCATTACCATTTCTTCATATTTTCTCTAAAGATTGTTTTGTTTATTCATCTTAATCTTCAATATTGGAACTTTCTGACATTGCTGGAATCAGAACTTCAAGTACGCTGGATAAATAATAATAATAAACTAAAGTTTGATGGTTAGACATAAACAAGAATCACACTGGATGAGTTCGTGGGATGTGTTGCTATGTACACCAGTAGTCATAAGATCCAGGTCATTCAACTCAATTCAATTCATCTTCCTAAGTTCCAAAAGAATAAATTCATTGCCAATGATCATCCACAATATTATGCAATTATGAATGTATTCAAGCAGCATGCAGATGTAATCATGACATCAGTAACTAGAAATCTGCTGCCTTAGGACAAAGATTAGTTGTGTTCCTTGATTTTGCTTTTCCCATCATGGTGACCTTGCGGAATGTATATCTCAGTCTTTATCTAGCCTTGAAAACATTCCCCTAACACTGCCATTCACAGGGTCTCTTATTCATAATTTTCTCAACTATTAATTTGTTTGCCTGCATGGGACATTGCAGGCCCTCAAATTTGTTTCTTTTCTTCATGAGCAAGTTCCTTAGTTACACAGAACATCATTATAGTGCAGTCATGCATCTTATTCTAAGATGTCAATTTGCCGTAGAAGGAAGACAGGGACAGCCTCTGTATTAGATTCTGTGGAAGCTGACCAAGAACAGACTAAACTTGTTTAGTTTGCAAGGCATAATCTGCTTCAGTCCTCTTTTTAAAAGTTGCCTGGAGTGTTGCTTCAATATCAATCAATAAACAAACATGTATTAATAACATGCCATATGGCAGTCACCATACTCTTACAATGGCTATATATTTCTATATTATAATGATATTTCAAGAATAAAAATAAAAATCTTGTGCTACTGACCCTTTCAATAGAATATAGCTTTTTGTTTGTTTGTTTGTTTAATCCTTCTGTTTGCTGAAGTGGGCTAATAGTAAAATTTGCCTGGCCTTGGAGAGAGAGACAGAGAGAGAGAGAGAGAGAGAGAGAGAGAGAGAGAGAGAGAGAGAGAGAGAGAGAGAGAGAGAGAGAATGAGAATGTTTATGTCAAGAACTTTTCAAAGAGTTGAAGATACAAATATAAGAAAATGTGGAAGTTCACACCCTCAGGAGATGTATATACTACTTCAACTAAAGCATAATAGATTCTGCTCCAACACAATATTTTAACTAGGTGTGCATTTTTCCATTTCAAATATGTTTCTTGTAAACAATATATTATTGGATTTTTGTTTCCATTACTTTCTGAAATCCACTTCCATTTTATGGATCAGTTTATCCCATTCATGTTCACTACTGTGATTGTTAACTCTTTATTTCCCTCCATCCTATTTTCTTCTGTTTATTCTTCTCTCTCTCCCTCTCTCTCTTTCATGTCAAAAGTCTCTGCTGCTTTTGAACACAGCCTTCCTTAACCTACCCTCTCTCTTATCATGCCTCACTTTCTTTTAACCCCTTCACCTCCTACTTCCCTGTTGGGTCAGATACATTTCTATACCCGAGTGTTCATAAGGAACTTGTAGTCTAATGGAAGAAGACAGCTCATTAAAGGGAACTAGAAAGGTGGAGGGAGGAAGTGTTGAGAACAAAACTACAGAATAAAAAGTGAAGCAGTCCAGAGAGTGTATCAAGTAGGAAGTGAAGTGAATATGGCTGGGGTCCCTTGTTAAAGAAAAGTCCAGGCAGAGAGAATCATCAGGCAACACAGATCAATCAACAGTATTTATGGTCAGAGAATTGTCAAAAGCACTGACAAGTGAAGTAAGGAACTTGCCGCGGGGCACATGGCTAGTGTTTGTCAGAGACCCACCTGATCTTTTTAGGTTTGAAGGCAGAGCTATATGTACTAATCCATGTTACCTCTCAGAAAACATTCACTCTAAATAAGCCTGGGGAAAATGCAAAATTATGTTGCCTTTCTCCCTCCACCCTGAGTGATGGGCCCCGATATGACGAACAAGGTTCACAACACATTGGAGTTAGCACTCTCTCGATACTATTGCTCACAAGTTCCCACTGATATGTCTACTTTGGTCCAGCCAACCAGAGGACACATAGTACATTCTTTCAAATCAAAAGCCAATTAATCAACAGAGCAACAAATAAAGTAACAAGCAAAGCCCTTCTCTTTTACAACATCCATTTAGAGTACACTCTTCCACAGGCAACCATGCTAATAGTCAGAGAAGTTATTCATGCTGTGAAAATATATAACCAGGAAACATGTGTAATGCAAGATGAGAAGACCGCAGAAGAAGGGACATGTGAGAAGAGAGTACACACAAAAGAAACACATAACTGGGGCAACTCAAGCCTCCAATTCTATAGAACTGCCAATAGCTTCTTTTAAAAGATAGAATACTTCATGAATTTGCATATTTTCACCATGCTTATGAATGGGCCATACTTGTCTTCCCTATCTCATCAAAACTTTAGTGTATGTTCTACTTAGAATACTTCAAATGGATTTTTTAATAGAGCTATCAGTTACTATTATTATTATTATTATTATTATTATTATTATTATTATTAACCATGTACTGGGTCACAGTAGCTAAAAAGTCTCTCCCTGGTAGTACTAGAAAATAATAACTATCTTTATCATTATATAATCCTTTAAGGACTCTAAAAGGCTCTCCATGCATTGTCTCATTTGATTTGGCTAGATATCACATTTTAACGAATTAGCCAAGGGCTAAGCCAAAACATGCCACCAGGCATCCTATAAAACCAAACAAAATACGTCAGAATAAGAAAAATCTTATTCTTTGGATTGCTTACCACTTGTTGCAGATACAAGGTCATTTAATAAAGATAAATACCTGACATTGGATTAGAAAATTATTTTAAACACCTAATCCATCATCGGAATCTTGTTGTTTAGTTAGTCGGGGTTTTCTTGGCACAGATCCTGGAGTGGTTAGCCATTTCTTTCTCCAGATGAGGAAACCAAGGAAATTAGGGTTAAGTGACTTGCTCAGGGTTGTATAGCTCAGACACTACGTCTGAGGGTAGATATGAACACATGAAGATGGGTCTTCCTGAATAAAAGCTTGACACTCTATCCACTGTGCTACCTAGCTGCCCACTAAAGTCTGTCTTCCCAAAATTCCTTTATACAGCTCTTTCCAAAGAATATTTTAATAGAATTATGTCAGGATGAAGATGATGAAGTATTCATCCCTTGCTCCTCATGCGTTCTTGGATTGGTCTGAAAATGAAATCGGGGAAAGAATAAAGGACTAGGTAAAAAAAATGCTAGAATAAGAAAGTGTCTATCCTTATTTCATATCCCTATCTTTATTATGCATAAATACCCATATTTTTTTTTACTGTATTTTAGCTACCACAAACTCACTGTTATTTCTATATTAGCAAAACATTTAGCCAATTGTAACACGGAACTGTATCGGAGTAGTACAGTCTTTGTCATATACATTAGTAGGTCCCTAATACATTCTGATTGATTAATAAGATTTGGCATTATGCATAAACAATCTATAGATTACTAATCTTATCTCTAAGTAAAGAAGACAAATGTAAAAAAAAATTGAAAACAAATATTCATCCTTTTTTATACTTCCTCATAGTGTCTAGAATAAGAGGCTGGATAAATTGAACAGAACTGAATATATGCAGTAATATTTCTATAAAAAACTTCTAATGTTCATCTCATGTCTGTATGAAAAACAGAAGTAATGAGTAAAATGCATGTAAACACACAAACATATATATATATGTATATATGTATGTATGTATACATATATCCTATAATGTATGTGTTTACATGCATATATATCATCAGGGTGTTTTCTAAAAGATTTATAAGTATCTTTCCATTATGTTATATGGAACATAAAAAAACCTATCTTTCATTTAGCATTTTCTGTTAACAGAAGCATCCCTATGCAATTTCCACTGGATTTTTATAATGGAGATAGATTATCATTCTGACATTTACATTTCAATGAATGTACAACAAAATGCCTTTCTTTACCCTTTATAATTTTGTTGCTCACAAGTGGCTTACAGAAACAGAGACTTTGGCAATCGTTTTATCAATGTCAGGAATAAAATAATGGCTGTCGCAAACTACGTCTTCCAAGGAATAGCGGAGGTTGGAGGTAAGCAGAAAACTCACTTTAAACTTCGATAATTTGGTTTAAAATTAATACTCATATAAAATAGAAAGAAAACTCTTGTATGCCCTACTTACATAACTACCTTATCATTACCTTCATCTCCTTCATCAAATAGATTTTCAGGCAGAATTCCTCATTGTAAGATATTTTTGAAGATATATTAACTCTTGCTTTCCCTGGGCTCCCCTTTTAGGGAGCTGTTTATTTAGTAAATTGCTACCTGTATTTGCCAAATAATAGCCTATTGTCCTGGAATACTTATTTGTGTAGTTTACAAAGATTCTTTTATTAAATGAGAAATTAATTTACACATTGGTAGACTGTTTCAGTAAAGAATATAGGATGGCTATAATCATGGTAGGCCCATGACACACCTAGTCTGTGCATTCTGTTATCAACACATCAAATGATCACATAGTTTCTTCACTCATGTTAACCTTATTGCTTAGGGAGTTCAAAGTTTCCTTTGCTAACATGTTATGTATTTGTCCTTTACCAATTATCTAACCGTTTTCTGAATTTCTTCTATTTCCTACAGTACTTCTTAGGTTTACACATTCTGCAAGTAAGTAACCTGTCTGAGTGTGGACTAGTGACTGTAGGTCTAGATTAGAAGTTGGGAAGACCTGAGTTCAAACTCTACTTACAATAATTATTAGGTGTGTGACCCTATAAAAAGCACTTGACCCCTCTCAGCATCATTTTCCTTAATTTGATGATATGGATAATAATCAAATCTACCTCACATGTTCATATAAGGATTAAATAATATAATTTATATAAAACAACTAGTAAACATCAAATACTAAAAAATCTTAGCTATTATTACAATTGTAATTGTTGTTATTGGTGTTTTTGTTCCTAAATAGTGTAGACAACAATGAGATTCCTACTTCCTCCTTACAATGGATACCGAAGCACATAGGATTTAGAACTGGAAAGGACCATACAGATTAAACTCCTTCAGTCTACAGACAATTACACTGATGATGAGAGAAGCCTAGTAACTTGACCAAAGTGACAAAAGAAGCTTGAGAAGAAAGGCACTAAGGAGTAGCTAGGTGGAATAGTGGATAGAACCTGGCCCTGGAGAGGCCTCAGGAGGACCTGAGTTCAAATCTGGCCTTGACACTTGACATTGTCTGTGGAACCCTGGGCAAGTCACTTGCTCCTGATTGCTTCCCAAAACAGAACAAAGGAACTGATTTCCTATTCTGAAGAACAGAGCCAGGATCTGATACATGGTTTTCTACCTTCAAATGTTACATCTCTTCCATTCTATAATGTTTTCACTTTCAGTCTTTATTTAATGCCCACTTTGAAAGCATTGTCTACCCCTGAAATAGATGTACCATGAATGTAATGAAAAATTAAAACCAGAAGCAGAGGATTCTGCAGAAGTAAAGCTGAGACTGAGCGACTTGCTGCTGTTCCTGGACTCTCCTTAGTTGCCCTTTTCTCCTAGGCACAATGTAGGAAGATAAATTATTATTGGTATCAAAATTTGACTTTCAAAGGTCTATTAAAATTTGAAGCATCAGCTAGGACTGAAGGGTAAGACAGAACAAATTAGTTAAAATGCAACCAAATATATTGGACAATAGATAAAATATCTTTGAGTTCTAAAGACTGGCTTTGAATCTCAGATATGCTACTTTCAAACTGCATAACCTGACACAAATTAAACTAAAAGGAAATGAAAATTCAATTTTTGCATCAGTGAAATTACAGCAACAACACTTACTCTCCTTACCTACTAGGTACTCACAAAGAAGTTTAGGATTAAAGGTGCTTTCGATACTCTAGAATACTTCATGAAAATGATCTGCTAAGAACTTGACGATGGAGGCAACCCTGTGCTGTGACCAGAAAAAGATTACACCTTTCCTAACAAGTTAGTGTGCTATTCTTCCACATAACATATTCAATGTGATTCTTATGTCTACAACTAGTTCTGCTCCCTTGTTTAATTCCTCAACACTGTAGGACTTGTCATGAACCTACATAAAGGTGCAGGGAAATTTGGAGGACTGGAAAGAGGAAGAAAGGAAGGGGATGAGGGAGGTAGAAAAAAAGGAGAACATATGTCTATGACATCTCTACTCTTGCTGCTTTTGCTATAACTCTTTTATTTTGTTTGGTGCTGTGGCATCTGTGAATGACCTTAAAAGAAACATGAGAGAATAATGTCGTGTCACATCAACCCTCCTTCATTCTAGTTTCTTTATGAGATTGGCCTTAAAGAAAACTGTGGAGTCATCAATAAGCTTCCAATATATTCTTTTCTGTTGAACTCTTCCTCTGGAAGTCTATGAGAAACAAATGTCCTCATTGTGTCCCCTCAACTGTGAACAAGGTTGTACCTCCCCCCCAAAACTTGCTCCAACAGTAGTATAGTGGCCTACATGGATAAGATACCATAGAATCAGGCATCTTCTTCTTCACTGTCATCACCATCACCGCCCATCATAGTCATTATGAAAAAAAAATTACTATTGGGTACAATGTGCTATCATCAGTGTCAAAAGGCTTTTAAGTTCACAAGACCTGAGAATTTTATCAGAAAAGCATCATTAATGACTTTAATATAAAAATGCCTCCAAAATGTGTAAAGGATGTAGGAATATTTGCCTCTACCCTAAATGACCCAAGGCTATATATTTTACTTCTTGACTCCTCAGATCTGTAATTTCCATTTATTTTGTCTTCTAACTTACTGAGACATCATCTATGATTCATTTTCTTAGAATGTTGCCTGAGGCTTTCCTCAGAACACAGACACGTAATTATGTCACAGGATTCTTCCCAGCCATTTCCAAATGAAACTGCCTACACTCTGGACTTTCTCTTCCCACCAATAATCAGACTCCTTCTCTAGTACTTACTCTAAGATGTTGAGATTTCACCCTATGTTGCCTGGGCTAGAAGTGGTGAGATGTCATTGTCTTCTGGTATTTCTTCTGTGGAGCCAGATTTGTTCTTTGTAATTTTGTGCTGTTCAATTTTGATTTTGTCATGGTTGTTGGGTTTTTTTTTTCCTTTTACATTGTTGGGGTCATCATGCACACTTTTCAAACTTTGCTTATTTCACTCAGAATCAGTTCATAGATTTGTTTTTATTCTTTAAGGCCAAACAATCTTTATTATTATTCTTTCATACTGAAATTGCAGATGTGACCTCTGTTTTGGTAGAATTATTTCCTAAGCAGAAGAAGAACCCATATTAAATATGGTGTACTGTTACCCTTCAGACTTGCATGCTGAGATAATAGTTTTCTTGGAAGCATAGGTACACGTAATTTCATGGTGCTGTGCCTACAACACGGCAGAGACTTAATACATACTTACTGATTGATTGAATTATTGACAGTTTGCATGTTAAAAGTTGTCATTGTTTTTATTTCTTTGTGTCTTTTTTCTGCAGGAAAAGGTGGTGCCTTTCTGTCTCCCTACCCATACCACTTGTCTAAAATCACATTAGCTTCTTTCTGAAGTAAGCAGAGTGACAAGATTGATAGAACTGGCCATTTGTTGAGCTCACTGAGTAAGTCATCCTCACCTGGGACCACTGAGAAACTTATATGTGTTTTCAGAACCACTTTGCCCAAAAGATTAATTACAAGTTTGGAAAATAATTTGAGAAGCTCAACCAACACTAGCTTGGGTTCCTAGATATTCAAGACTGATCAAAAATGGGGCTATTATACTGGGTTTTTTTTATTTCTGCAGAAGACAGTAGTAATGCAACCTCATATTGCATTGATGGCAAAGATGGATTCTATGACCAAAGTAGGGATGTTTGTTGTTATGTTAAAGGCTAATGGAGGGGCCAACTATGTGGTGCAGTGCATAGAGCACCAGCCCTGAAGTCAGGAGGACCTGAGTTCAGAGCTGCCCTCAGACCAAACACTTGACACTTACTAGCTGTGTGACACTGGGCAAGTCACTTAATCTCAATTGCCTTAGGAAAAAAAAGGCTAATGGAGGACCAGAAAGCCTACAGTCATGGAAGAGTGTGCCCTATGACTAGAAGCACTTGAGGAGACCCTGGCTAAATTCAAAAACTCAGAAATAGTCAAACTGAAATCCAGAGAGTCATATCATATTCTCCAGTTAATCTAATGGGAATATATGATGATTGTACATTGGATTTTATGTTCACTTTTAAGTTGTGTTGAGGTAATTTACCACATAATTATCCCAAAAGAGAGCGTTTGCTAATAAACATTGGGGAATGGGGGAAAGCCTTATTAACTTTCTAACCTTTTAAATGAGCTTGTTGAACCTGGGACAATAAGTTTGAGTATAAGAATAAATAGCAATTAAGACCCCAGAAAGCAGACTTTAGCCAAGGCAGCATAGTGTAGTGAGAAATGCAGATTGGGAGTCAGAGAACCTAGCTCTGAATCTTGGTTCTGCTATATTACTCCATTTTTAAAAGCAGTTAAAAATAAGTTTTATAATGCAGCCTTCTTAAATGAGTTCTACAAATAATTTAAAGCTCCTACCATGTGTCAAATGTTTACTGAATAATGAGAATAAACATTTCTAACCCTGGTGAAAATGAATGCATGGAGCCCTGCTATAGACCAAGAATATGCCAGTCATGGATTGGACTTGACTAATTCTCCACCCTTCTCTCTCTATCCCTTTGGTCACAGGAGAAGCTCAAGAGCTTCAAATGCAATAAAAACATTGAGCTTCCCTTCTTACTCTTGATATCTTGTCAATATCTTTATTACCAGCTAGTGGCAGTGTCTGCACTGGGAACCAAGGATAAATGGATGCAGATACTTCATGTTTAAGGGTAACCCAGGGCGTACCCCACAAAGAGGAGAAAAATACTGAGGGGACGTGTTATCTCTGTGGAAATGCATTTCTAACTCTGGGCTCTCTACCTAGTGTCTCAGAATATATTTAGTACGACATTATCAGATAATGTAGCATGTTTGGGGGAATATTTTGCACTGATTTTTCCCATTTTCCAACTTCAGTAAACACTCTTTTCTAAAAATTACTTATGTTTGACTAAATTGATTCTCATCTGGTAATCTTGAGGAGAACTACACCAGTGTGGGCTTGATTGGGTGACATTAGAAATAACCCTTGACACCTTAGTGTTGCCCCTAAAACTCTGAGGGGGTGATGTAGTTGTACAAAATCTGTAAAGATAATTAATCTGCAAGAGGGGGAGTTAAGATAAAGATCTTGATAGAACAACAAAATTTAGTATAAAGTATTAACCAATACAAAACGAGAAGGATGCCAAAAAGAAAATGCTTCAACCATCAAATACTTGATCTTTCCAGGAGCAAATACGTCAGCCCAAAGCAAGGCTAACTTAGAATATTAATCAATTTGTAAAACATCATGAATACACAATAGGAAGATTAAGAGTTATATCATTTCATGAAACACCCAGAAAATTCTTCAGGATAAATCAATCCTGCAGAAACCTGAGAGTGAGGCCCAGTGGAAACAGACTACCTTAAGAGGATTTGAGGACACCTAATAATTGGGAACTGAACCTGTAACTATTTCTATAACTGATCTATTTCATCATTAATACTATTTGAATAAACACATTTGGGAGGTGGAGCCAAGATGGCAAAGTGAAAGCAGGGACTCTCCTGAGCTCTCCCCCAAATCTGTTCAAATACATCTAAAAAGTGACTCTGAATAAATTGTAGAGTGGCAGAAACCAAAAAACAGAGTGAAGCAGACTTCCCAAGACAACCTGGAAGGTCAACAGGAAAGGTCTGTTGCACCAGCCTGAGAGAGGAGTGTCCAGCACTCAGGGTGTAGTGCAGACCTGGACTCAACAAAGCCATAGCAGGTCTTGGGGGACTGAATTACCAGGAGCAGTGGCAGTTTCCAGTCTTCTTAGCCCACAGAAACAACTTAGAAGGTCAATGGGACGGGTCTGTCAGAACTGGGTGGAAGGCAATTGTAGTCCAGCACATGGCTGCAGGGCATGCCAGTACAGCCCCTGTATCAGAAAACCAGGAACAGGCCTTAGGAGTGACTGAATCAGCAGCAGTAGTGCCTCCTCCTGAAGCTATTAGCCCACAGACTGAATGATTGAAAGTCATCTATTTTGACTTCCAGAAGCCAAGATGGCAGAGTAAGCCGTAAGTAGCTCTCACCTTCCCTTATGGACCTTGAAAAACCCAGAGAATATTGTCCCGGGAAAAGTCCTGAAATAGTAGAATAAGCAGAAAGACTAGATACAGCAGTCTTTTAGCTTGTGAGGCTGGAGGGGGGGGAATAATGGGAAAGGTGCTTCTTACTGTGACTGAAGGGGACCAGTAAAGGAAGGGAGGCATCCCAGCAAACCAGTAGCCAGGCCCTTTCCTATCCCACTCAAGAAGCCAGGGACAATGCCCCCTGTGCCCTAGAAGCAGAGATCAACTTTAAAAGCCAGAAAAAAAGGCAAACAACATGAGCAAAAAGCAACATGGAAACACAATGATCACAGAGAAGTACCTTAGGGACAGGGAAGATGAAAACACAAATTCAGGAGAGGACAATATTGTCAATATACCCACAGCTGAAACCTTAGAGGGGAATATGAATTGATTTCAAGCCCAAAAAGCCTTATTGGAAGAGCTCAAGGAAGATTGTAAAAGTCAAATAAGAGAGAAGAAAAATTGAACAATTCCTTTAAAAATAGCTGACAAAATAAAAAAAAAAGTAAACTGAAGAAAACAACTCTCCAAGAAGTAAAATGGGCCAAATGGAAAAGGAGATATAAAAGCTAACTGAAGAAAACAATTCATTAAAAATTAAAATTGGGCAATTGGAAGCTAATGATTCTATGAGACATCAAGAATCAGTAAAAACAAAATAAAAAAATGAAAAAAATAGAAGAAAATGTAAACTACCTCACTGGAGAAACAGCTGACCTGGAAAATAGATCCAGGAGAGATAACTTAAAAATTACTGGTCTACTGAAAGCCATGATAGAAAAAAAAAAAAAGCCTGGACAGCACCTTTCAGGACATTATCAAGGAAAACTACCCTGAGGCCCTAGAACCAATGGCTAAAATAGTCATCAAAAGAATCAGCTGAACACCTCCTAAAAAAGATCCAAAATTGAAAATGCGAAAGAATATTGTTGCCAATTCAAGAATTATCAGGTCAAGGAGAAAATCCTGCAAGCAGACAGAAAGAGGCAATCCAAATATCATGGAGCCACAGTCAGGACTATGCAGGACCTTGCAGCTTCTACATTATAACATTAGAGGGCTTGGAATATGGTATTCCATAAGGCAAAGGAGATTGGATTACAACTAAGGATCAAATATCCAGCAAAATTGAGCATAATCTTTGAAAGGAGGAGATGTACATTCAGTGAAATAGGGGATTTCCAGACTTCCATGATGAAAAGACCAGAGCTCAATGGAAAATTTGATCTTCAAATACAAGACTCAAAAAAGGCATAAAAAGGTAAACAGGAAAGGGAAAAAAATGTTATTCAATAAGGGTAAACTGTTTACATCCCTACGTGAGAAGATGATACATATAACTCTTGAGAATTGTATCTTTATTGTGACATTTAGAAGGGATATACATAGAAAGAGGTAGTGGGTTTAAGTTGACTTTGATGTCATGATAAAAACCCTATGAAGTGGTGGAAAAGACATGTAATGGGAGAAGAGTAAAGGAGGAGACAGAAAAGGGTAAATTATATCACATGAAGTGGCACAAAGACATATCACAGTAGAGGGAAAGAAGAGAGGGAGATGAACATTGTTTGAACTTTACTCTCCTTGGTTTTGGTTCAAGGAGGGAAGAATCTACTCAGTTAGATACAGAAATCTAACTTGCCATATAGGCAGCAGGAGAGGAAAGGGGAAAGAAAAGAGAAGGGATGATAGAAGGGAGGGAAAAAGTAGTAAGGGAAAAAGGAAAGTAAAAGGAGGGGACTAATAGAAGGGAGGGCAGATTGATGGAGGTGGTGGTCAAAATCAAAACTCTAGTAAGGAGGAAAATGAAGAAAAGGAGAAATAAAAGCATAAACAAGAGATGGGGGAATAGGATGGAGAGAAAGACATAGATAGTAATCATAACTGTGAATATGAATTGAATGAACTCTCCCATAAAACAGAAGTGGATAGCAGAGTGGATTAAAACTCACAATCCTACAGTATGTTGTTTACAAGAAACACAATTCAAATAGAGGGATACACACATGGTAAAGGTAAAAGGCCGGAGCAGAATATATTATTCTTCAGCTGAAGTAAAAAAAAAAAATTAACTAGGAATATCAATCCTGATCTCAGACAAAGAAAAAGCAAAAATAGATCCCATAGAAAGAGATAAGGAAAGAAAAGAAACTATGTCCTGCTGAAAGGTACCATAGACCAAATGGTATAGCATCCAAATTCTTAGAGGAGAGCTTCAGAGAGTTACAGAAATAAATAGATAGCCGAACTATACTCATGAAGAACCTGAACCTCCTCATCCCTGAATTAGATAAATCTAACCACAAAATAAACAAGAAAGAAGTTAAGGAAGTGAATAGAATTTTATAAAAGTTAGATATAGTAGACTTCTGGAGAAAATTGAATGGTGATAGAAAGGAATATACTTTTATCTCAGCAGTACATGGCACCTACACAAAAAATTAACAATGTACTAGGGCATAAAAACTTCACAACCCAATGCAGAAAGGCAGGAATATCAAATGCATCCTTTTCAGATCATGATGCCATAAAAATTATTTGTAAAAAAGGGCCATGGATAGATAGGCTAAAAATTAACTGAAAACTAAATAATCTAATCCTAAAGAATAAGTGGGTTAAACAACAGATCATAGAAATAATCAATAACTTCATCTAAGAGAATGACAATGACAATAACGAGACAATATACCAAAACTTAAGGGATGCAGCAAAAGCAATTCTTAGGGGAAGTTTTACATCTCTAAATGCTTACATGAATAAAATAGAGAAAAAGGAGATCAATGAATTAGACATGCAATTAAACAAAAAAACTAGAAAAAAAAATTAAAAATTCCCAAGTAAATGCCAGATTAGAAATCCTGAAAACCAAATGAGAGATTAATAAAATTGAAATTAAGAAGCTATTGAACTAATAAATAAAACTAATAGCTGGTTTTATGGAAAAAAATGTTAAAATAGATAAACCTTTGGTTAATTTAATTAACAACAAAAAGAAAAAAAGAAAACCAAATTACCAATACCAAAAATTAAAAGGGTGAATCCACCACCAAAGAAGAGGAAATTAAAACAATAATTAGGAACTATTTTGCCCAACTGTATTCCAATAAATTTGAAAATCTTAGTGAAATGGCTGAATATTTGCAAAAATATACAAATTGCTCAGATTAACATAAGAAGTAAAATACTTAAATAAGTCCATGTGAGAAAAACAAATAAAACAAGCTATCACTTAGCTCCTTACAGGAAAAAAAAATCTTCATGGCCAAATGGATTTACAAGAAAATTCTATCAAACATTTAAAGGACAATTAATTCTTATGCTAAATAGACTATTTGGGAAAATAGGCAAAGAAGGAGCCCTACCGAATTTCTTACGATATGAATATGGCACTGATACCTAATCTGGGAAGAGTTAAAACAGAGAAAGAAAATTACAGACCAATTTCCCTAACGAATATACACTGCTGTCCACTTCTGTTTTAGGGAGAGTTCATCCAATTCACATTCACAGTTATGATTACTATCTATGTCTTTCTCTCTATCCTATTCCCCCATCTCTTGTTTATGCTTTTATTTCTCCTTTTCTTCCTTTCCCTCCTTACTAGAATTTTGCTTTTGACCACCACCTCCATCAATCTGTCCTCCCTTCTATTAGTCCCCTCCTTTTACTTTCTTTTTTCCCTTACTACTTTTTCCATCCCTTCTATCATCCCTCCTTTTAAATAAAATAATAGCAAATAGATTACAACAACTTATCACAATAATAATACACTATGACCAGGTAGGGTTTATACCAGGAATGTAGGATTGGTTCAATATTAGGAGAACTGGCAGCATAATTGATAATGTCAACAACAAAATTAACCGAAACCACTTGATCATCTCAATAGATGTATAAAAAGCTTTTGACAAAACACAATGCCCATTCCTGTTAAAAACACTATAGAGTATAGGAATAAATTGA
This sequence comes from Phascolarctos cinereus, assembly GCF_003287225.1. Taxonomy (NCBI): domain Eukaryota; kingdom Metazoa; phylum Chordata; class Mammalia; order Diprotodontia; family Phascolarctidae; genus Phascolarctos; species Phascolarctos cinereus. The sequence goes on from NW_027556180.1 coordinate 27,466,769, forward strand.
GTCTTACTTAAAATGGTAAGTAGCAGCTACTTAAAACCTTCAGCAAGCATTATGTAATGGGTATAAGTTAGAAGCATTTCCAACAACATCAGGGATGAAACAAGCATATCCGTTATCAACACAGTTGTTCAGTATGGTACTAGTAATGTTAGCTTTAGTAATAAGAGAAGAAAAATAAATTGAAGGTATTAGAATAAGCAAAGAAGAAACAAAGCTTTCACTCTGCAGATGACATGATGATGTACTTAGAATCCTAGAGAATCAAGTAAAAAAATTACTTGAAATAATAAACCACTTTACCAAAGTTGCAGAATATAAAATAAAACCACATACATCAACAGCATTTCTATATATTACTAACAAAGACAAACAGCAAGAGATTGAGAAAGAAATTCCATTTAAAGTTACTGTAGGGGCAGCTAGATGATGCAGTGGATAGAGCACTGGCCCTGGATTCAGGAGGACCTGAGTTCAAATCCGGCCTCGGACACATAACAAATACTAGCTGTGTGACCCTGGGCAAGTCACTTAACCCCATTGCCTAGCCAAAAGAAAAACAAAAACAAAAACCAAAAAAAAAAAAATTAAAGTTACTGTAGACATAAAATATTTAAGAGTCTGTCTGCTGAAACAAACCCAGGAACTCTATGAACACAATTACAAAACACTTTTCATACAAATAAATTCAGATCTAAATAATTGGAAAAACATCAGTTGCTCTTGGGTAGGCTGAGCTAATATAATACAAATGACAATTCTACATACATTACATGAAATTGAAAAGGTTTTGCCCACACAACCAATGCAAGCAAGATTAGGAGGGAAGCAGAAAACTGGGAAAGAATTTTGTACAACTAGTGTTTCTGATAAGGGCCTCATTCCTAAAATATACAGAAAACTAAGTCAAATTTACAAGAATATAAGTCATTCCCCAATTGATAAATGGTCAAAGGATATGAACAGGCAGTTTTCAGATGAAGAAATTAAAGCTGTCTATAGTAATATGAAAAAATGCTCTAAATCACTATTGATTAGAGAAATGCAAATCAAAAGAGTTCTGAGGTGTCAAATCACACCTATCAGATTGGCTAACATGATAAAACAGGAAAATGGTAAATGATGGAGATGATGTGGAAAAATTGGAACACTAATGCATCATTGGTGGAGTTGTGAAATGATCTAAATTTGGAGAGCAATTTTGAACTATGCCTAAAGAGCTATAAAAATGTGTCCTTTGACCCAGTAATATCACTTCTAAGGCTGTATCCCAAAGAGATCATGAAAATGCGAAAAAAAATCCTTGTGTACAAAAATGTTTATAGCTGTGTCTGTGTTGGTAAAGAAATGGAAATTGAGGGGATGCCAATCAAATGGGGTATAGCAAAACAAGTTGTGGTATATGAATGTAATGGATACTGTTATACTATAAAAAATGATGAGCAAGCAGACTTCAGAAAAACCTGGAAAGACTTGTGTGGACTGATGCTGAGTGAAGTGAGCAGTACCAGGAGAACTTTGTACATAGTAACAGCCACATTGTGCCAAGACTAACTTTGATAGACTTAGCTCTTCTCAGCAATGCAAGGATCCAAGAAATCTCCAAAATTCTAATGATGGAATATGCTATACACACCCAGAGAAAAAATAATGGAGTCTGAATGCAGATCAAAGCATACTATTTGCTCTTTTTTTCCTTCTGTTTTATTTTGTTTTCTTCTTTCTTGTGGTTGCTCCTATTGGTTCCAATTCTTCTTTACAACATGACTAATATGAAAATATGTTTAGAAAGAATGTATATGTACAGCCTATATCAGATTGTATGCCATCTTGGGGAGTGAGGACAGGTTGGAGGGGGAGAAAGTTTAAAACTTAAAAACTTATGGAAGCGAATGTTGAAAATTTTTTAAAAATAAATTAAAAAAAACAATATTTGGAATGTAATACTTTATCACATATTTTATACATGTAATGCCATCTCTAAAAAGAGAGCAAAAAATATTCGTTTGTCTTGTTTGCATGTTTATGTTTTTTTTTAAACTGTATTTCTCCATCTCATCTAAGATAGAAGGAAGGAGATTACTCCTGCCATCATCCCACTACTAATCTGCACAGTATTGTTAACCCTGCTTCTGAGGCTTCACCATATTAATACCAAAATTAGCATGGACACCTGTTCAACATAACTCCCTGAAGGCTACAACTTTCAAGGGAAATTCGTCAGGTGAAATTTCCCTGATAGCTAGGATTAAAGGATCACATAACTATAGAGCAGGCTAATAATCAAGAAAGTGAAGTCAGGTAGGGTGAGTGAATCAGAACAAATTCATAGATAGTTCGGTTCAGCTGTGATATCATTAATATGCATTCTTCATTTATTGAGATCACAACCCATCCATTCACTGTCTATTACATGGGAATCTTTTCTTTCCTAATATTGACATCATATTCAAGGTTTACATGAAAAGGTATTCAGTTTAGGATGTTTACAAAATTTCATCCCAAGTAAAATGAGACATTCTACTATAATCTTCCTTGTTTTATACTAGCAGTGCTTTCTCTTTAGCCCATGTTTTCATTCAAGATGATAAGCATAAGGGTATCTTTTTTCTCCATAAATTGTGCTGAAATAGTTAAGAATTCCAGGAGCAAATTCTAGAATACATAAAAAAATTATGTAATTTCAGGTGAAAAACTTTTAAGGGGAACTGGATAAATTCTAGTTAACTCCTGTATAAAAATGTAGTATTGAAATTTTATTTTGAAGCTCCCATGGTTCTATGATTTCAACAATGTAGACATTCTCTCAAATGAAACGTACCCCATCTAATCTATGTCTGTCCATCTAGTACAACAATAAAGTTCTTCCATAAGTTTGTCAAAAGAGATCTCTTCACCATGCTAGGTAATTCTGGATATTCTTTTGACAAATATATGAATACCAATGGAACATGTGAGACAGCCATTTGTAATCCTTCACTCTCATTAAATGGCAGGATCAGCTTGTCCTCTCCATTCTGAATTTGGTCTGATAGTATTCTTTATGCTATTTTATCATAATTCCTCATAATAATGTATTACATAATGACCCCACCCAAGCAGGTCCCTCTCTACCGTATTTTGAGATACTAGCAACTACCGTCATCTATTCAAATTTATCTATTCCTTTCTCTTCATGATGGATGGCCACTGGATCTGTTACATCAGAGATGTGGTAGTCTAAGTGGTCTCAAAGAGACCTCCTATATTTGGTTTGTTAATCCTATAATTCCAGGTACAGATATCCAGTCTATCACAGCCTATAAAGTTTTTTAAGGGACTATTATATACACACATACACATACATTATACACATAACTATATGTGTGTATATTTTTTCCTCTTCTCCCTCTTTTACACTAACTTTAAGAAATTGTCCTGGGATGATTTGTTCCTTTTATGTACTATTCATCCTCTTCAAAAGCAGGCACAGAGGGTGATCCTCAAGATAGACAGACAGACAGGTAGATAGATAGATAGATAGATAGATAGATAGATAGATAGATAGATAGATAGATAGATAGATAGATAGGATAGGATAGATAGGGAGGCAGATGTACAAAGATGCTATAGATAGATTAATATGGATATAAATGTGGATGTAGCTGTGAAGTCAGATACAGACACAGACACATAGATTTAGACATAGAAAGAGTTTTCATTCTTTCCAATGCTATTATTAAATATTGCAAATTGTCTTGCATAATTATTACTAATGCACAATCCATTTAGCAGGGTCTGAGTAATATTAGTGAATTTTATTGCCTTTGGGAAATTGAAAAGTTCTGGACCCTAACCTTCTCCCTAAAACAAAAATAAATTTCTTTATCACCCATATTTTCCTGTAACACTGACTACTTGCCAGTCTTAGAGTGTCAGTCTCTAAAGAATTCATGCTGTGGGCTACCAAATGGGCAATAGTTTTAATGGAGCATAAGGAAGTTTCATCACATGAGGGAACTGTTATAAGGCTGTCATCCAAGAAGAATATGACTGAAGAATGAATGGTCAGTAATATAATGCAATTGAAAGGCAACTAATCAGTGATAAGTCTTCAGGCTACCAAATCCACCCAATGTCAAGGGACCTAGATGAAGAAACCCAACATATTTAGTAGAACCTTCACCCATATTATTCATGGTAGAATAAGAATAAAAGCCTCCTACTATGTTGAGACATGGATGAATTTTGGCCTGAAATATTGAAAAAACCTTACATCTTTGAGGTCATCGATTCAATTGAATTTAAATCCATTCAATAAGCATCTATTATGCCCATAAAGTTCTAAGTATTGGACTATAGTTTGGGGCTAGAAAAACAAATGTGAAGCAGTTCTTTGCCTCAAAGTGATTACATTCAAGTGTAGCAAAACTACATACATACAAGTAAGCAAACAAACAAAAACACTATAATAAATACATGTTGTTATTGTTGTTTATTTTCTGGAAGCTCCAACTGGGGCATTCACTACAGCTGAGTCAAAAAAGTAGGTAAAGGTCTCAAAAGACAGAAATAAGAAGGGAGAATAGAATCATAGAAGTAATGCTTACAGATGTGTTATATGTAAAATGTACCTGGTCTTTCAAAAATCAAAGCCACTATTTGGAGAAGCCTTCTGATATAATCAGTTTAAAAGCAAATACATTTACATTTTCCTTATTTTTTTCCAGGAGCATGCATGAATGAATAGTCAAGTGAAGAAAACAGGTCACAGTGTGTTGTGAAGTTGAATACATTTGGAGCTTGCTTCTACAGCTGGGCCATTAGTGACACAGGTGATATAGGGAGTGACTGTTTCCCAATCTAGCTGTAGTCTGAGTTTCATTGTGCCTGGCAGTAGGCCTACATGACTTAGGAGAACAAATAACTTTTTTAATTTTTCAAGATATAATCTATCTATTGCATAGCACCGTATAAGCACTGTTTTCAATAGAAAATGAACAAATAAAATATATTTTCATAGGTTTAAAAGGTCTTGTGTGTGTGTATATATACATACATCACACATATATTTGTGTATACACACATGTGTAATATATATGTGTTATGCTTTTCATTGACGGGAAAGTAACTCTCTCAGAAAAAAAAAACATAGATGGGGTATCATTACATCTAAGTAGCTTTATTTTTTTATAGGGGAAGAAGTTGAAGCTCCCCAAATCATAGATTTTACCTGGAAAGGATCTTAGAAGTCACATGTGCCAAGCCTAGCATGTTACAGGTGCTGAAATTGACTCAGAGAAGTAAGTTAACTGGGATAGCCAGGAATCTGAAGCCAAGTCTTCCAACTCCAATGCCAATACACATCAGATCATAGAATAATCAGGGTAGAGTTGAAAGAGAATATTGAAGCCATCTAGTTCAACTGCTGAATTTATTACATGGGAAAACTGAGGCTCACAAAGTTCAAGTGATTTGTCACTCGAGGTCACACAAATGTTCAATGACAAAACAGTGATTTGATCCTGGGTTATTTGACTCTAAAACCAATATTTCCTCCATTCTACCATATTGCTAGTGACTTTCAGTGATTTTCCCATCATCACATAGTTAATATTTGAGGTGGCCACTGGGGTGCAGTTGCCTCTCTCCAAATCCAAGTGTTGACCAGCTAAGTTATACAAAAGAGTAACATTAAAGGGTGCATCTTAAAATAATTTTAAAAGCACCCTACACAGCTCTACAATAAGGCATTTGAAAGAGAATTTTACTATGGGAGTGAGTACTTACATGCCCTTCATTTTCAAGGATATTTTCTTCCATAATTTCATTTGCTTATTGTTAGAAACACCTTCAAGGCCCCCTTTCTTCCCCTTCCTTTTAAGGAACAATGGTCCATGTAGTCCCTGTCCTTTTCTCTGCAGGATTTGGACTCTTTCTTTATTCAGGCTTCTCAGATTTCATTTTTTTCTCTTAACTCCCTCTCTGCCTCTTTGCAACTGACAGCATTCCCTCTGACATTACCTTTTCTTTAAATGCCTTCATTATTACAAGAGTATTTTTGCTCGCTTAATATTCTCCTCAAATCTGAAGCTTACTGTGGCTTTTAGGTTTCCATCTCTTTTCCTATGACATCATTGTGTTGAAAGTAATAAGCAAAGATGATTTGGCTTTATTTGAAGGTCACCCAGCATCTAGCTATAACCTGACTTTTCACCCATCATTGACTCTACTCCCCTCCGTCAAAATGGCCCTGTCATATTTCTGTTCACTTGCTCAACAGGTCCTTGGTGCCTTAAATGCCTAGTTGTTCCCAAACACCCATGAGCAAATCTATTATACAGAGCTCTTCCCATCCCTCAAGGCCAGTACCAATGTCACTTTTACCATGAAGTTTTCTTCAATGTGCCCCTACCCCCATCATCAAGAACTACTCTTCCCCTATTCTTGCCCTGCCTTTTCTATGAACTTACTAAGTCTGATTTTATAGTTTACTATATGTGTGCATTTTTCATCTTCCCATCTAGATTACAAATCCTATGAAAAAGGGCTAGTCATTAGTCATTTTGTAACACATAGTTCCTTTGACTAGTGTGTACATTTAATAAATGGTAAGCTGAATTGAGCTGGGATTTAGTTTTACTTTTGTATGTAATGTTTTAGTGACTATTCAGTACTGAAAGAACTTCACAAATACATAAAGGAAATCTAGCCTATTTCCTCCTCTTGAACAATTCTGGGTTCAATCATTCTACATTTGTCTATTCAAGATGTAGCTTGGGGAACTCTAAAGTTCTCATGGAATGCTACATACTATGTGTATAAAGGTTATCTGTAAATATCATATCAATAAAGGATGGGATAGGGACTAAACCTGGGATTTCATTGATTTAGGGAACTCCTTGATGAGCAAACCCCCTCTAGCCAAGCAGTGGACTAACTTGTTTGCGATTTATTGACTGAGAGAGTTGCTTAGAGAATGTAGAGATTTAGTCACTGGCCAGGGTCACCCAGATCCAATTTGTTGAGGATTTGAAGCCAGTTCTTCCTATCTTCAAAGTGAACTCTACACCATTTACAACATGCTTCATCCCCCAATTAATTAAAAAAAATACCATATGAAGGCATGTGCACACAGTTAGAGAATATATATTACAATTATTGTATATAGATGTTCAATTACATGGAAATTTACCTTCAGATAGCATATACTTTAATGCTATGAATTATACTTACTCTTTAAAAGTGTACATTTATGTATCTCTCCAGAGTTAAGTGAACAGAAGTAGGCATAGGTAGATAGATAGCTTGATAACTTGATAGAAAGATAGATCAATTGATAGAGAGATATGGATATGTAACAAATGAACTCAACTCTTTTTAAAATGCAAAAGCAAAGCATTTACATACATATATTTGTACACATATTTCCTCAATATAAAATATGTAAATTGTATGTATGTATGTATGTATGTATGTGTATGTTTATATGCATAGATGAGAGGCCATTATTTTAAATTCTTGCTATAGGCCAGCACTAGGTTTCTACTTAAAAATAACTTTTTAATACCATAATTCTTCTTCTGTTTATAGTTTATGTTGGACATCTCATTAGCTTGCATTATCTGAAGTTCTGAAAAAAATGATTGCTCACCAAAGAGCAATAAACAGTCACCTGGCAGAACAGGAATGGACTGCAACACAATGTAAATCAGGAGTTACAAAGAGAATAAGATTAAAAATTATATCAAAGCATTGATGTTTGAGTGAAAAAGAAAATGAGCTGGCCATGTAACAAAAGAAAAAAATAACCAATGGACAGTCTGAGTCTTCTGGTAGCCTTTTAATATCAAGGTCAAGCAAGGAAGGTTCAAGCACAATCGCTGAATACACTGTGGAAAAATGGTAAGAAACAATAAATAGGAGTAACACAGGATAGGCATACATGAATGGTTACAATCTGCATTGCTAAAGAGAGTACCATCCATGGGGTAATAATTGCACTGGACTATTTCAGCATCAAGTGTGTGTATGTATGTATGTATGTATGTATGTATGTATGTATGCATGTATATGTGTATATATAAACATATATATGTATGTATGGCCACAGGACAATTTATATATAATTATACTTAGATATTTTTATTTTAACCTATTGCAAAAGCTTATATTATAAATATAAATATGCTAAAACAAATTTTCACAAAGCAAAATGACGTGTGTAATTATATATGTATATTTGTCCATAATGTAAACATAGATACATGCATTGAAACATGTATACCTACTAATATACAAAAACATATGCGTATGTCATCCATATATATGTATATATATATACATATATATGTACAAGTGTATATATTCTGTGTATTTAATCCTTAATAGCTTAAAATTTCACTAAGACGCTTTGATACTTTGTATAATCTTAAAATGTAAGCATTAAATTAAACTCCACATAGTTTCTTGAGCCAAACTCACCAGCCGTGAAACTATAAAAGGTCACCAAATCAAAACCAAAATTTTTTTTTACAGTTTTTTTAATCTAATAATGATCTTTCTATTTAAGCTGCCAGTTGAAAAAAAAAGTCTAAATGATTTTGTGTTCTGGTCACACTATTATGTACATACATGCATCTGTACATATATGGATGGATGCATACATATCACATATAGGTGTATGTATGTATGCACATATATACATATATGTTTATTTAAAATAGAATTATAATATAATTTCTTTTTCCCTTGATTGTAAAGCAAAATTCCATGAACATGTGGACTATAAGTTGAATTTGTAATTAGAAATGAACACCTTTAATGCCATCTCTTGTTCTGCATGTCTTCTTGCCCATGACTAAAGGAAGAAGACAGTCGTGCTAGTCTGCAGAATATTGCTTCCAACCCAGAAATATTGTCTTGCTTCATAATGGAGCAAAAGAAGCAAAAACTCATGAATTTGTTCTCAAAAACCAAATGATTGCATCATTTTCCTTTGCAAAGCAGGCAATTTTGAGTTTTTGAGATCCAGCAATTTCTTTAATTCAGCCGATCTAAGAATAAACACAGCAAGTTGAGAGAACAAATGGTGAACCCCTTCACAATGATCTTGCTTGCTTTGTGATCTTTGCCTATTTAGGGCTTTGTATGGTTCCAGGAAATGGTGCTTTTAAAAACTGGGAGATGGCATTGCTGAAAGGAATCTTTAGACTCTGGGGCCAGAGAGATGACGTCACTTGCCCAAGGACACACACAGCTAGTTAGGAGGAAAGTAAATAGAACTACACCCAAAGAACTATATAATTGTATATACCCTTTAATCCAGCAATATTTCTGGTAGGATACCAAAGAGATACCACACACGCACACACACACACACACACACACACACATATGTGTGTGTGTGTATACACACAAAAATATTTATAGCATCTCTTTTTATAGTGGCAGAGAATTGGAAACAGAAGAGGAACCCATCCATTGGGGATGACTGAACAAGATATAGTATATAAATGTGACAGAATACTATTATAATGTAAGAAATGATGAAGTGAAAGGTTTCAGGGAAAAAAAAGCTGAGAAGCCATACAAACTGATGCAAAGTGAAGTAAGCAGAACCAAGAGAATGATGTACATAGTAACAGCAATATTGCACATAACTACGCAGATTTAGTAGATCTATTTAGTCAGTACAATGATCCAGTAGAACTCCAAAAGACTCATGACAAAAAATGCTGTCTACTTCCAGACAGAAAAAAAAAAGTAGACTCAGAATGTAATGACCAATTTATGATTTGGAACATGGCTAATACGGAACTGTGATTTGTGTGACTGTACAATGCATGCATACATACACGCATGCATAAGTGCAGGGTGTCATGCTTCTTACTATCTCAATAGGTGGGTAAGGAGTGAAGGGAGATAGAGGATTTATAACTTTTTTTTTAAAGGAGGAGAGAAAGCACTGGAATCTAGAATCATCAGTAACAATTTTAGCACCTGAGGTAGAAGACCTTGGAAAGTTTCCAAATAAGGTAGCAACAGAAAGGAGATTCAGGCTTGGGAAGAAGCTCAACTGGAGGTTTCTCTGCAAAAGAGGTATATAAGCAAGTATTTTTTTTTGAAATTTCAATACATTATGCTTGATTATTTGAGTATAAACTCAGGCTTTAGTTTGTCTGTTTTGTTGGAATAGAAATGTTTTGAGTGGCCTCCAAACTTACATAGCCTAAGCTAATCCCTTGTTGTGGTTTGTTATTTACACTTTTGTTGTTGTTGAGTCATTTTTAGGGTGCATCCAACTCTCTGTGACCCCAGGTGAGGTTTTCTTGGCAAAGATACTAGAGTGGTGTGCCATTTCTTTCTTCAGCTCATTTTACAGTTGAGGAAACTGAGGCAAACAGGGTTGTGACTTGCCCAGGGTCACAGAGCTAATGTCTGAAGCCACATTTCAACTCAGGAAGATGAGTCTTCTTGATTCCAACTCCATTGCTATAAATTATGTTTTTACCAGAACCCAAGTTGACTGACTCTAAGTATTTGTATTTCAATTCAGTTCACATTTCATATGACCACAATGACCATGGACCAATGGACCATGACAATGGTCATGGATTATGAGTTTATTAATGAGAATTCACCTTCTCCTGGTGGATGCAGTGTTGGCCTTGGAATCCTTAAGGACTAGGCTCAAGTACTGTGTCAGAAAGTATCTGAGATGCTTCTCCTCAAAGAACATCAGAATCTCTTCCCAATTAAAATCTGTTGTCCCACAGTGGTTCCTGTCTTTCTACATACATATTGGAAACATTCGTAAGCCATTTGGTTAGTGACTATTTACCTAAGAACAAATAGGTTTCCTTTTCTTAAGCGTCTTACAAAATATAGTGGTCATTCTAATTCCCAGCAGAGGAAAGACACTTTTGAAATTCATTCATTTTGTTCCATTTTCTCTTTGTTCCTCTTTAATATCTATTCCTACTCAGAAATTCATGACAAAAAATGTAGCTCAAGAACCCAAACAGAACTTTAACTGCACCTGAAAGTACATGCAATATTCTATGTCCTGTATCTCTCACCTCCAGAACGATATTTTCATTTGCTCAATCCTTCCTGATTATTATCCTGAAAATTTTAAACATCACTTTATGTTTACTATTTATATTGTTTTAATGATTCTATATGTTATTTTAATTTTTGTACTCTGACATATATGTAGCAAAGCTGCATATGTGTGTGTGTATTCATGTTGTTTTGGTTTTTTCATTTTTAATTTATTATGATGAATTAATTGATGCAGTCTCATTGCATTTCTACATAACAATTTGTTTGTACATCCACTAACTGAAAAGCACCTTTTTTTGTGGACAAGTACTTCAATGTTGATTTCCAGAAATGTCTTCCTAGAAATAGTGGATATGAAAAATATACCACTCCCTTCTATTTTAGATTATGTTGGGTTGAAAAGTCTATATTACAGCAAGATAATAAATACAATGACAAGGAAAGTAGAACAAAAGGTTTATGCTATGTTAACTTTATGTTAACTTCTTCATGAGACCCAGATTGATATTCTTTCCTGAAATCTGGTTGGAAACAGACCCTTTTAGAGATAAAATTACTCAACAAAAAATAACTAGATTTAATGACAAAGATCCAGAAAATGTAAATGGTATCAACATGATAGCTCCTTAAATTTTGGTGTGGGGGGCACATGAGGCTCAAAAAAAAAAAAGATTTGGCAGAAATGATTTATCAAGCAGGATAGGAAATGAACTTGAAAATAAGGCTATCGTGACTCAGGTAAAAAGACCGGAGATTTTCCTCCCAAATTTCTATTCATTTTGGAATGTATTCAATGTGACTTTCAATGTAAGAAAAATAGAAAGCAGGCACAATACTGACAAGTGAAATTAAAATTTACATTTTTAAAAGAGATTATTTGTAGCATAAACCGCCAGTCTGATTTCACCAAGAACAGAGTATATATGTGGGACAGGTAAAGGTAAGCTTAAGAGCATAGTGAGATGCCTGAGCTCAATTTCTCTAAATTACCTGGAACAAGCAAGAAATGACCTCAATAGCATGAAATCACAGCAATAATAATAGCAATCACCATTGCTTCACCACCACCTAAAAACAATAGTAGTAGCAACAACAATAGCATAAAGCAAAGAGAGGAAATCAAACAATCTGTTTTAAAGGGAACCTTGAGGGAAAGTGGCAAAGGAATTTAGAAGTGAAACAAAGCAAAAAGATGCCCTGTTACATAGAATAAATATGATGGTGTGAAAGGAAAGGGTGGGTGCAAAAAATCACAGAAAGGAAAAAGTAATGAAACAATGTCAAGGAGAGCTCTCTCCCTCCCCCACCAGTGGAATAATGACATGAACCTCAAATATGATTGAGAATCAAAATAAACAATTAAAGGAAGTAAAAATTTAGAGCTCTCAAAGAAGGATTCAAATGACAATCTGGACAGCAGATGTTTTTCCTTGTTTAACCTCCCCGGTCTTCTTCATCTTCCTGAAAATAAAGATTAAAGACTGGATGGTCTCAACCTTCAATTCTAGATCTAAATCTATGATCTGTGAATAAGGGTAGTGGATGCGATGTTTGAATCCATTCAGTATAGTGACAAAATATATTCGTACAAGGTGGGTGAGGTAATGAGGTATTTATGAAGTGTTAACACTTGCTGATCACTTTGTGATGTGTGAAAAGCATTCTCTGATGAAACTGATGGAGTAAATTCATAAGATAAGCAGGACTTTAAATAGTTAAACACTAAGGATGAAAATTAGCTCAAGCTGAGACTTCCAAACCTCATGTATGAGGAGATCTCTGCAGGGGAAGAGGGAGAAAGGAAATATAGTGTTTTTTTTCCCATACTCCCTCTGCCATGCTGATTTGAAATAGAGATACTAGACTGGTAAGAGATGTGACATCTGATAGGCATACACACACACACATACACATGCACGCAACACAAACATGTACACTTACATACACATACACCCCCCCCATAAACTTATTTACTCACTCCAAACATACACATAGATATGGATGAGGGAGACAAAATGAAGAAAGAGGAAGGAGGCGCTGGAAACACAAGACATTTTGAAGAATGGTGTATACCTGGTAGCTGAGGAGAGAGCTGATTATTGAGAACAGAAAACTGAAAACTCAGCTGAGCAAGACAGCCAGGAGAAACACTATTCTCTTCAAGAATCAAGGTTTGGTGAGCAACCATCCTAACATGGGCAAATGCTATGAGGAAAGAACAAATATATTGGTCTTGAAACATCAGGAGTTGGGTATTTAACTGCCATGCATTTAGTCTACACATTCTATCTAGTATCACTATGCTCTAACTTTGACTCCATTTTTTTTTCAGTAATCCCATGCATATTTATAGTAGAGTATAGTAGAGTACAGGGAAATGTTGTGTAGCTACTTGTTTTGTCACGTCATCTTAGTAAATTCCTTCTTTATGGAGTAATTGTGCCTACTATCCAATTGTTATTGGGAAGCACTCTGTTGGGGACTCATGATTGTAGTATTAAGAGTATACCTTCAGAATCGATTTTAGCCTCCAAGGTAGTTCTATTGGGGAAGAACTCCTGAATATAAATGAAGTTTGGAGAAGTAACCCCAGAAGAAGTCCTATTTTATGAAATCCACATTAGGAAAAAATGGAATTATTGGGAACAGAGGGATTGATTACCATCGGTTCTTTTTGATATTCTTTTCACTTGTAAAGCAAAATGTCAATAGAGAAAGGAAAAAGCAGGTGTTTCTCTCTGTATGTGTCTGTATGTGAGTGTGTGTCAATAAATACAAGTTAAGAAAAAGAAAGCTCCTCATAGGGATTTTTATTTTTCCCTCGACTTCTTACTATGTGCCTTACATAGAAGGGCAATACTGGGGGGGGGGCAGGAGTGGGGTGGGGAGAGATCTAGTACTGAAACCTCGGTAAATGATAAATTAAGGGCAGCTGAGCCAAGCAACAAATGGAAGAAGAAACACCTGATCATGTTACTTTGATGACAGTAGGCTTCAATAATTCCCCATTACTACTGGGGTAAAAAAAAAAATCATCAGCTTTTATTTAAATGGCTTTCCAGTCTGGTTCCATCCTGTATTTTGAGATTTATTTAGCATTACTTTTGTGTATACATTCTATGTGCCACCTCATTGCTAGCCTTCTTCCATGTTCCTCATATTTGGCATTTGATGTCCTTTCTCCATGTCTTTTCACAGGCTTCCCCCATGCATGGAACACACACCTAGATTCCCTCAGAAATAATAGCTTCCTTTAAATGTCAGTTCAATTAACATCCTTTAAATGAAGATTCATTTGATCCCCTAGAAACTAGTGCCTCCACAACAAAAGAAGATCTTGTTCATGTATATATATGTAGTTTCCCATAATAGAATGTAATCTCCTTAAAGGCAGGGACAATTTCATTTTTGTCTTGTATACCACATATGTGACATTGTGTCTGGCATGTGGTGGAAGTTTACTAATGCTCATTGTTTCATTGATTAATTCATTACCTCCTATGATTCAGTAAAGACTAAGTTTCTTGAAGGCAAAGACTTCATTATGAATTATCTTTGCTTTCCTAGTAGGGAGAAGGTGTGAGGGAAAAAAAACAAAACAAAACAAAAGATAATTAAAGGCCTACTATGTGCCTGCACTGTGCTAAAATTTTTACAAATATTATCTCATTTTATCTTCACAAGAACCCTGGGAGTTGGGAGCTATTATTAGTCCCATTTACAGACTGAGGAAACAGAAACAAGAAAGTTAAATGACTTGCCTAGGGTCACATAGTTAATAAGTGTCTAAAGCTGAAATTGAACTCAAATTTTCTTGATTCCAAGGCTAGCACTCTATCCACCACACCACCTTGTACCTGACAAAATGCTATGTCCAGAGTAGGTGCTAAACCCATACTTGACAGATTAGATTAAAATGGATTTAACTTGATTAGGGACATGTGTGTGTGTGTGTAGGTGAATTCAACAAAATTGACATTGGTCAAAATAACAATCTCTTATTCTTCTGAAGGCAGGCAGGTGGTTCAGTGTATAGAGTGCTGGGCCTAGGGTCAGGAAGACCTGAGTTCAGATCTGACTTCAGGTGCTCACTAGCTGTGTGACCACCTGGGCAAGTCACCTAACCTCTGTATGCTTAAATATACTAGAAAAGGAAATGGCAAACCATTTCAATATCTTCACCAAGAAAACTACACATGGAGTCAATAAGAGTCAGATGTTGTTGAGAAGACTGACCAACAAAGCTCTTCTGAGGGTGGAGTCAAGGTGGAAGAGTAGAGAAAGAACTCAGCTAAACTCCCCCAACATTATCTTCAAAAAAATTAAAAATGAAACCTCTAATAAAATTCTGGAGCAGAAAAGCCAACAGGAGATCAGAATGAAACATTGTTCCAGACCAAGAAAATCAGGAGGTGGGAAAAAGAGCTGTGACAAGGAGGTAGAGGCTGGCCTGGAGCCCACGAGGATGAAACATGAGTGGTTCAACTAGGTGATGGTAACAGAAGCCGCAGCAACTTTAGGAATGCTCAAGCTAGAGATGGTAAGGGGAACTGGGAACTGATCAGAACAATTACAAGGGATTCTGATACTATCTCCGAATGCAGGATCAAACACACTGGCAACTCCCCAACCTATAATCATATATGGGTTATAGTTCAAGGGCAGAGAGGAGCACTTTTGGTCAAGAGGCAATGGGAGATGCAAGCCACAGTATCACTTTTTGTCACAAGGGATCAGGGAACTTGAGAAATAGTATTGCTATTAGTTCCAAGGGAGCAGTGACCCTGAGTATCATTGCAATCTATCTATTGCAATCCCAAGGGATCAAGGGCCCTTTTTATAAAGAACAGAATGCACAACAGGAGAGCAATGACTAAACCTATCCTAAGATTATCCTACCTTGGAAACAACAAAAAATTCCAAACCCATAGAACGATCTCTGAAAACAACAGTGCAAAATAGGATGGAGCTTGGGACAGTGCCCATATATCCTTCTCCCCCCACCATGCCAGGAACAGAGCCCGACTTTAATATAAATTTCAAACTCAAGAAATAGGGTGGGAAAATGAGGGAAAAAAAAAGAATCTGACCATAAAATTTTACTATGGTGTTAAGGAAGATCTAGACACAAATTCAAAAGAAGGCAATGAAGTCAAAAGAGCTACAAGTGAGGTCTCAAAGGGGAAAAAAGGGAATTGAACAGAAGACCAATAAGAATTCCTAAAAGAGCTAAAAAATGCTTTGAAAATAGTATAAAAGTGATAGAAGAAAAATTAGGTAATTGAATTAAAGCAAAGGGGAAAAAAATCTGAACAAAAATTAACAGCTGGTAAAAGAGGCACAAAAATACTGAAAAATAGAAGATTAAAAAACGTAATTGGCCAAATGCAAAAAAAAAAAGGTACAAAATTTCACCGATGAAAATAATCCTAAAACTTATATGGTCTGATGCTGAGTGAAGTGAGGAGAACCAGGTGAATGTTGTACACAATAACAGCCATGTTGTGAGGTAACTAATATTGATAAACTTAACCTTTCCCAGAAATACAAGAATCCAAGACATCTCCACAGGCCTCGTGATGGAAAATGCTATCCATATCCAAAGAAAGAACTATGGAGTTTGAACGCAGATTGAAGCATACTATTTGCCATTTTTTTTCTTCTGTTGAGTTCTGTTTTCTCTTCCTGGTGGTTCCTCCTATTGGTTCTAAATTCTTCCTCACAACACGACTAATGTGAAAAATATGTGTAATAGGAATGTATATGTGTAGCCTATATCAGATTGTGTGCCAACTTGGTAATGGTGGTGGGGAGGGAGGAGAAGAAAAATTTTAAACTCAAAAGCATATGAAAGTGATTGATGATTAATCAAAATAAATTAATTAAAAAAAGAAAATAATTCTTAAAAAGTAGAATTGGCAAAATGGGAAAAGAAGTAAAAACGTCACTCAAGAAAATAACTCCTTAAAAATTAAATTTGGGAAAATGAAAGCTAATGACTTCATGAGATATCAAGAAGCAATAAAACAAAGTCAAAAGAATTGTGTGTGTGTGTGTGTGTGTGTGTGTGTGTGTGTGTGTAAATGTGAAATATCTAATCAGCAAAAAAAAGAAACAATTTATAAAATAGATTGAAGAGAGATAATTTAATTGTTATTGGACTATCTGAAAGTCATGAACAAAGAAAGAACAAAGGTGAAATAGATATTCAATGAAATTGAAGGCAGTCAAGCCTTCATAATGAAAAGACCAGAGCTGAATAGAGAATTTGACATTCAAACACAAGACTGAAGAAAAGCATAAAAAGGTAAACATAAAATCCTATAGATCAGGTTTTTTTTAATAAATATCAATAGAAAAAATATAAATAAAACACTATCAATGAGATTGCAGCAATATATCAAAAAGATCACATGCTATGACCAAGTAGGATTTATACCAGGAACGTAAGGTTCAAATTTAGGAAAAGTATCAGTGTACATGACCACATAAAGCTCAAAAGCAAACAAGTTTTATATCAACAGATGCATAATGTTCTACTTCCATTTCATCCCCTTTGACAGGCTCGCCAGTAGCCAGACTGGTAGGCAGACCCTGTTTCTGAAACTTGTTCTTTCCCTTTTCCTCTGTCACTTCTGTTGCTCTTGATTATTAGTACATTTAATCCTTCCCAATAAGTTACAGTAAGGAGCTGACTGATGAACCAATGAGTGAGGAAAGGTGTATTATAATGCAATCTAACATAGTTATAATATCAGCCTGGAAGCCACTCCCATGGAAATGCAGCGTGGTAATTGCTCCTGTAGGTGTTATGTTATAGTCAGATCTATTGAAGGCTGTAAAAAAAAAAAGTTCTTGCCACTGTCAAATGGTTTGACATCAGAAACATGAGCTTTTATCAAGGGAAATGACTTTAGAAAGGCATTATTATTTGCTTTGTCACTGTACTCCTATGGACCATGAAACCTTTTCATTTGAATTGCACTTGAATCCTTCCATGTTCAGTCTCCCAGAATTAGAATGTTAACTTCTTGAGATTGGGGACTATCCTATTTTCTATTCACAACCTCAGCACTTAGCATAGTGCTTGTCACATAGTAAGTGCTTTAAAATGCTTCATTCATGCATTCATTCATAGGTATAATATAAGCTATAGCTTTGGATGTCCATACTAAAAGTATGAATTATAATGAATTTAATTTTGGGAAATTTTCTCTCTTAATACATTTTTTTTCAATTTTTCAGGTTTCCATTGGCTTACATCTCTTTAAGTCAGGGGTTCTCAATGATTTTTGAGTGTGTCATAGATCCCTTTAACAGTCTGGTAAAGCCTATGGGCTGCTATTCAGAATTATCTTTTTTTAAATTCATAATTAAAGGAATTGCTAAATTTCATTAGAAGTTAATAAAGAGCATGACTCAAATTAAGAGAAATGAGAGGATCCCACTAATCTACCTTTGCATGGAGGTGGCAGGTCCACAGATGTTGCATATCACAAACATGTTCAGACTTTTTCAATGTATTAATCAGCTATAACAATGGTTTCCTCTTTCTTTTTTGTAATTAAAAATATTGTCATATAGAAGGTCTCTCTGAAAGAGGGAGAGGGAAAGATATGGTGGAAACTATTCTGTAAAAAATAAAAGACATCAATAAAAATTTGTATGAAAAAGTAATGAAAATAAATATGTGTGTTTCTCCCATCCAAACTAAAAATGATTCCCCTCCCTCTTCCTCATCTCTGTTGTATTCAGGTAGAGGAATAATGTTTAATTCTTTGGACTAGGAAAAGTTTAACTATGTCTGAGCTTTCTTAAACTTCTTGAATGGCCATACTTTTTTTTTTTTATTCTGTTTCATCAAGATTTGTTGGCCCTTTTTCACAGGAGAATTTGAATGGCTCCCATTTAACACACATGTCATGCTAGGGCTTCACCCTGTTAATGTTTAAGTGCAGCCTGTGTGAGCACAATGAAGGTATGAATTCAAGGGAGAATCAGAACAGTACTCAATGGAAACTTGACTTTTAAGATAATGGAGCAAACCATGGACATGGACATGGTAACCCCTTGTTTAAAAAAAAAAAGGAAAGTATAAAAGTTGCCAAAGGATGCCTGCAAAATTTTTATTTTTATCAGTTTTATTTCTCAAATTCCTTATGAATGATCATGTACGTTGAAGCCATCTGTAAAGTTCAGGAGAGAAAGTATGAGTCTGGAATGAGGCAAAGGTTAGGGAGTACCAACCAGGCTTGGTGAGGTTTTTTTGTTTTGTTTTGTTTTAGAAGGAGGGCAGTGGAGGTTAAGTGACAGGGTCACACAGCTAGTAAGTGTTATGTGTCTGAGGCCACATTTGAACTCATGTCCTCCTGAATCCAGGGCTGGTGTTCTACCCACTGTGCCACCTAGCTGCCCCCTAGGCTTAGTGATTTAAAGGATCATGAGGGTCCCTACAGTTTGTATGAACCAACTTTTATACTATTTCAGAATATTTCAGGGAAAAGTCCTCTTCTCTCCTTTCCTTTCTTCTCTTTTCCTCTCCTCTATTTCCCTCTCCTTTCCTCTCCTACTTTCTCTTCTCCTCTGCTCTCCTCTTCTTTTCTTACCTTTCCTTGGATATAAAGGGTTTCCCATCATGAACTAAGAGGGAAGGCTATTACCTCTAGGCCTTTGGCATCATAATCCTTCAATGGTCAGTTCCAACTTTTCTTTACAAGAAGGTCTCACAATCCATGGACTGCAAGGAACACTAAATAAAGGTAAAATGAAATTATTTTTCTCCATTTCTTTATATTTTTATACAAAAGTTTCAACAAAAGTTGATTTTGTATTTTTTTAAAGTTGATTTTTTTTTGTTCTTCCTTCACCCAATGGAAAAATAAAAGGAAGAAAAGCAAAATGTGTGTAAAATACAAACAGTAAAAGTTGAAGCATTAATAATGACAGAACAAGATAAGTTGTTCTGTAAAATTAACAGCTTTCACTACTAAGCCTAACCCTATGAAAAGGCTTCATCTCCCCTGCTTTGCATGGATGCCAAAACCAGAAATCAGAAACCAGATAAATTCAGGTTTGTGGACCCACAGATACCGCAGAAACAAAAATGAGGAAAATTGTGAAGGAATTCTACTGGCACAGCTAAACACGCACAGAAAAATTCAGAACAAAAGGGAAAAAAAAAACCTAAAACACAAATGAAGGATAGGAACAAAACTACTTAGGGGGAAACCAGTTCCAAGAATGTAAGAAAGACCTTAAGTCATCCAGAGGTAAGAAGTTGTGAAAGCAGACAGAGTTGGTTTCGATTCCATAGAGGAAATAACCAATAAGTTCAGCGAATGAAATTTGGTTAAACTATAACTCTAGACATGAGGAAAATCTATAGATAAAGATGATTTTCCTCTATCAAGGACAGAAAGAGAGTTAATATCATAATCATTTTAGATTTAATACTACTACTAGGAACAGCTAGACAACACTGTGGATAGAGCACCAGGAAGAACTGAGTTCAAATCTGGCCTCAGACACCTACTACAGTGTGTGACTCTGGGCAAGTCACTTGACCTTGTTTTCCTGGTTTCCACATCTATAAAATGAGCTGGAGAAGAAAATGGCAAGCTACTGTAGCACCATCACCAAGAAAACCCCAAACTGGAAAACAGAGTCAGACATGACTGAAAGCACTAAACAACAGAAACAGCTAGGAATATGAAGAGCTACTTAGATTTATACAGCATTTCCCCATCACTGCTTGATATTCAACTGGATATGAATGCACAAAGTCAGTATAATGGAACAAATATAGAGGCAGAATTCATGCAGTTTGGGGTTGCTAGGAGCCCCAAAATGTTGGAGTACCGGGCTGCATCTGCCTGGAAAGAATTCATGCACTCAAATCTTCTTCCAGTCAAAGTGGCAAGGTTTACCATAAAGTCAATAGAAACAGGTTATATTCCTAGTGAATCTGCAACTTAAAGGGGGTGAGACTGATAATTATATACAAAACAGGGACAGTGAAAATATCTAGATGGGATTAAGAAGTGGTAAATAGCTGGGAGTGGGCCAGGTGCATTTGTGAAAGGAGTATTAAGTAGTCTGGGGTGGGCCAAGAGAAACTGTGAAAGAACTGTCAAGTATCTGGGTAGGTTGGGGCAGGCCAGATGTTTTGGGCAAGACACCAGTTATCTGGCCTGCTGAAATGTATGGGAAAATTCAGGGACTAGGTTTCCTTTTAGGGGCCCAGATCCCATCACCCCATTAGAATGATAGAGTGAAAAATGTGCTCTGCTTGGAGTTGTGAGCCAGGGATTCAAGTCACAGCTCCACCACTTACTAGGTTATTTCCTTGGTAAAGTCCTTTAAATATCCAGGTCCGTCCTAGACGGCTCTTAAGTTTCTTACCACTTGTAAATCTAAGATTCTATGAATGATATTGATCTGAATTGACTTAGTTCAGCAAGCATCTATTAAGTGCCTACTAAGTTGTGTGGGTGTATATGGGTATATACTTTACTTCAAAACAAAGTATGACATTCCATGCCTTGATATAATGTGGCATGATATGATAGAGTACAACATCATAAAGCAGTTAAAGACTCAAATTGGATGGAAAGTCTAGAGCGAAATTGTAGGTGTGGACAGGAACCACCTTTGTTCCAGAGAATCAAAAGACCATGAATGTAGACCTGGAAGGCACATTAGAGACCACCTACCTTTTTGCTAACTCTGGGACCTGAGGACCCAAATTAAAATCCTGTCTCTAGTTCTTACTACCTATGTGATCTTGGGCAAGATATTTCATCTCTTTGGGACTTGGTTTCTTATTCTGTAAAATTAGGAGGCTGGACAAAATGACATCCAATCTCCCTTCCAGTTCTAGATCTATGATTCTACACTAGTACTCTAGCTTTCTCCTCTTATTGATGAGTAAATTTAGGTGCAGAGGGTTAGGGGACTTGCCCAAGCTCAGACAATGTCTCTGGAGGAGTCTCTGATGGCCATAATGATCCTTCACACACTGTTTCTGAGTGCAATTGCTAGAACATTTTCCCCTTAAATTAGGAGAACAGTTTCTGACTAAATGTTACTCAAAGCCTTAGAATGACGGCTGATTAAGTGGAGACCATGCCCATAGGGGGACTGAAGTATATTTCCTGCTGTGTTGGCACTCAGCATGTGAGCTGTTGATGGCCCACTAGGGATGATGGTTCGGAGGCTTATCAAAAGGTGTAGGACGTTAATGTATTGTAATCTATGTTAATGAAACCTTCCCAGGGGCATGGCTAGGGGAGGAAAGAAGAGTGCTTTGTTAGAGTATGAATACACTTATCATGTATTATTTTGACCATGAAAACTTAAAATACCATGCTACTTTGTTTATGTCTTATTTTATTTCATTTTGTATCCTGATTTTCTGTGCTTTACCCCCCTCCCTCATAAATTTTATCTATTCTAAGAAGCATAGAATCATAGACTATTAGAAAAAAAAATTATGCATCATGTAGGGTTAGAGCCTTGCATCTTGGTCTAGCTGTTAGACCAATACCGTCTCTAAGACCCAGAGGCATCCAGGGATTTGCTGAAGGCCACATAGGCAAGGCAAGGCCAAGGCAAGGTGATGGCTTGAAGAATTTAATCAGTGACTTGGATAAATGTATCAATGGTATGTTCATCAAATCTGCAGAAGATGCAAAACTCCAAAGGATAGCTGGCATATTGGATGAGTAAGGCTCCAAAAAAATCTAGCATTGAGATACATTCAATGTGATACAATCCAATAGGAAATAATGTGAAGTCACACCTCAGTGCAAGAAAAAAAAATTTCACAAACATGAGATGAAGGAGGCATGGTGTGACAATAATTCTGAAAAAAAATACATATATATTTAATATATATATGTTTACTAAAGCCACCATATATATGTGTGTGTGTGTGTGTGTGTGTGTGTGTATGGTGGCTTTAGTAAACAACAAGCTTGTTGTATCAGTAGTGTGTATCAGTTGCATCAGTAATATGATGTAACAGATTAAAAAAAAGCCACTGAGGTCTTAGACGGCTTGAAGAAAAGAACATGACCTCAGAGAATAGTGAGGTGATAATCCCACTCTACTCTGTCCTTATCAGCCTTCGCCTAGAGTACTTTGTTCAGTTTGGAGCATCAATGGTTTGGAAGGACATTGATAAACTGAAGAGTGCCCAGTAGAGGAGAATGAGGGCCATGACATGCAAGGATTGGTTAAAGGAAGTGGACAAGAAAAGGAAACCATGGTGATGCAGACAATGATCATAAGAGATTTGGAGATACTGAAGCTATGCCCTCTATTGCTGATAATGCCGGAGTCTCAGACATTGGCTTGTTATGGTTGTCATGCCCTGTCATGTTTGCAGACATCCTGATTTCCCCACATGCATGCCTGTAGATGCTACCCTTTGGGTGCCATAAATGAAAGCTTTGTCAAGCCCTTTGAAAAGATGCTGTCTCTGTGCCAGGAGAATCAGATGCAAAATTCTGAGGCATTGTTGGCAGAGTGGAAATGGATGACTGTGACCAAGACAGTAAAACGGAGTGCTATCACTGGCCCTCTGATATGTAACTGCATGATCCACTGTTAGACGAGCCCCAAAGTGAGAAGAGTCTGATTTGGGTGGAGTGTTGAGTATGTGAGAGTAAGTAGTATTGTACAAAATAAGATTAGAGGGTGAAGGGGTTACCAGATTCTGTACTTTTACCACTAGCAAGAAATCTCACTCCCTATTGGCAAGTACCTCCCCATGAGACTTGCTTCTTCTCTGAAAATGCTACTCCTAAGTAGCTTGCTAGGAATTCCAATGATGACCCACTCTGTCGAACACATCAGTAATATTGTCCTCTGCTCTTCTCTGCTGCTGGGGTCATGTGTACAAGGAGCTCCCCTAAAACCTAACAATCTGGCTCCAAGGCCCAACCATCAGTGTTTTACTTACAAAGAATATAATATTCTAATGGCAGAAGCCTGCTCAGTGGCACTCTGTCCTCAAAGCATATACTGCAAACTCTGTCTGCTACCACCCATGTAGAAGACACTTTGTTGGAGCAGGCCTCTGGGAAGGCATGATAGTATGTAGAGTATGTAGTGACTAGAACCCCAACCCCACATTCAGGGCATGCACAAACATTCTGTAATTGGTTAGAGTTTGCTAACCATGAGGCAAAGAGATAAACTTTCACTTAGCTGCTGAAAGAGATGTTAGAGGCCAGAGTGCTAACTTTCATTCCAAAAATGAGGAAAATGAGGCTGATAGAGGGGAGGGTCTAACCTCTCTGGCTAAGGCACCAAGGGCCTGAAAAGAGATTTGATGTGAGACTTTCGAGTCACTATCCTTTCATTCTTCCACATTGCCTCTTGAATCATAGAATCTGGTCAAGGAAATAGAATATTACAATCAGAAAGGACCTTAGTCCTTTCTAACTTCAGCATTTTACAGATTAAAAAAAAAAAGTAAGGATCAAGAGGTGAAGCCCCAAATGGAATGAGTCTATCTCTAAGCTTGTTTCGTCGTATATAATATAAAATAAAGCAAATGATATCATTGATCTCTAGGTCCTTTTCAGCCCTAAGTCCCATCATAATAATTACATAGTCATAGCCATATAGTAGTAATAAAAACAATGACAATGTTGATGAAGATGATGACGATGATGATGACAACTGGACATTTTATAGTACTTTATGGTTGGCAAAGTAATAATAATATTGTTATTTTCTTATTTTTATTATTAATAATAATAATTATATAGTTTTAAGATCTTCTCATGTCTTCTTAATTCCAAATCCATCACCCTATGTGAGTCCTGGTCTACTTTCCACTATCCAACAGAATTGTCATGTGGGAGAAGGGTTAAATCTGTTGTTTGGCAGAACCAGGACCAATGTTTGGAAAGTATAGCAATGTTGATTTCAATTCAAAAGTTAAACATGTCCTAATTATAATGGTGCAAAAAGCAAGTGAGTTAGGTTATAAAGAAATGGCTTCTAAAGAATTATATTAACCTAATATACACATATATGTGCATATATATATATATATATATATATATATACATATACATATATATGTGTGTGTGTGTATGTGTGTGTGTATTATATATATATACATATATACATACATAGATTTGCATGCATACACACATAAATCAAAGCAATATATACAAACATATATGTATATAAAATATACATGAATGATTTGCATGTATGTATACATGCATGTGTATTTATGTCTACATACTCATATGCACATACATGTATACATATGTATGAACACATTCCTCAGTGAAAATGAGTACATTATACTTTGTTTTCTGATATCACTCATCTCGGCCATACATTTTGGGGAGAATCAGATATATTGAATGACTATAATGTACGGAATAAGAAAAAAAGCCCTTGATGTGGATTTGTTGTGAGTTTTCAGAATGTCATTTGGTAACAAATATGAGGGGTGTTTTTGATGAAATGGTGTTAAAGCATAAGTAGGGTATTGTGTGACTATATAAATTATGATTGGGGCCAGTTTAATTTTTTCTAAGGTTACATTCGAATGAGAAAATGGGGGTTAGCATTTTTATGAGGTCGCAGGATGTCAGCTGCTGAATAATGACTAGGAATAAATATCCCATCCCCAGAATTTTAATCCTCTTCCAACTGCAGTTTGTAGGAAATACTATGGTAATGGATAGGCCCTTGCTACCTGCTGTCCTCATTATGGGACTCACTTTTAAAATATACTTTCAAATTTAAAGGCCACTGTGGCCTCTTCTGCCAGTGCATTAAAAGGCTGATAATGACCTTTTGGCTAGTCTCTTTTTGGGATGTTGGATATTTGGGACATGCTAGCATGACAAGGAGAATGTATTATAAGTCACATGGACCCCTGAAGTCACCCTTACATTAAGTGCATCAAAGTCATATCAGCCTGTCATGAAAGAAGAGCATCCCTATGAATTTTGCTATGAGAGCATTTATTATAGTGGCAATGCTTGAATCTCATTGTTTTCCAAGATCTGCCTCTTCCGACACATATGAGTACACAAATCAGTTCTCTGCTCTGGTCCTTAGTTTCTTCATCTGTAAATTGGTGGATGAGGTGGGGTAAGAATAAATGACCAGTAAGGTACATTCCACCTCTAAATTTATGAATCTGTGACATGCCTGGACTAGACAGTCCCTGAGATCTAAATTTGTAATTATGACAATGACTTGGGACAAGTCATTTCACCTCTCTAGGCCTTATGGGAGTTTAACTAAAAGACCTTAAAGGTCCTTTCCTATTCTAAATCTATGACCCTATGGTCCAAAACAGAATACATTATCTTTTCCCCAAATCTTCTCTTTGAGGATGTCACTCAGACTCAGAACCTTGGTGTCAACATCAACTCTTCACTGGTACTCAGAGTATGTATCCAATCCTCCACCAGCCTTATCATTTTTACCTTTACAACATCTTTTCTGTGTGTTCCTTTGTCTCCATTCACATAGCTGCCACAGTGGTACAGATCCTCTGCACCTCAGGCCTGGGCTATTGCAGTAGCCTGATGATCAGTCTCTCTGCCTCAACTATCTCCTCACCCCAACCCATCCTCCACTCAGTTGCCAGTGTGATCTCCCTTATGTCATTCCCCATCCTCACCCCGATCAATAAGTTCTGATGGTTCCATATTACCTCCTTGATCAAGAATAAAATCTTCTGGTTTTAAAGTTCTTCACAACCTGACCTCTTCCTACTTTTCCAAAATTCTTACTCTTACCTCTTCTCTACATACTCCAAGCTCTAGCCACTCTTGTGCTCATGCTCTTGCTCACACATGACACTATTTCCTGATTCTGTGACTTTTCACCGGCTGTCCCTAATAACTAGAATGCTTTCCCACCTCACCGCCACCTCTTGGATTTCCTGACTTTCTTCAACACTCAGCCCATATCCTACTTTCTGCAAGAAGCCTTTCTGGTCCTTGCCTCAGTCTCAGTTATTATGTGTTAATTAATTAAATGTGATGAATGTCAGAAGTTTAGAATGGCATTGAGGTTGAAAACCTTGATGACTGAAGTATTATTATATCTTTGACAAAGAAAAATTCAAAAGAGGGGTATTTGTTTCAGTTTAATTTTTTTTTTTTGTTCAGAAGAGCTGAGTTCTGTTTGGAACAAATTAAGTTTGAAATGTTTCTCAGGGAGGTGACTGACTTCCTCAAGATCACCTAATTAGTAAATGGAAAAACTCTAAGGTCGATTCAGTTCCATCCAATTTATATTAACTAAGCAGCTACTCTGGTCCAGGCACTGTGCTAAACCCTGGAGATACAAATAAGAAAAAAGAAAGATAGTGCCTGCCCTCAAGGAGCTTAGAACCTAATGAGGGAAGGCAATTTACCAAAGGAAGCTGACAGGCATGGTTTTTAGGGGAGGCACTGCAGCTGATCAGGTAGAGCTGCTGATAGAAAGCTGTTACCTGGAAGGTCTGAAAGTTCAGAGCCCCCTACAAAGGAAGGCTTTGAGAAGAGTTTAATGCTCTACCCTCCAACGCTCCAATCAGAGGGGAGAGGAATCTGAGGAGTTTGGGAGTTTGATCTGAGAATGGAGAAGGAAAACAGATTTAAGATATACTGTTGATAAACTTATTACATGAAGAGTACACCAGATTAGCAAGTTAATTACTATTTTTAACAAGGTCTGGGGTTTCATTCGTATAGGTGACTTGCCTCTCCACCATGAGGCACTGTGTTAGGCACTAAGGATACAAAGACAAAGGTGAAACAAATGATATCATTCCAGATGGCAGAATAGGTGGAAGCAATACCTGCCAGCATTCCCCAACACACATTCCAACAAAGAGCTAGAAAGAGCATAATATCGTGTCTTAATCAGAAAATCCAACAGAAAAAAAAATCACAGTGAGTCATTTATCCAGCTCAGGTTGGAATGGAGAGACATTCAGAAATCTGTGAACAGTGGCAATGGACTCTCTCCAGGAACAGAGTAAAGCCTTCTGGAATGGGACCTGAACTGGCATCAGTGATTCTTCATTAAGGCAAAAAAGACGTCTCAGATCCAGCACCAACAGGCCTGTCACTGTGCAAGGAGCAGGAATAGGTGCCAACTGGCAACTCTCTCGCTCACACCCCAGAGCTTGGCACAAGCCATAGAATGTACTGAGGAGAACTATGCCTAAGGCTGATGGACCAGGGCGAGTAGTGGTCACAGGCCTTTGTAACAAGAAAGGAGGAGGAACAGATGTGAGCGGCAGCTGTGTGGTCTTTTAATGTAGAAGCTGCAAGGTCCTGTGTAATCCTGACTGTGGTTCCATGATATTTAAATTCTTTCTTTCTGGCTGCTTGCAGCACCTTCTCTTTCATCTGGTAATTTTGGAATTTTGCTATTATATTCCTTGGCATTGTCAATTTGGGATCTCTTTCAGGTGGTGATCGGTGGATTCTTTCTATGGTTATTTTCCCTTCTGGTTCTAGGACTTCTGGCAGTTTTCCTTTATGATTTCCTGAAAGATACTGTCCAGGCTCTTTTTTTCATCATGATTTTCAGGTAGTCCAATAATTTTTAAATTGTCTCTCCTGAGTCAATTTTCCAGGTCGGTTGTTTTACTGATGAGGTATTTTACATTTTCATCTATTTTTTCATTTTTTTGTTTCTGTTTGACTGATTCTTGCTCTCTCATAGAGACATTAGTTTCCATTTGTCCAATTCTAGTTTTTAACAGATTGTTTTCTTCTGTTAGTTTTTGTACTTCCTTCTTCAACTGGCCAATTGTGTTTTTTAGGGACTTGTTTCCTTCAGTATACTCTTCTGTTAGCTTTTGTACTTCCTTCTTCAACTGGCCAATTGTGTTTTTTAGGGACTTGTTTTCTTCAGTGTACTCTTCTGTTAGTTTTTGTCCTTCCTTCTTCAATTGGCCAATTGTGTTTTTTAGGGACTTGTTTTCTTCAGTGTATTTTTTTTCCAATTGGCCAATTGTATTTTTGAAGGACTCTTCTACCTCTCTCATTTGACTATTAAAATCCTTCTTGAGCTCTTCTAAGAAGGCTTTTTGGGCTTCAGACCAGTTCATATTCCCTTTTGTTGTTGCAGATGTGGGTTTGTTGACAATGTTGTCCTCTTCAGAATTTCTGTCTTGATCTTCACTCTTCTCATAATATGAATCTATGGTATGTTTCTTTTTACTCATGGTGTTTTTTTTTTTATTCCCTGGCCTTTAAAGAGATTGAGCTCTCCTGCTGGGGAACAGAGGGTACTGACCCAAGCTTCTTGTGTTGGGAGCCTAGGTCTTGGTCACTGGCTTTGCGTGCTGGGGCCTCTTATGTTGGCAATTGGAGGCTGTAGGTTTCTAGCAGCTTACCTCGTGTTGGGCTGGAATCAGCAAGGCTGGAATTTTCAGGCAATTCTAGGTTGCCTGCTTTTCCTTTCCTTTAGCTTTCTTCAGCTCCTTTTAGATGGATGCTGCAGGGTATTTGTCTGCCTGGGGCCCCCTGCAGTGTTGTCTCCTTCATTTCTGCTAATGCACTGGGAGATTCTTTTGCGATGGAGTGCTGAGGCTCCTGGTGGTTTTCTGAGCTGGTTTCCACCCCCGCCCTCACTGAGGCACTCAGAGGTCCAGGTGTTGGTGTTTGCCTGCTCTACCACCTGGGCTTCAGGATTTCTTCACCATTGGAGGCTGCAGGGCGCCTGACAACTCACCTGGTGTTGGGTTGGAATCAGCAAGGCCGGGGCTTTAGGAAGCCTTTCGGTTGTTTTCTTCACTTCCACAGGGTGCTTATCTGCCTGGGGCCCCTTGTAGTTCTGCCTCCATTATTTTTGCTGAGGCACTGGCAGACCCGTTTGCTGGGCTGCTGCACTGCTGCTCCCCGTCTTTCTTCTAGTTCAGGTGCTCCAGGGTTTTTTTTCTGGGGTGATATTTTCTGGGTTTTCAGAGGTTGATTGGGGAGAGTGAGAGCGACTACCTTTATACTCCACCATCTTGGCTCCTGGAAGCAGAGGTGAAGTGAGCAGAACCAAGAGGACTTTGTACACAATAACAGCCACGTTATGCAACAACTAAGATTGTTAAACTGAATGTTTCTCAGCATTATGAGGATCTAAGACATTTCCAGAGGCCTCGGGATGGATAATGCTGTCCACATCCAAAGAAAGAACTATGGAAGTCGAATTGCTATCACTTATTTTTACCTTCTGTTGAGTTTTGTTTCATCTTTCTGATGGTTCCTCCTATTGGTTGTAATTTTTACCTACAAATTCACTAATATGAAAATATGATTAGTGGGTATGTAAATGTAAAGCCTATATCAGATGGTGTGCTGTCTTGAAGAGGGTGGGGGGAGGAAGGGGGAGAAAAATTTTCAACTCAAAAGCATATGGAAATGATTGTTGATAAATCAAAATAAATTAATAAAAATTTTAAAAAATAATAAAAAAAATTAAAAAATATATATATTTATCTAGATACATTACTCTATCCAACTTTGTATGTGTGTGTATGTGCATGGTAGGGAAGTGAGTGTAGGTATTCCACCTTCTTTCCTTCACAATTTGACTCTGACATGCCTTTCCTTCCTTGTTACACATTAATAAATAATAGGAATAAGGAGAATAAGATGAGCTTGCATTTATCTAGTACCTATGTGCCAAGCACTGTGTTAAGCACTTACAAATATTATCTCAATCGAGCCTCACAACAATGCAGAGAGGCAGGTGCTATTATTATCCTCCTTTTATAGATGAGGAAGCTCAGGTAAACAGAAGTCAACTAATTTAATTAGAGTCACACAGCTAGTTAAGTGTTTGAGGGCAGGTTGGAAGTCAGATCCTCTTGACTCCAGTCCATCACCCATCTACAACACCACCTAGCTGCCTCCCCTTCATGCACTCTGTAGTTAGCCTAATCTGTTCTGCATACTGTTTCTCACACATGGCACTCCATCTCATTACCTCTATAGTGAGTGTCTCACTTTAACTGAAATACTGGCCCCCTCCACATCTTAGAGTCCATTGGCTTTTTGCAAAACAGCTTAAATCCCATCTTCTTCCTAAGGCTTTTCCTCATCCTCTGAGCTAATAGTGTTTACCACCTCCACCCCGAATCAATTGAAATTCATTGCTTTGCATTTACTTCTGTACCTACCCGGTGCTTTCTTTAACAAATTGTAATTTCCAGGATGGCAAGGAATGTTTCTTTTTTTCTTTGTTTTTCCCAGAATCTAGCAACATGATCAGCACATAATAGTTTTGTTTGTTTGTTTGTTTTTATAAAACTGCTCTTGACTGATTGACATACGTGAGTGAAGAACATTTATGAGGCAACTAAGTTAAAGTCATACATCAGATTTTAGAAAAAGCTCATAGTGATCTGAAAATAATCTTGCTAGTAAAGGACTCTTGATCTGGGCCGGGAAGGTTTGTTGAGATCTAGCTGGGTAAAGGACCAGTCAGTCTTTGATAAATGTAGAAGATAAGGGGAGATAATAGGCTGTATTTAATCATTTATGACCAAATATATATGGACAAAAATGATTCTGCTATGAATCAGAAACAACCTTGTGGAGGCATAAGGGCAGCACTGAGAGAATAGAAAAGTTTAACGTTGAATATGTAAGATGAGGTCATTGGGCAGCAGAGGATTCTGATTTGATATTTGTTTTGGCTTTGCAATGGATGATCATTCGTGAGGCTGGGGTGAGGGTGGGTTAGGGTGAGGCCATCATGACATCAAGAGGTCTAAGTATATTATGAATCTAGAAGCAATTTAATAAAAATAATTATAGATATGAGAACCAGTTTGGGACTGGAAGTAAAACAAGCAAGAAACATGACAAAGGAAGAATCATCAGTCTTCATGACTCAATGAATATATCAATCAAAGTGAGGAAAGAGTCAAAGGTAATCTCAAACTTTTTCATGAGGTGGTGCCTGTAAAGACAATTTAATTTTTGAGTTTCCTCCACTCAAATATAAATGTAAAGAGGGTTCATACATGAAAACAAGTAATCTTGTTTTAATTGAATTGGTCGTTGGATTTAAGGCTGGAAGAGACCTTAGAGAGAATTTATTCCAATTCCCTAAGTTTTCTAGATAAGGAAACTGAGATTCAGAGAAGTCAAGTGACTAAACTGAGGTCACACAGACAGTAAGTAGGACACATGGGATTTAAACACAGTCCCTCTAATCCAAAAATCCATTTTTTTTCTTTCCTTAAGGCAAGATGTACATTAAAAAAAAAAAACTTGGCAAGCATTTATTTTTTTTTTCTATCCAACTTCCTCCTCTTGAATTAAAAACAAAACAAAACAACCTGAAGCAAACATGGTTGTTCAAGCAAAACAAATTGCCAAATTGACTATGTCCAAAACTCTGTCTTATTCTACATCTTGAATGTATCACCTGTCAAGAGGCAGATAGCATCCTAATCATTGATCCTCAAAACTCTTTTCACTATAAGACTGGCTAAAGCCATACTGGATATTGGCATGATCTCCTCTTAGACATAAATAATTAACTTACTGACCTTATTTAAGTAATGAAGCCATGGAATCCAGATTTTTTTTTAGTTGTTATCCATATGCTTTAGTCCTGGGAGGACCAGTTTACTTTGGGAGGCCATAGCTTCCTAAATGGACCTTTGGTTTCCTGAAAGTACACGTTACCTTTCACAGAGGCCTAACCTTTAGCTGGAGAAACCTAAAGGCTCTCAAGCATTTGGCAACTCTCCCACTCCCACTCCCTTCAAAAAGGGAGTCAGAACTTGTGTATTCTCTCTTCAAAACTAGGAAGTATATGCTGAAGTGCTTCTAAAACCAATAAAACATACTTTGACAGTAAGAAGACTAGAATACCTGAATATGTGTACTGTGTATAATATATTACAATATAAAATAAATACCCACACATACATATGCATATATATAGTTACTTTCAGTTAAAAGGTCAAGAATATAAAAGATCTTTGTAAAATTTACAGGATTATATATGAGTTTTAGTGCTGGTATTGTGGGCATAGGACTCAACTGAGAATTACCCTATGGGGATCACACTACCTGAACCAATCATGTTCCCAGGAGAAGTCATGCCACTTGGAGTAGCCCATGTGTGGCAAAAGTTCAATTCGTATTTTCTGTATGAAATGTGTGTCATTCATTTTAGACCTGGGAGGTCATCTTAACTAACACAGATGAGAAAACTGAGGCTGTCGGAGTGAAATGACTTTTCTTTGATCACACATCTAGTAAATGCCTAAAACAGAACTCAAACTCAGATCTCCTGCTTCTAGTCCTCATGCTCTATCTGTTACACCAGGAAGCTATAAATTCTCAAGTCCAGAGACAATTGGGTTCTTGATCAAGGAAATCGGTATTTTGACTTTAACTCTGTTGCAGAACAAAATGTAGTGCTACATAACAAGTGACCACTGCAGCTTCACAAAGAAAATGACAAAGACTCATAATCTGCAAAGTATTTTCATGTATTCTTTCTCATTCAATCTTTCCCGAGTTAATTGATTCATTCAAACTTTATTAAACACCTGCTCTGTGGAAAGCTGCTAGTGTTTAAAGGAATGAATAAAATGTGTGTCTCTTGTTGCTCATGAAGCTTACAGTCAAGTCAGCAAAATAAGACACATACAGAAATATCTTACGACCACTCAGCAAGTGGACTGATGTGTGATCACTTTGCTAGGCAGTGGGAACATGCAGGCAAAAGTTAGCCCTCCACCCCCACCTGCTTTCGAGTATCTTGAAAGTACAGCATGTAATTGTGTAAGTAAATATGAGTAGGAAGAGAGCACTGGGGAATCAGCAAATGTTGAGAGAGAGAGAGACAGAGAGACGACAGAGAGAGAGAGAGTTACCACCAGAACTCAACCTTGAAGGAAATGAAGCATTCTGAGAAACAGACTGGGTGAGAAGGAAGACTGTTACAGACATGAGAAACAGTCTGTCCAAGGGCTGGAAGGTTAGGGATGAAATACTGGATTTGGGGAACAGAAAGTAAGCTCTAAAAAGACAATCATTTCCTCTTTAGAGATAAAAAAGCTGATACTCAAGAATGTTGAGGGTCACACAAGGCTTAAAACATTAAAGCCAGGACTCAAATTGAGATTTTCGGGCTCTAATGCAGGGCATCTTTCTATCCCAACACTCTACTCTTTACTACAGTAGCAGAAAAAGACTAAAAGGATCATTGATGACATCATTATTTAGAAACCTGCCTGTCCCACCACAGGCTGATGTGCAGAATATCGACTTAGTTCCTTATCTAAGTTTGTGATTCTTCTCTACATGACTTAGGGCGCAAGGTGTTGCTAATCAGTCTTTTAGATTCGTAGTTAGACCTCGGGAAAACTGGGAAGTTGGGGTAATGAGTTTATCTAAATTATTTTCCCATTCCTTCTTGTGGCTCTGTTTGTCTTCTATACAGGTGGTAATACCTGTCCCTTCTGGATGATCCCCACCTTGGCTTAACCTCCTCTAAATGATCTTACAGAGGCCCCTATAATCCCAAATTTTCTAAACATATGCACACAAAACATATATACGACACACAGAGAACATAGATGCATATGCGCACACCCTGGGATCCATTCCCTCCATCAGCTATCAGAAGGAAAATTATAATTAGTGGTACCTGGATAATTGTAGGCACTGCCAGGACCAGGTATGTAAGTAGATGTGCCAGATTTGGTGGTGGTCAGGGATCTAAACATAGGAGCATGAGAAAGTGGAAACTTAAGTATCTAGAGACTGATTCAATGCCACTTAGATCAATCAAAGGGAAAATTTCATGAGTTTGAAGAAGAGTTCAGGATCTCGATTGTTGACCCAGGCATGAATATGACAGTCACACAGTAAAAGTTTGAACTAATAGACAGGGGGCACAGATCAGATTCAGCACAGAGCATACAGAAAATCATGAGCTAGAAACTCAGCACTTAAGAAGATCAGTAAAAAGGGCAAATCTAGTGAAGAACTTGAAAACTCTTGGGACAATGCTATTTATTTCATCCATTGCTTAGGGCCAGAGGAGTTTCCATAGCCTAGGAGAGAATTGGGTCTGAAAGTAGTAATGCAGCAATTGACAACATTTAAGGATCCATGTATCAAGACATTTTACAAAATTAATTAATCAAAAGGTGGCATGATCATTGATTCATTTCTCAGGTCTAATTCTATTCATTGTAGGCTGTTATCTCTTGCATCTTTTCTTTTGAAGAGATGTACAGATTTTCCATTTCCACCAGATGCACAGATGCACTCCATCTTAACCTCTGTCTCTTGGAAGACAGTTGAGGTGCCATCATTTTTACCAGATATTGTCTGATCTACCCTCATAGTTATTCATGTTCTTTCCCCTTTTTAAATTACTTTATATTATTTTCTAGATACTCTGTACTTAATTTGCCATGTAAATATCATATTCCTTCAGTTTGATATGTAATTAACATTCCTGCCTCATTAAAGGAACTGAGTTTTTTTTTGTTTGTTTGTTTGCTTTTGTATTTACCAGTGCCTAGCACATAATAGGCTTAATAAATATTTTGGAGCCATTTTTTTAAATTGTAGAATTATTGATAACTACCCTAATGTTACCTCCCAGGAATATGTATATTTTCAACAAAGATTGGCCATTATCTCAAATCTATAACTGTAATTTAATCAAAACACAAAATGCAGTAGGTGCAGAATACAGCAATAAGTATCTGAGGCATCACTTCCCTCTGATTTCTAGTTTCACCATGGCCAGAACTCCAAAGATGGCGATGATTTTTCATAAACAATAATGGCCTTAGAAGTGCTGATTCTGTACGTTAATTTACAGAGGTATGTTTACCCCTGCTTTATGCTCCAGTATTCATATAGATCTGTCATCTAAGATAGTGGGGTCTTTTCTCCAATGATGGAAATTACAGCTCATCCCTCCCTGTCCATCCTTGTGATTCTCATTTATGTTTTCCTATAAGATCACCATGGAACATCCACCAACAGATGGAAATGTTCCTCCAATTATTCTGAAGTCAAGTGGCTGTGAATGAATGTGTGGTCTATCCATCAGGTGTCCTTTGTTCTTACACGTAACCAGCGCCTCTTTTGTTTACAGTCTCCTTAGAGACACCCGAAAAGTCTTAGAATATTTCAAGCATTAGTGGCTTAGGTTAAATATCTTTTAAATAATTACATAACACATACAGTACACACACAACACATGCACAGCATACACAACATGCCCCCCCCCACAGGCACACCCTAACTCCCATTATCTCCACTAGACATCAGAAGGAAAGTTATCATTAGTTGTGATAATTAAATAGCTGTTAAACTATTAAAGGGCAACCAGGTGGCACAACAGATAGAATCCTGGGCCTAGAGTCAAGAAAACTCATATACACAAGTTCAAATCTGGGCTTAGACACTTACTAGCTATATGACACTGGGAAAGTCATTTACCCTTGTTTGCCTCAGTTTCCTCACCTGTAAAATGAGCTGGAGAAGGAAATGGCAAACTACTCCAGTATCTTTGCCAAGAAAACCCCAGATGGGGTCAAAAAGAGTCAGACATAACTGAAACAACTAACCAACAAAAAGTGTTAAGCTTTAACACCCTCTGTTTGCCTCAGTTTCCTCATCTGTAAAGTGAGGATTATAATAGCACTTACAAGGATGTCAAAAGCACTGGATACATTGTAGGTGCTATAAAAATGTTAACTAGTATCATTGTAAATGAATTGATAACAAAAATAACAAATAATAGCAATAGCTTAAAACTGCCTTTAGACTTTTGGAATACCCTGTACTTTGCGGGAGAAATATTTTACAAAACCACTGCTATACAGTTCCTCATGAATGTGCTGTTACCCACACATGGCCACTAAAGGCAACAATTCTCAGCTTCAATATATAGATGGCATTGTGCTCCATGACACACCATCACACTTCACAGGAAGAATGTTAATATGCTAATGACAAGAATCTGGGGCTTTGGTCCTTAGAGAAGCTAGGGGTCTTAGAAAAAAGGCAATCCAGCCCATTTTTTTCCCACTTGTTTCAATCTGGGGTAAGTTCATATTGTATTTTCAGTATCTGTCCAACATTGACATTTGGAAATACAAGATCTAAAGGTTCTTCAGCCAACTGCGTATCATAGTCTATGAAATGGACATCATCGGGCTATCTGGAAATATGAAAATCATAGTAGGCTTATGACAAAAGGTTGGATTAATCCATCTGGGGGTTCCACACTGCCCAAACAATGTGGAGTGTAGATATACCCAGTCATTTTTCCCCAACACTGCAAAGAATTAGAAGTTGATTCTTAAGTTTCCAACAGGCAAAAGCACTTATGCCACTTGCTAAACTAATTGAAAGCACTTTCTGAACTTCTTTTCATAATAAAGGAAACTTACTCTTGTTCAGCTTCTAAGCTCACCTGCACATTCCATCTCATTATGTCATGAGACACATCACATTAAGAGGTCACACTTTTTAGTAATGCCCAGTAGGGGGCATCTCTTTATGACACCAGCCGTTATAATGAGCCATGCTATCATTCCAACTGCAAGCATTTCCTCCTTTATTCTTCTCTGCTTTGAAGCTGATATCCCAATTTT
The DNA here is from genome assembly GCF_003287225.1 of Phascolarctos cinereus. NCBI lineage: Eukaryota > Metazoa > Chordata > Mammalia > Diprotodontia > Phascolarctidae > Phascolarctos > Phascolarctos cinereus. The sequence goes on from NW_027556180.1 coordinate 27,504,450, forward strand.
CTTTCTAGCTTTTGCTTAACCAACTTTGGCAAACTTCATTGAAGTTAGTGGAGAAGGTCTAGGATAGATGCATGAGAATTCAAACCATCATGAACTGACCAAGGATTGAAAATGGAAAATGGAAAGGAGGCAACAAAATTTTCCCTTAATATCCGCGGGATGCATTTGTTCTAGTTCCTAGGACATATCTCAAACTGGAATGAAATGTTTTCTATTGAAATTTGACTGAACACAGAGGGACACCAAGGTGAGCGGTACTGCAGGCTGAATATCCTTTGAAAAGTAATAAAATGAGTGGCCCCAAAGAAGAGAGAAATTATCTCTTTCTGCCCACACTTCTTTGCAGAGGTAGAGGGTCCATGGTTGTGTGACACTGCATAGACTTGTGGACATTTTTTTTCATATGTGGATCAGTGGTGCTCATTTTTTTTTCTTCTTTCTCAAAAATAGTAATATATGGGATATGTAGGGATAGGAAGGGGATAAAGGAGGAAATTAAGGTAATGCAAAAACATAACAGCAATACAATTCATTTTAAAGAATCATTAAAAAGAAAATTATTGCTATTAAAATTACTGTGGTTATTTAATACTTCCTCCACTAAAGTCCTACTATCACATCTTCTTCATGTATGAAAGTGATCCTGACTTTCTGTTTTCCTCTTGTGTATTGCCATGTATATTATAGAGGGGTGTAGGAAGATATATGAACTGATGCCAAGTAAAGTACAGAGAACCAAAAAACAATATACAAAATAACTACAATAATGTAAATGAAAAAAAAAATTTAAAACCCTGAATGTTGTATAAATATAAAGGATGAGCTCGGTTTCAAAGAATCTGTGTGTGTGTGTACACATACGTATATATACTGGTTTCAAAGAATATGAGTGTATGCATGCATATACGTGTATGTATGCATATAGTATATATAACACATGTACATATAATGCGTGCATATATAATATAATAAACAATATAATAAATATAAAATATATGATATATGATAGGATGTGATAGAGTTTGATAACATTGTGTGCTATAATTAGTATAACATTGTGGTGTAATATAAAATGATAGTCTTATAGTATGATATGGTATGATAACATGATATACGCTGACATGGTGTAGCCTGGAATGGTATGAAATAACATAATATAATGTGACATGCTGTACTATGACATGTAGTCATATAATTAATGTGATATAATATAATGTAACGCTACCATGTGATGTGATATAATTAAATAATATATAATACAATCTAAAAGAATTCAATTCAATACAATACAATGTGGTAGGACACAAGAGAAGATGAAATGATAATATACAAAATGAAAAGAAAATGCTACCCTCCTTTTGTTGAAGAGATGGAAGACTAAACATGTTTAAGGAGGGAAATAAGTATTTATTAAATGCCTACTATGTGCTAGGCTCTGTGCTAAGTGCTTTACAAACATCTCATTTGACCTTCACAATTGGTCTGGGAGCTAAGTGCTATTATTATATCCATATTACAGTTGGGGCTGCTAGGGGGCACAGAGAATAAAGTGGCACGCCTAGAGTCAGGAAGACCTGAGTGAAATGTAGCCTCGGCCACTAGTCATGTAACCCTAGGCTAGTCACTCAACTCTGTGTGCCTCAACTTCCTCATGTCTAAAATTAGTTGGAGAAGTATATGGCAAACCGCTCCAGTATCTTTGCCAAGAAGGCCCCCTAAAAGAGCTTTGTCATGACTCAAACAACTAAACAGCGACAAGAACAATGGAATGATCCAGACAAAGGTGAAGTGAATTGCCCAAGGTCAAACATCTTGAAAGTGTCTGATGGTGGATTTTTACTCATCTTCCTCAATCAAGAATCAGTCCTCTACTCATCTAACTACCACTTCTTTTGCTGGACTAATTTTTCTCTTCTCTTTTCTCTCCTCTTCTCTTTTCCTTCTCTTTTTTCCTTATTCCCTCCCTCTTTTCCTCCATCTCTCCCTTCCTTTCTTTTTTCTTTTTTCTTTCTTTCTTTCTTTCTTTCTTTCTTTCTTTCTTTCTTTCTTTCTTTCTTTCTTTCTTTCTTTCTTTCTTTTTTCTTCCTTCCTTCCTTCCTTCCTTTCTTTCTTTCTTTCTTTCTTTCTTTCTTTCTTAACTCCTTTCCTCCCTTCTTTCTTTCATTCTTCTTTGTTTCTTCCTTCCTTCCTCCCTTCCTTTCTATCTTCTTTCCTTCTTCCCTTCCTCCCTCCCTCCTTCCTTTCTTCTTCCCTTTCTTCCCTCCTTTCTCCCTCCCTCCCTGCTTGCCCTCTCCCTCCCCCTTACTCTCCTTTACTATAAAATCTGCCTTTCTGGTTAGGGAGGCGGCAGAAATCAGGGATCAAGGTCATGCTGGAGCCTACTTAAACCTGCCAGCCTATTGTTACATTTTCAGAATGAGAATTCACCCTTCAGAAATCCACAATTGCTATAAATCAGGGCTTTCTTTTGTTGTTCTTGTTGTTTATCTAGATATAATAAAACGTTGAGAAAATGTTAGCAATTCAGATTAAACTCAAAAGTATGTGATGGCATTTTTTGGAGGGGCAGGGAGGGGTGAACCAGTTGTTAAACATTTCCTAGCACAGAACTGATAAGGTTATATTGAAAAACAAAGATGATGTCAAAATACCAACTCCCAATGGACACAGACTGCAGTGTCTCAAGCAGAAGTTTCATCAACAGAGGAGAATTAGAAGCAGAGAACCCAGTAAAAAAAAATCAGCTCATGTGGTGATTCTTGTCACAGCCTGTTTCCCTCACCCACGCTCTCCTTCCAGCTTAAGCCCTTGGCCAGTACAACAGAATTTGTTTATGGGAGAAAATAGAGAATGGCGTTCATTTTTATTACATAAGATTTTCATTGGATATTCACTGGCCTCTTGTGAATACAGGGCAAGGTATGTAAGTTTGTTTTATGAAAAAAGAGATTGAGGCTTAGTGGTAAAGTAAGGGAAGAAGGGAATAAGTACTTATTAAGCACCTACTATGTGCCAGGCACTGGCAAAGTTCTTTCAATATATTGTTTCATTTAATCTTCATAGCAACCCTGGGAAATAGGCACTATGGAACTCTATCATTTGTCATTACCTTTGATAGCATTGTTACAGAAGTAGTTAATGACATAGCGACCACTTTATGTCATGAAACAGGTTCTCTGAACACTTTTCCAACCCTAAATATACTGCGATTTTTCCTTGGCAAATTGAGGCAAAGAGAAATTAATTGACTTGCATAGGGTATACAGTTAATAAGTACCTGAGTCTGGATTTGAGCTCAGGGCTTTGTGACATCAAGCTCAGCACTCTTTCCACTAAGCCACCTAAGTGCCACAGGTAAGCTTAGAGAGGTAGGGCAAATTTAGCTCAGCAAAAACTGGCAGAGCTAGGTTTCTGACTCTGTTATCTTACTCCTTCACCCACAAATTCAATTAAATAAGCATTTATTAAGCACTTATTGTTACCAAGCACATAGGAAGGCAGTGCGGAACAATGACAAGAAAATTTACTTTAGAATAAGAGGACTTGAGTAAAAATTCTACTTCTTATGGTCACCTTGATGATTTGGGACAAGTCACATCTTATTTGTCCCTCTTTTTCCTCAATTATGGAATGAAGGAATTGGAATACATGACCTTAAGGGTCCACATCAGACGTTGGTCAATTATCAATGATCCCAAGCTTAGCATCTCCATGCCTACAGAGGAGAATTGACATTTAGCTAAAATGAAACCTCTTCCCTGCTGAACCACACAATATCTTTAAAAAAAGAGATATATTCACAGGTAAATATAATCCAAAGCAAATGATGATCAGTGAATTGTTCCCTTATAGTGTCTTGTATTAGATATCCATGAGGAGGTGTATCAATGTTGACCAAGAGGGATCAGAAAAGGCTTGTTGGAGAAGGGAGTCTTGGTGTTGACTTTAAGACTCCTTATAAATCCAAAACAAGAAAAAATGTATTCCTATCATAGAAGATAATGAGAGAAAATATCTGGAGGTGAGAAAATGAAGGGCATTTTCATCAGATAGAGATAAGGTTAAAAAAAAGCCAGGTTAACAACAAATTGTGATAATCAAATATAAAGCTTTCTTTCTCTTTCTTTCTTTCTTTTTTTGAGGTAGGCAATATAGGACTGCTAAAATTTCAGAAGGGCAGGTAGGTGGCTCAGTGGTTAGAGTGCCAGACCTAGAGTGAGGAAGACTCATCTTTCTGAATTCAAATCTGGCCTCAATTTGTATGACCCTGGGCAAATCTCTTAACTCTGCCTTACGAGTTTCCTCACTTGTAAAATGAGCTGGAGAAGGAAATAGTAAGCCACTCCTATACCTTTGCCAAGGAAACCCCAAATGGAGTCGTGCAGAGTTGGACACAACTGAAATGACTGGAAAACAACAAAAAATTTCAAGGGTTTGATGTGACCATATTTATACAAGTGGAGATGTAGTTGACTGGTGATATGGAAGATAGAGTAGAGAGGAGCGATAATAGAGGTTATATGATCCATCTGGTGATAATCACAATAATCCTGACAGGTTGTAATAAAGACTTGTGCTAGATAAGTTGTAATTTAAAATAGGGAAGAGATGATGTGGTATATATATATATTGCAGAGGTAAAAGTAATATTCATTCATTCAACAAACATTTAGTAATCACTTCCTGTTGTTGTTGTTGTTATCGTTTGTCCTTTGTTCTTGTAGAGGACCATAACATCAAGGAGGTGATGCCATGATATGCAAGTGAATTGCGTTTGCTGGGGTGATGGGACCTGGACACCTAATAGGGAAAAAATGTCTTGGCAAGCAACCCAGTCTCTGAATTTTCCCATATATTTCAGCAGCCCAGTTCATTGGAACCCACTTCCCAAGGCACCTGACCCACCCCAGCCCACCTAGATCATCTAATTAGCTTGCTTGACAATCCTTTCACTGTTGCACATGGTCCATTCCAGACTACTTACTACTCCTGAATTCCACTTAGATCCTTTCACTGTCTCTTTTGTATGTAAGCCTCAATATGACCCCCATTAAATTGCAGGATCACTTAGGAACCCTGCCCACTACTATTGGCATTAAAATAAACCTTGACATTTAACTGGAAGAAGGTTTGAGTGGGTATTCATTCCAGGTGGACATTGCCCTGTACTTTGACATTTCAGGGTTCCCTCCATCCCAAACCACATCAGATTTAAGTGAGGGAGGGCTATGCAAAGTTGCCAGCCTCATTTTGTCCTCTGGAGCCATTTGGGTTCAGTGGCCAGATATAGATCAAGACAACTATGTCCTTCAGGAAATACACAGATGAATTAGTTTGATCCTTGCTTTTAATGCACTTAGACTATATTAGGCATAAGTAAGAATAATATGCTAAAGAAACTCAAAATATCATAGGGCTAAAGTGGGAAGAGTGTATAGAGGTGACGTGTCTTATGCCATAAAGGGGCCACTTCATGCAGTTAACTATTTCTGTAAAAATGTTATCTTAGGCAACTGCAAGTAATAAAGAGTTCCATAGATATGTTGTTGTGAATTCAATAATTCTATTCAGCCCACATTTACTAAGATTCTCACATGTGCCAAGTACCATGCTGGTTATTAGGTATACAAAAAACAAAAATAGAAACAGTCCATGACCTCAAGAAGCTTGCATTCTACTTAGGAGATGGACCGCGTGGAATCTGCCCACAGATTAAATGCAGAAAAAAATTAATAATAATAGAAGGAAGGACTAGTGCTTATGATCCACAGGAGGGATGTCTTAAACTAAGTCTTAGAGATTGGAAGTATGTGAGGTAGAGGTGAGGAAGGAGAGCATTTCTAACCAATAATTATAGTTGTCTTTGGGTTGCATCATGACAGTGTCTTAGACTCTTTTCTGAAAAGCATGCATAAGCTCTGACTTGCATGGGGTAAGCCTTATAAGAATCCAAATCATACAGTTCTGCATTGGAGAGGTTGTTAAAGCTATATATTAAGCAAAAGCATGGATTAAATAGATGTGCAGAATTTAGGGCATTAAGTGGGATTTTAAGGACAGAGAGGGCACATCAGGTAGAAAGCAACTGCCTTTTTGTTAAGGAAATCTCCCTAAAGGCTCAGCAAAAACAAACAAACAAAACAAAGCAAGTTTTCCTCCTGCTTCAGCATCCTTCAGCTCCCCAAGCAAAAATGACATTTTTTCACTTAGTTTCAAATTCAGATCTCTCTCTTCCACCCAATCTAATTGTAATTCTGTTGTTTTAAAGAAATATGTGTGTATATCAAGATACTATTTTTGACGATGGTGATGATGATGATGATGATGATGATGATGATTCAAAATATTCCCAAATATCCCAATGGATCTGTGGACTCACCAATTAGGTTATTCTAATTAATGATAGAGTAGTGACCTAGCCCCCTCTTGCCACCCTGGGATGACTTTGACCCATATCCTCCCCTATATTCACCACTAGGGGCCTGGAGGCCATTCTGGTTTTCACCTGACATCTTAAGGGTGCCAGCAGAGCTCTCAAGCTGTAAAGCCATCATTCCACATCGCCTCCATGTTACCAGCACATCTCTTCCTTATATGCATTCTCCTCTTGATATCATTAATTCCTTCTTCAAAATTCATCATTGGTTATATGTTGTAGCCTGATTATACCCACCACATCTGGTGTCCATTATCTTCTGTGTAATATCCATATCCTGTTCTTTGGGGATTGCCATGTTCTCTGTCTCACCATTCAAAAGTAATACCGATAAGAAGAATGTTAATGATGATGATGATTTTCTTTCAGAAAAGTGGTGTAAAGATGTGATCCTAGTCAAGAAGAAGCCCAGCACTCAATATTGCATTCCAGGATCCCTTCATAAAGTTTTTCTTATCATCTGATATGATCACACTTAGGTTTAGAGATAAAAGGTGCATTACAGACAATTGAGTCCAGTACTCCCATTTTATAGATGAGTAAACTGAGGCTTACATATTTGGAAAGACTTGGCCAGGGTCACACAACTCACAAGTATCTGAAATGGGATTGGAATCCAACCCCTCCTGTTCCCAAGTATCCTTACATCCTTACTGCTACACCAATCCTTAGCTCTGCTGAGTTGATTGTTTTCTGTTTTATTTTATTTTAAACCTGCTACAAGTCCTTCCCTGACCTTTGAGGAACTTTGAGAAAGATGAGAGTAATAATACCTTTAGCAAGAAAAAAGGGATGGTGGGGGCAGCTAGGTGGCACAATGGATAGAACACCAGCCCTGAATTCAGGAGGACCTGAGTTCAAATCCAGACTCAGACACATAAAACTTAGTAGCCGTGTGAATGCAGGCAAGTCACTTAACCGCAATGCCTAGCCAAAAGAAAAAGAAAAAAAAAAAGATGGTGAGAAAGCGGCAGGGCAGGAACACAAACAGAAGAAAAATGTAAATGCTTAAAATGAATAAGTTGACAAAAGCATATTGATGCCTTTCTTCACCTTTACTGATCATGCTTGAAGAATCTGGCCCTACATTCCCCCTTAATAATTCTCATTACTCACCACTCCTCTATGCATCAAGAAGAGAACTTTCTCAAGTCCAAAGCTGTCTGTCCTTCACTTGAGGCTATGATTCCAAACAGTAGAGTATAGTGGAGAGAGTATTGGCCTTGGAGTCAATAAGGTCCAAATTTAAATCCTGCCTTAGATGCTTACTAGCTGAATGATCCTGGACCAATCACTTAAATTCCCAGTGCTTCAGTTTCTTTACCTATGAGATGGAGTGGCTTGAATCATTGGCCTTGAAGGTTTCTTCCAGCTCTACATATGATCCTGTGATGCTTAGTTAAGTTCAATAGGTATTGACTGAGTGACAGATCCGTGTAGTGGATAGAGTAGTGACATGAATAAGTAAGGTCTCAGTTCAAGTTTTGCCTCTGATACACACAATGTGTCCCTAGGCAAATTACTTGACCTTTCAACGCCCTGGACAAGATACGTCAAACTCGGGTTTCACAGGCCACATCCAGCACACTACTTGGCTGAGTGTAGCCCAAATCTTATGAAATAAAACTGGGAAATATTTAATAAAATGAATAAAAATGCAATCAAACAGATGATATTATTACGTGGTTTTCTAAGTCAATATCTGATCCACAGGGATCCTTCTGAATCGGTTGTTGGCCCCCATTTCTTTTCAAGTTTTACACCAATGCCCTAGCCAGTGCCTCTTAATCTGTGGGTTGCAATATGGGGTCATGATCCACAGTTTAAGAAGCACTGAAGGGGTCGCAAGTCGAAAAAAGTTTTAGAAGTCCTGCTAAGGGCCTAGTAAGATTGCAAATTGCTGATGCCAATCTCCCTTGAAAGAAGTAGTTTACCCGTCTACATCTGGAGACTCATCTATTTATGCAGGCCTTTGTCAAGGGAGGTGAGCAGCTGTTGGCATGTGGAGAAGGTCTTAGGCTTTTCAGTCATTCTGCTCAAATCTAATTGTCATCTGTCTTTTGGCTCTTGCATCAGTGTGTAATTATAATGAACTGCTTTAAATTTTCAAATGTGCCAGAGGCAAACAGTGTGGCGCATGTTTAAAATGTGGAGAAAAAAAATTAATTAACTTGCTTTGTAGAATCTGCTCCTCTTCCCCCAATGTTGCCCAGATTTTTGAACAGATATCACCATGCATTTCGTCTCTTCCCACTAAGAAACCAAACTGTATCCCAGTGGATGAAATGGAAAATAAACTTTACAATGTCCATTCTTTTTCTCATGTATACTTCAGGTCCAAATTACCTCTTGGCAACAATTCCATAGAGAAAGAGAGATCAGACACTGTAAGTGAACCATCATTCTAATGGCTGCTGGCACTTCCATTAAAACCAAATCACTTGATACTTTTAGCTGATTTTCATCCATGCGCATCGTCCTTGGCGGCCTCTGTGAAATGTTTACATGAGTTCAAATGAAATGCAGCCCACTCTCCACTGAATTTGTGGATTAACCACAAGGCCTTTTGAAATTCCAGGCTGGTTTTTCCCTGAAAACCAGCATAACTCCTAGCAATTACTTTCAGTTGGAATGTGCACAAGGATCACAAACCAAGTTAATATTAGCCTAAGTACAGCACATTTAGAAAGGCGCAGCTGCCCTCATATGATGAGAATAATGCATATCATCATCATCATCATCATCTCATCTGTATGGTGCTTTAAGGATTGCAACCTGCTTTAGGAATATTTCATTTTATCCTCACACCAACCCTGGGATGTAGGTGCTATTGTTATTGCCATTTTACTAGGAAGATGAGGAAACTAGGACAAGTAGAGGTTAAGTGACTTCTCCAGGGTCATACAGCTAGTGAATGATGAGATTGGAATTGAATTTAGGTCTTTCTGAATCTAGATCTAGCACTATAGCCATTGTGCTGACTTCTATCTATCTATCTATCTGTCTGTCTATCTATCTATCTATCTATCTATCTATCTATCTATCTATCTACCTATAATCTTTATCTCTATAGAAATAGGTATCTACATAAATATCTCTAAATCATGGATTTATAAATATATTTATCACTCTATTTCTATTCACATATAGAGAGAAAGCCATAAATATTAATAAAGACCATAAACATAATAGATATCTATATCCTTAACTATATTGTGGTTTTTTTTCTGTTTTTTTTTTCATAAAGGCTTTACAAAAGAGATTATGTTTGGCCCTGAAATGTATCAGCTTACTCTTCATGTTTACAATGGCAAATGAGTGAATAGTAGTAATGGATCGGGGCTTAGAAAAGAGGGATTAGGGCATTTGCCTGGAGTAGCGGATCCCCTGCCCCCAAGATCTTGGTGAAACATTGGACAAAAATGGAAACTACACAGTGTCATTAGTGATTGGGGAAAGGAGTAGGAGTAGTGAGGATGGTGAAATAGAAGGATTGAGAGTTGGAGGGAAAGAGGGAAGGGAAAGATGGGAGTGGAGCCTCAGGCTTTGATACAAGGCCTTCCAAGGAGCCTGGCTTTAGCCCTGGATCTAGATTTTGGGGCTCTCTGTTTGTCCCCAGAATCTGCTCCAGGGCTCCAGAGCCTACTGATCAGATCTAACTAACAAATCTTGCCTCTTATCTGAACTCTCCCAGTTGTATCTTTGCATATTCCTGCCTTCTGTGATGTGGGTCTCTTACAGATCATGAGATGTAATATTACCACTTGCCACAAGGTTGTGCCTCTGGGGAGAACCCTGACAAATCTAATCACCTACACCCATCAATGAATCAATATCCATGTACTGATACTCTGCCTGGACTCATTCATTCCTCATTAGTTAAGCAACTCCCATTTCCTCATGCCTTCCCTATTACAGTGATCCCAAACCCTCAGCTCTTGTACAAACCCCATTCCCCACCTCCTCTACCACCTCTTCCATATCTTCATCCCCTTCAAATATGCTCTCACAATGTCTCACTCTAAATATACTTGTTGCTTCCCCTATGCTTTTTTGAAAGACTATTCAATTAAGAAACAAAACAAAACAAACAAAAACAACTTCCTTTTAAGCCATTCAACATGCTTGTATGTGTTGTTGAATAATGACTAGGAGTTCCATTTCCTCAAATAATTCAGTTCCTGGCTCAAGGTGTTTCTCTCCACCCAAATTCCAGCACTTAATCTAGGATATTTTGCCAAGCAGATTGACACTATCTTCAGTTTCCTAACTTATTAAATCCCAAATCTATTCAAATCCCATCTCCTACTCCCCTTATCTTCATTTTGCATGACTCTGCTCTCTTTGGCCACTAGCTCCTCCTTTATCCATGTCTCACATGAGTCGGCCCTTCTATTTGCCGAGGCAAATGTCTCTCTATATAAAAGCCATCCAATTACATCCTCTCTTCTCCAACAGATTGTTCCTTCCATCACTGACTCTCACACTGATCTTCAATCACTCCTTGTCTTTGGGCTGCTTCCCTGCTGCATCCAAACATGACAATGTCACTCCCATCCTTCAAAATTCTAACTTGATCTGTTCATCCTTGTTACCTATTGTCGTGTATCTTTTCTCCATTTTGTGGCTAAACTCTTTGAGAAGGCCATCTACAATTGGTGCCTCCACTTTCTCTCCTCTTGCTTTTATCTCAGCTCTCAGCAGTCTGGATTCTCACCTCATCATTTGACTGAAACTTCACTGTCCATATCCACCACTGACCTCAAAATTGCTAAATCTAATAGCTTTTCTCAGTCCTCATCTTTCTTGGCCTTTCTGAAGTTTTTGGCAGTGTTGATGACCATGTTCCCCTGGATTCCCCTCTTTAGACTTTGTAATATGGTTCTCTTTTTTTTTTTCTCATATATTCCCAACTACTCCTTCTCAGCCTTTTATTGATTAATCACCCTGCAAGTCACACACACACACCATGGGTGTCCATCAAAGCTCTGCCCTGTATCCTCTTTTTTTTTTCTCCCTCTATACTATCTCCCTTGGGGATCTTATCAGTTCCCATGGGTTCAATTATTATTTATATGCGGAAGATACTCAGATCCATTTATACAGATCTAGTCTCTCTCCTGGGCACCAATCTCTCATTCCCATCTGCATCTTATATAAATCTTGAGCTGGAGGCCTCATAGGCATCTTAAACTCAAAATATTCCAAAAAGAATTTACCTTCTATTTTTGCAAGTCCTCCCATCTTCCTGACTTTCCTGTTATTGTTGAGGATACCACTGTCATCCTATTCACTCAGGCTTTGAACTTTGGTATCTTTGAACCTTACTCTCACTCCCCAGATAGCTAAACCATTGCCAAGTAATTCCATATCTTCACAATATCTCTTATTTATGTCTACTTTGTGCTACTATAATAGGTACAGACTCTCATCATTTCATGCCTGAACATGTGAAAGCACTCATTTCTTGTAATTGCCTTCTGGGTGGTTTCCCTGCCTCTTCTCTCTCTGTTCCAAGCCTTCTTTCACTCATCTGTCAAAGGAATCTGACAATATCACCCCCTAATCAATAAACTATAGTGGTTCCCTATTACCTCTAGGATAAAATACAAAATTCTCTCTCCAGAACCCTCCATAATCTGGCCCCTTTCTAACTTTCCAATATATTTATATTTCATCCCCTTTTATGTGTTCTGTGGTCCAGTAATATGGACTTTCTTGCTGTTGCTTTCATGCAAGATGATCTAATAATTTCCTGATTTTTCATTGGCACTTCCCCACTGGTAAAGAACACTCACTTCTTGCCTTTTCCTGCATTGCCAGACTTCCTTCAAAGGTTAGCTCAAATTCTACCTTCTGCTGGAGACCTCCTCTGAGCCACCCCTCACCCATAGCTTTCCTTCTGTGATTGTCTTTGATTTATATGACTACATTTATACTCTTTACTATAGTATATAGTACATACACTATACTTACATGTATATAAGTATATAAGTACATATATAAGTATTTGTATAGGCATGCATGCATATGTGTGTATGTATGCATGTATATATGTATGTATGTATATATTTCTAAGTTGTGTGTTGGGGGGCATTTACTGTCTCATACATTACAATTTGAGATCCTTAAAAGCAAGACTTCATTCGGGCTTTCTTTGCATTCACAAGACAGAGCATAGTACCTGACATTTATATTTAATAAATACTTGTTGACTGACAAACCACTATATTAGATGTCTAGTATATCAAGATGAAAACTAAACACTTCCTGTCATGAAGAAGCTTAAATCTCAGAGGTAAGTGGTAATATATACACACAAATAGATCAATACAAATTATACGTGAAATTACCACAAAGTGATGGGAGAAGGATGGTCATAACAAATGGTGAAAATGAGGAAAAAAACTCTGTAGGAGAAAGAATAGTGGAGACCTCTTGAAACTAAAGTAACACACATCTTTCTTGTGTGCCTTTGTGTATCACTCAATGCTAGCCTTTAAAATGCAATATAAAAATCATTTAACTAGAATGTAATTTCCTTGAGGAACTTCCAATAATTATTATAAACTCCTTAAGTAGAAACTACATATTGCATTACATCTGCATAATGCTAGTGAAAGTGTAGCTCAGTGGAAAGAACACTGAATGTGCAATTAGAGGGCCTGGGCTCAAATTCAAACTCTGCTACTCACTTCCTCTTTGATTGTACTTAGGGATTTTGGAACTCAGTTTTTCAGTTTTCCCATCTCTAAAATGGGGCATATTGGAATTGGTCAAGATGAGACAAAGTTCTATTGGTGGTCACTGCTGCAACCTTCAAGTTCCTTCATAGTGAAGGACTAATTAACACTATTAATTAGATTTGAAGCATAGCAACTATGGAACAAGGTATGGAGGGACCTTTTTGGGTCAGCTTTGTTAGATGTAAGAAGCAGTCTCCTTTATAGTTCCTCAAATTCTTTGTGATTGATAATGGAATTTATTTTCACACATGATTAATTTGGTTTTAAAATAATATGGTAATTTCATATAGATATATATTTACATATATATATATATATATATATATATATATCACTCAGGTTATTGTCTGTTGTGTGACTCCCCCTTGATAGTACAGTTTTCAACGCCAGGAAGAAAGCATTTAATTAAAGTCACATACTTTGGAATTTTCCAGTTGGTCTAATTATCACTTTAACATTTTCCTGCTTACTTACTTATCCTTATTACAAATATTCATTCTATAGTATTATTTTTCCCCATGAACATATTGAAATAAATTGTTGAGCACATTTCTCATGATTGTTTGTGGACACCTAAAACATCACAAATTTTCCTTTTATAATACTTAATACTTAATAATATATAATAATATATATATATTATAATATAATATATTATGAAATAATGGTTTATATACAAATGCATATACATGCGCGCATGTGTGTGTATGTATGTGTGTGCACAAATTCTCAAGTGTGGGAATCTTAAAAAAAATCTTACATAACTTCATTTTTATTTATAGTATTTAAAGAAATAGTAGGCTGGTATTGGTGTTTTCAGATACTTCTGAACACATAATTATCAAGAAAAAAGTCGCCAGTTTCATCTTAATATAAGATTTTGCATCTAACTCTATTCCATTCCATTGTATTGTTAGTGTCATCTTCTAGCTTGCCAAGGTCTCTTTGAATCCTGATTCTGATATCCAGTATCAATGGTTCCTCCCAACTCAACATCATGTGCAAATTTAATTGGGGTGACTTTCAAAGTGCAACAAATATTTAACAAAATCATCAATTTTAAAACTATGAAATGCTAACAACAACGGTTTAGCATTTAGCATTTTAAGGTTTGCTAAGTGCTTTATAGATATCATCTCATGTGATACTAATGACAACACTAAGGGATGTCATTTCACATATCTGAGACTCAGTTTCCTCACCAAAAATGGACATCATAACTGACTTGCTTGCCATATGCATTTGTGATAATTAAAAGATTTAAGAGATGTTGAAATAGTTTGTTTTTCAATTAGTGGATGGATCAGATGACCTCTAAAGTGAATCTTTTTATCTAAAATGTAATAATTACATTATTCTAACTATAAAGGATTAATGTAAGTCATATTAATAATAATAATATTTCATTATTTGTAAAGATCTGTAACTTGAGTGAATATTACCTTCTCTGGGGCTGATTAAATTAATTGGGAAGATAAATCTTGATCATAAACAAAACCTTTCCAATTGGGTAAGATCTGACAAAGTTTAATCAAGAACATAGGGAAATCTCCACACCATCACATCATGATGAAGAATCAGAACAGAATATGTTTTCAGGAGGCATAATTTAGATACTGGAGTAGTCATTTAAGATCTCTTTTTTCCTCCTTCCTTCCTTCCTTCTTTCCTTTTTCCTTCTTTTTTTCCTCTGTTCAGATTATCCTCTCTCTCTCTCTCTCTCTCTGTCTCTCTCTCTCTCTGTATATGTGTGTGTGTGTGTGTATATACATATATATATATATATATTTACACATATATATACACACACCTACATATATATATATATGTGTATGTTTGAATCCTGACTCATACAGAACTGTAAAAAACTGTATAGAACTGCCACAAACTTTAAAATAACCATTCCATTAAAGAGGATCCATGAAGTCATTATTCAAGAACATTTTAATGACTTTTATAACTGCCTCACCTGATTATGTTTCTTATGACAAAACCCACTAAAGTTTTATGTCACTTGCAAGTCAGAAGATCCTAAAATACCCTCTTTCTCTTTCTCTATAGCAAAGTCACCCACTCCTTTAATATGTATCTCTTAATCATTTTATTCCAACCCCTCCAGCGAGCAACACAGTTCTCCCGCTCTATATGAAGAAAAGCATACTTCATTTGGGAAAATGGTTATGCATAGGACTTTGATTCACTTTTGCTTCATCACATCTCCAAGGAGAAGGGGTGGTAGTGGGATCTGAAAATAGGAAGACAAGAGTGACAGGTGGATTTGTACTCTGAGAGAACTAATAGAAGGAAAGAAAGATAAATCTATAGTTCTTGATTTTCTCACTTCTTCAAAGAAAGTACTTATCTCCTAGGCCCGTGGACCCTAACACCAAATAGAAAATGGCATGATCATTTTAGCTAAACTGATTCCCAATATGAAGCATTCAGCATCTCAAAGGAAATTGGGGATCTTGCTCTTTACCCTGAAGGCTCTGACTTGAGCTGTGTCAGCTGCAAGAGATTCTGAATATAAAAATATGATTCAGAACATTTTTGACACATGCTGTCTCCAGGAAACTTGAGGAGTTTCCAAGTCACATTCGGAATTGGATCCTGGCATTGGTTTCATTTTTGTCTTTGGAGTTGTTTTTCTTTCACCCTTTTCCCGAAGAGCAATGAGAATCCAAGTCTGAGTGGCACTGCACTGTGTAACAGATGTATAGCATATAAATACACAGAAACATACAGAGGGTTCTGGAAAAAATATAGGCTGTTATTACCCACCAAACCTGTCAATTACAGAAAGTCCCAGAAACAATGAATACAACAAAAATAAATATTGCAGCGATCACACCAATGCACAGGTGGGAAAGTGATGTAACTCACACTAAATATCTCTTAAACAAAGGAAATAAAATGAAGATAGGTGGGAGCTGCTTATACAAAGTGCCAGATTAACAAGCTAAAGGGAGAAAGCTTCCAATCACCTAACCTGTTCTCCACATGAGATATAGTGAAATGATCTATCACCTTCCAGAGAAACCCATTCCTCTTATAGATAGCTCTAATACTTAAGAAGTCTGCCTTTACATAAAGCCCACTTTTTCCTCTGTGACTTCAAGTCACTTTGTTCTTTCCACAGAAGCCAAGGGAAATGTGTCCTTCTTCCAAATAAATATTTGAAGAAAACTATTAAGATACTCCTCCAGTTACTCCCCACCCCAATTTTTTCTTCTCCTGGATGATCATTCCTAGCTTCTTCAATTAATCTTCATATGGTATGAACATGACAGCTTCCCATATCCTGATTGCCCTCCTCTGGGTGATTTTCAATGGCCTTCCTAAAAAGTCCACCCACCATATGTCAAAATGAGCCCAACCATAGAAATGTCTTCTGAACAAGGAATAGTTAGAAGTTCATAACTATTTTCCACTCCCTTACTTCCTGCCCTAACAATTCCATTCTTCTCTTCATGCAACCTAAAAGCCAATTGTGGTTGCAGGCTTCTCTACCACACTGTTGAGAATGGAATTAAGTAGAACTTCCAGTACTTTTTACATTAACTATTAACCCTCATGTCATAATTCTCCCTCCAGTCATGTGTATATTATATTAATTGACACAATTAATACAATGTCAATACTACTGGATTTGGAATCAGACATCCAGGATCCTAGAGTCTTGGCTTTGGCATTGTCCTTTGTCCTTGGTCAAGTAACATATTGTATCTGAACTGCATTTTATACATGGATGACTTGAGATAGGACTAGATGGTAGCTAAGGTCTTTTTCATCTCTAAATTTATGAGTTTATGAATAAACAAGTTTTATGTGAGCCACTTCCACCAACATGTGGCAGCTCTCCTGAGGATGGGAAAGAGAAAGTTGATAAGGAGAGAAAATGCAGGAGCAGCACAATTAAAAAAATCTAGCAGCCTATAACCACTGAGTCCCAACAAGAAGACGCAAAGAACCCAATATGCCTGAGTAGTCAATAAGGGTATCACTACCTTTTAACATAACCTACTGGCTGGTGATCACGCTGATAACTCGGTCATCAAAAGAAAATCAAACCATGGTCAGCATGGCTGGCTCCCTTAGGAGCATTTAGGTTATAATGTGTTTTAGAGGAAAAAAAATACCAAAAGTCATTCATTTTTAAAAATTCAATATTGACAATAAAACAAGAAAAATAAATGATCTAGAAATTCCACTCATCCATAATATTTTATACTCAGATTGTGTTGCACAAATGAGAAGTTAGTACAATTGAGGGCTTTGAATTACTTTCTTATCTTATCTTATGAAAACTCAAATGTTGCAAAAGGCAATTCAAACTAATCAGGAGTGAAAATCACACGAATCAGTAGCATATTGACCACAGGTTTCACTTAAATATTTATTCTCTAATTTAAGAAGCAGAGAACTCTTCACCATATTTATTTTTTTTCTAGTGAAATCCACTTCAATATAAATTAGTATCATCAAAATATCACTATTAAAAGAAATAACACTTTTCAAATGATGACTTATTCCTGTGATAGCCTCATTCTTCAAAAGATCTATGATTTTATTGACATGATCACCAAAGGCATAACTGGGATAGTGTAATTGGAACCTGTCCAAGGAAGCCAAAATCCAAGGAAACATTCCTCGTTATAAATGCCTTCCTGGCAACTCCTCTCTATGCTTTCAGTCCTCCACTGGTCCAGCTACATGATTCTTTTCATCCAGATTATGATGACCCCCACTTTTGTACCTGGTCCTATGATTATGTGAATCTTATCTATATTGTTCTGTTAATCTCCCCATTATGATAGGTTCCTACTCTATATCTCTCAACATTTTTAAGACATAGTATCCTTGGAGTTACATGTTGGTTATTTCTCCCTCTAATTACTACTGGCCCATCTTCTTCTGCAGTCTTACAGCAATCTCATATGCCATAGTCTACTAATATATTTATTTTTCCTTGGCTAAAATGCAATTTTATTCTTTGGAGACTATTGTATATAATGGCTGATATTAGTAGAGATTGTGAAAATAATATTGATATTAAAAAGATGAGGCAGAGGTGGAGTCAAGATGGTAGAGTAAAGACAGGGATTTATTTGAGCTCTCCCCCAAATCCCTCCATATATCTTAAAAAGTTACTCTAAACAAATTCTAGAACAGAAAAAAAAAACAAGAAAAAAAAAAAACAAAAAGATGAAATGAAACAAATTTCCAGCACAAGACAACTTGGAAGGTCAGCAGTAAGAATCTATTGCACCAGGATGAGAGAAGAGCACAGTCTAGCTCAGGCAAAGTCAGTGCAGATTGGGCCTCAGCAAACCAGAAGCATGCTTTGGGAGTGACTGAATCAGCAGTGGTGGCTTCCAGAGCTCTCAGCCCACAGACTGTAAGGGGAATCAAACAACTGGTCAGAAGGAGATTACAGGGATCTCTTTGCAAGCACTGAAACCTAACTCTGTTGCTTTGACCATACTCAGATCCAGATCATACTCTTGAGTTGCAGTCTGAAGGTGAGGAAGAGCATTAATGTATCAGAGCTCACAGTGTAGTGGAAAGGGGGGGGCTGCTTTTCACAGTGTCAGGATAGAAAAGTGGTCACCCATAGTCCAAAGCACAGGCGAAGAGAGTAGTATACACCTCCCCTTCATACTACCTTGGAAGAACTGAAAACTTACAGGTCCCTATACATATCTCCAAAAACAGCCGCACAAAACTCCTGAGGCTTGGGACAGTGCACCCTCCACCCTAGAAGTGGAGCCCTATATTAACAAATAGTTAAAACTCAAGTAATAGGGTGTGAAAATAAGCAAACAATGGAAAAAATAAAGCTTTGACTATAGAAAGCTATTGTGGTGACAAGGAAGATCAAAACACATACTCAGAAGAAGACAACAAAGTCAAAGCTCCTACATCCAAAGCCTCCAAGAAAAATATGAATTAGTCTCAGGACATGGAATAGCTCAAAAAGGATTTTGAAAATCAAGTAAGAGAAGTAGAGAAAAAACTGGGAAGAGAAATGAAAGTGATACAAGAAAATCATGAGAGGAGTCAACAGTTCAGTAAAGGAGACACACATACACACAAACACACATACACACACACACACACACACACACACACATAAAAAAAGGAAGAAAATAATACTCTAAAAAACAGACTAGGCCAAATGGAAAGGGAGATCCAAAGGCTCACTGAAGAAAATAATTTCTTAAAAATTAGAATGTAGCAAATGGAAGCGAATGACTTTATGAGAAATCAAGAAACAATAAAACAAAACCAAAAGAATGAAAAAATAGAAGACAGCATGGAATATTTTGTTGGAAAAACAACTGACCTGGAAAACAGATCAAGGAGAGATAATTTTAAATTTACTGGACTACATGAAAGCCATGATCAAAATAAAAAAAGAGCCTAGACATCATCTTTCAAGAAATTATCAAGGAAAACTCTGCTGGTATTCTAAAACCAAGGGATGAAATAGAAATTGAAATAGTCCCCTGATCACTTCCTGAAAGAGATTCCAAAATGAAAACTTCCAGGAATATTAAAGCCAAATTCAAGAGTGCCCAGATTAAGGAGAAAATATTGCAAGCAGCCAGAAAGAAACAATTCAAGTATCATGAGCCACAGTCAGGATAACACTAGATTTAGCAGCTTCTACATTAAAAGATCTGAGGGCTAGGAATATGATGTTCTGGAGGGCAAAGGAAATGCCTATCTAGCAAAACTGCATATAATCCTTCAGGGGGAAAATGGATATTCAATGAGATAGAGGATTTTCAAACATTCTTGATGAAAAGACCAGAGCTGAATAGAAAATTTTACTTTTAAATACAAGACTCAAGAGAAGCATAAAAAAAGCAAACAGGAAAGGGAAATCATAGGAGGCTTAATAAGGTTCAACTGTTTACAATCCTCCATGACAAGATGATATTTGTAACACATAAGACCTTTCTCATTATTAGGGTAGTTATAAGGAGTATATTTAGATGGAAAGCACAGATGTGAGTTGAATATGAAGGGATGAAATTTAAAAAAGAAATTAATTAAAAGGTGAAAGAGGAATGTATTGGGAGAAAGAGAAAGGGAGAGGTATAGAGTAAATTATCTCACATAGAAGAGGCAAGAAAAATCTTTTAAAGTGGAGAGGAAGAGGGGGAAGGTGAAAGAAATTGAATGAACCTTACTCTCATCAGAATTGGCTCAAAGAGGGAATAATATACACATGCAACTGGGTATATAAATCTATCTTACCCTACAGGAAAGTAGGAGGGAAAGGAGATAAGAGAAGGAGGGGGTAGTGGTAGAAGAAAGGGAAGATTGCGGGAGGGGAGTAGTCAGAAGCAAAACACTTTTGAGGAGGGACAGGGTGAAAGGAGAGAGAGAATAGAATAAAATAGATCTGGAAGGGAATAGGATGGAGAGAAATAGAGTTAGCAATAGTAAATGTGAAAAAAAAATTGAAGCAGGTTTCTCTGATAAAGGCCTCATTTCTCAGACAGAAAACTGAGTCAGATTTATAAAAACAAGTCATTACCTAATTGATAAATGATCAAAAAATATAATCAGTTTTCTGATGAATCAAAGCTATCTATAGCCAAATGAAAAAAAATATTCTAACTCACAATTGATTAGAAAAATGCAAATTAAAACAATTCTGAAGTTCTATCTCATATCTATTTGATTATCTTATAGGACAGAAGAGGTAAATGACAAATGTTGGAAGGGATGTGGGAAAAATGAGACATTGATTCACTGTTGGTGGAGTTGTGAACAAATTCAAACATTTGTAGAGCAATTTGGAACTATGTCCAAAGGGCTACAAAACTAGGCATACCCTTTGACCTAGCAATACCACTACTATGTCTGCATCCCAAAAGAGATTAAAAAAGAAAAAGAAAAGGACTTATGTTTACAAAAATATTTATAGTAGCTCTTTTCTGGATATGAAAAAAAAATTAGAAATTGAAAAGTCTCCCATCAATTGGGGAATGGCTGAACAAGTTGTAGTACGTCACCATGATGGAATACTATTGTACTATAGGAAATGATGAGCAGAATGCTCTCAGAAAAACCTGGAAAGGCTTGCATGGGCTGATGCAAAGTGAAATGTACTGTATACAAAGTAACAGCAACATTGTAAGATGATCAGCTATGAATGACTTAGCTAATCCTAGCCATACAACAATCCAAGACCACTGTGAAAGATTTATGATGAAAAATGCTATCCATCCCCAGAGAAAGAGCTGATAGTGTCTAAATACAGATTGAAACATACTTTACAATTTTTTTCTTTATTTTTCTTGAAAATGATCATAATGATTATTATGGAAATATAATGATAATATGTATTATTATCATTGTTTGGTAATTATTAAATATTATTATATAATAAAACTATTAATAATTATTATGGAAATGTTTTACATGACTACACATGTATAACAAATATAAAATTGCTTGCCTTCTCAATGCAGGGATAGGGATAGAGGAAAGGAGAGAATTTGGAACTCAAAGGTTTAAAAACAGGTGTTAAAAATTGTTTTTACATGTAACTGTGCAAAAATACAATACTAAATAAACACACATCATCACACACAAGTGTGATTCAGTGCGTTATTGATACACTACTGTGTAACTATTTGTTTTTTCCTGATTTATAATGGAGCAACAAAAGGACGCATGGAAATTTAAAAAAGATACGTTTCAAGAAGACTGGGGTCTTTAAAATCATTGCTTAATTTATTATAGGAAATATAACCTTCCCTTAATCTTATTTAGTTCTCGGCCAATTCAATGTCTATTCACTTTGTTCAAGGTATAAGTCCCGATGCATGAACTCTATGATTTATCCATTCAATTCTTTATCATGTCCTGAAGAATTAGTATTATCCATCCACGTGGTTTTTCATGTGTAAAAAATCATAGCCAAATTTATCTAAACCACATTACTGCATCTCCTTAACCTTTCCCACTTGGAATCTGAAAGATCTTGTCCTTTACCAATGACTCTTAGAATCAGTATGGTCGTGAACATACCTACACATAATGCCAAAAAGTATGTGTGGGTTTCTTTAATGTGCGTTTGTATTAGTTGGCATAACTTACAGTCTTGGTTTACAATCAAAATAAGTTTGAAATAGGATCAAAATAAAATAAACAAGACTGATGGGTTATAGGTCAGAAAAAAGGAATAAAAATTCATAAATTTCTTTGAAAACTGAAAAACAATGTGTAAGTTGGTAATTATTCAATTTCTAAAGGAGAGTAACAAACATGTTTAACTATGTTGTATAAGATTTAGATGCAAATTTGGGGGAAAATAATGCACTCTATACCCTCACTCTTCCTGTACAGTCATATATTTTACTCTTGTCTCTCTTTCCTTATTCTTATTTCCCATTTCTCTCTTTTCTAGTCATGGCTGGCCTTATTCATTATATTAATATGGGACTATATTTCATGCACTGATTTATAGACTTGTATAACTGTGTGATGCATTGTGTTCTCAGAGTAAGTAGCTCACTGGTTTTGTTCCAGAAGGTCACAAAAAAGCCCAATAATGTCAAATCACCTTAGGAACAATGTTATACACTAGAGCATTTCTCAGAGTGAGCATAAGGAGCTGACTGAAGGTAAAGTGAATCAAGATCTGGGAGCCAGAGGCAGAACTAATTTTGGGTCTTTACTCTTAGCAGCTTAGGTGAAACTTTAATATTGTGTCTCCTGGACACACACACACACACACACACACACACACACATGCATACACACATTGAGAATTAAAGACTTCTTATTTTCCCCCAGCCTTATTACAATTAGAGAGAAGACTAGTAATAGGTGCAGTAAATAGGCAGATTTGTTTGCAGGTATTCGACTTTGGCAGTGATAATTCTGGCCAACAAGGAAGATACAATCATAATCTTGCTATTGGAGCAACCTGAAAAGAAAAAAAAATTACACATTGGCTTGACTCACGGTCTACATAATCTGGGTTTCCGTCTCTGGTAGTGATATCAAAGGACAATTTGAGGGAGAACCTAGCTATACTTGGTATTATTGCCTTCCAAAGGGAATTCTTATTTAATTCCAGGGGAACATAAATATTTAGATGTTATTCTAATTTGTTTCTCAGTTCTCACCTCCAATTATTTATATTAAAACCTTACTCGGTTGGCCGACTGCCTCTAAGTGTAAATGGGATAATTAGGATTTGGGAATAATTAGCCATTTGCAGTAGATTCTAAACTTCAGTGCAATTTTCTAGTTTGCTTCTAAAGATGCCCCTTGATCAACAGATGGCATTCTTACTTCATGAGCATTCCTGCAAAGGAACATGTAATAGACTTTGAATCTGGGGCAGATTTGTGTGAGTAAAAGGTCACAGCTGCCCCTAGAAGGGAATAGCTTTCCCATTGATCTTTGACAATTCACGTGTTATTTCCTTACCTCCCAATCACTTCTCAGCCCCTTGCAATCTGACTTCTAGCACCAATGCTAAACTCAAATTGTTCACATCAAGGTAACTTATCAGTTCTTAAGTACAAACACATCAATGGCCTTACTCTATCATCATCTCCCTTCAATTAAATATTGGCCATTATCAGTGACCCATCTTCCTTCTATATCGTCTCTCATTTGATTTTCAGAACATCATATTCTTCTTGTTATGCTCCTCTTTATCTGACCAATTCTTCTCAGTTTCCTTTGCTAGGTCATTAGCCATGCCCTGCCTCTACTTGTGAGTGTGGCTCAGGTTTTATTCTGGGACATATTCTATTCTGTTTTTTTAATTTTATTTTTAATTATGGAATAAAATTTTTGATACTCTCTAACTTAATGATCTCGTCAGCTTCCATAGGTTCAATTATGGTCACTATGCAGGCAGATTTGACCATTAAGAGATAATAGGTAACTAGGGAAAGTGAAATTTCAGTTAAGTGGCAGGCTCAAAAGCCTGATCTAAGAGAGCTGAAGAGTGAGTAGGAGGAGTGAGATTATAAGCAATCATTAAGGAAAGAAATAGAAAGTTTGAATGTGCCCCTTCATGTGAATTTCAATTTGGAAAACATGGTTGACGTTGATAAATGAAACAAAATGAAGAAGCAGACAGACCCAATATATGTCCAAGTGGAGAGATGGAAGTAATTTTTTTTTGTAAATGGTACTTTATTTTTTTTTCAATTTCATATAATTTCAACACTCAGTTTACGAGATTTTAAGTTACAAATTTTTTCTCCTCTCTTCCCTCCCACCTCCCCTCCCCAAGGTGGCAAGCAATCTAATAGTGATTATATATGTGGAATCACATTAACATATTTCTTCTTTAGTCACAGTTGTGAATGAAGAAAGAAAACAAAAAGGATGAGCCACAAAAAGGTGAAAATAGTATGCTTCTATCTGCTTTCAGACTCCATATGTCTTTCTCTGCATGTAGATAGCATTTTCCATCATGAGTCTTGTGGAATTGTCTTAGATCACTGCATTCCTGAGAAGGGCCAAGTCTATCATAATTCATCATCGCACAATGTTGCTGTTACTATATACAGTGTTCACCTGGTTCTGCTCACTTCACTCTGCATTACTCTTTCCAGGTTTTTCCTGAAATCCTCCTGCTCATCATTTCTTATAGCACAATAAGATTTCATTACATTCATGTATCAAAACTTGTTCAGCCATTCCCCAATTGATGGGCATTCCCTCAATTTCCAATTATTTCCCACCACAAAAAGAGGTGCTATACATTTTTTGGTATTTTGTGTCCTTTGCCCTTTTTTATGATCTCTTTGGGATATAGGCCTAGTAGTGATATTGCTGGATCAAAAGATATGCAGTTTGATTGCCCTTTGGGCATAGTTCCCCAATTGCTCTCAAGAATGGTTGAATCAGTTCACAACTCCACCAACAGCAAATTAATGTCCTAATTTTTCCCACATCTTCTCCAACATTTATCATTTTCTTTTCAGTCACATTTGCCAATCTGAAAAGTATGAGGTGGTACCTCAGAGTTGTTTCAATTAGCATTTCTCTAATCCATAGTGATTTAGATCACTTTTCATATGACTACAGATGACTTTAATTTCTTCCTTTGAAAATTGTCTATTCATATTATTTGACCATTAATCAATTGGGGAATAACTTGTATTCTTATAAATTTGACTCAGTTCTCTATATATTTGAGAAATGAGGCCTTTATCAGAAACACTGGCTGTAAAAGTTGTTTCCCAGCTTTCCACTTTCCTTCTAATCTTGGTGGCATTGGTTTTGTTTGTGCAAAACTTCTTTAATTTATTGTAATCAAAATGATCTATTTTGCATTTCATAATGTTCTCTATCTCTTGTTTGGCTATAAAGTCTTCCCTTCTACATATATCTGACAGGTAAACTATTCATTGCTCTCCTAATTTGCTTATGGTGTCACTTGGTTTGTAGTGTAAGATGTTGGTCTATGCCTAGTTTCTGCTATATTACTTTCCAGTTTTCCCAGAAGCTTTTGTCAAATAGTGAGTTCTTATCGCAGGAGCTAAAGTCTTTCAGTTTATCAAAATAGATTAATATAATCATTTACTACTCGCTCTGGGTGCCTAGTCCATTCCACTGACACAACTTTCCATTTCTTAGCCAGTACCAAATAGTTTTGATAATTGCCACTTTATAATATGGTATCAGATCTGGTACAGAATGATCACCTTCTTTTGCATTTTTCCCCTTAATTCCCTTAATATTCTTGACTTTTTGTTCTTCCAGATGAATTTTGCTATTATTTTTTCTAACTCTATAATTTTTTGGTAGTTTGATTGCTATGGCACTGTATTTGTGTGAAAAGGTGTTTCATTTGTTTGTTTTTTGTAATTGTGTTCATATAGTTCCTAGGTTTGTCTCGGCAGGTAGATTTCCAAAGATTTTGTATCATCTACAGTTACTTTAAATGGAATTTATCTTTCTATCTTTTGCTGCTGGGCTTTGTTGGTAATATATAGAAATGATGATTTATGTGGGCTAAAATAACAGGAAAGGAAAATGATAACTGTTGCTAAAGTTGTTAATTATCTCAAGTAGTTTTTTTAATTGATTTTCTAGGATTCTCATGTCATCTCTAAAGAGTGATAGTTTTGTTTCCTCATTGTCTATTTGCTTCATTTTTTTCTCTTATTGCTAAAGCTAGTATTTCTAGTAAAATATTGAATAACAGTGGTGGTAATGGGTCTCCTTGCTTCTCCCCAATCTTGTTTGGAAGGCTTCTAGCTTATCCCCATTATAGATAATGCTGATTGATAGTTTTAGATAGATACCACTTATCATTTTAAAGAAAGCTCCATTTATTCCTATGCTGTATACAGTTTTGAATAGGAATAGATGCTATATTTTGTCAAAAGCTTTTTTTCTGAATCTATTGAGATAATCATATGATTTCTGTTAATTTTGTTATTGATATAGTCAATTATTCAACAATTTCCTAATATTGAACAGTCCTGTTGATCTTGCTGAATAAAAAGATCAAGAATATCAAAGGAATTAATGGAAAAAAATACAAAAGATGTTGGCCTAGATGTACCAGGTCTAAATCCATATTACAAAGTGGTAATCATCAAAACTATTTGGTACTGGCTAAGAAATAGTGACTCAATGGAATAGGTTAGGTACACAAGACGCAGTAGTAAATGACTACAGTAATCTACTGTTTGATAAACCCAAAGGCCCCAGCTTCTGGGAGAAGAACTCAGTATTTGACAAAAAAACTACTGGGAAAACTGAAAAATAGTATACCAAGAGAACACTGTGAAATGCAAAATGGATAATTTTTTATTACATTTAAATTACATTAAATTTAAAAAGTTTTAGCAGAAACAAAGCCAATGAAAACAAGATTAGAAGGAAAGTAGAAAGCATGGAAACAATTTTTACAGCCAGCATTTCTGACAAAGAACTCATTTCTAAAATACATAATTGAGTCAAATTTATAATAATAGTAGTCATTCCCCAATTGATAAATGGTCAAAGGGAATGAACAGGCAGTTTTCAGAGGAAGAAATTAAAGCTATCTATAGTCACATGAAAAATGCTCTAAATCACTAATGATTAGAGAAATGAAAATTAAAACAGTTCTGAGGTACCATCTCACACCTATCAGGTTGGCTAAAATAACAGGAAAGGAAAATGATAATTGTTGGTGAAGGTGTGGTAAAATTGGGACTCTAATGCATTGTTGGTGGTATTGTGAACTGATCCAACCATTCTGGAGAACAATTTAGAACCATTCCCAAAGGACTATAAAACTGACATTCATATCCTTTAATCCAGCAATACCACTACTAGGTCTATATCCCAACGAGATCATTTAAAAAAAATGAAAAAGAAAAGGAAAAGGATCCACATGTACAAAAAAAGATTCAGAGCAACTCTTTTTTTGTGGTGGCAAAGAATTGGAAATTGACAGAATGCCCTTCAGTTGAGGAATTGCTGAACAAGGTGTGGTATATGAATGTAATGGAGTACTATTGTGCTCTAAGAAATGATGAGCAGATGTATTTCAGAAATATTTCAAAAGATTTATATGAACTGATGCTATGTGAAGTGAGCAGAACAAGGAGAACATTGTACACAGTAACAGTAATATTGTATAATGATTAACTTTGATAGATTTGACTCTTCTCAGCAATACAATGATAAATCATATACAAAGACAATTCCACAAAACTCATGATGCAAAATGTTATCTACATCCAGAAAGAGACCTATGGAGTCTGAATGCAAATCAAAGCATACTATTTGCACCTTTTATTTTTCTTTCTTTCTTGTGTTTTTTTCCCTTTTGTTCTGATTCTTCTTTCACAGCACAACTAATGTGGAAATGTATTTAATATGATTGTACATGTATAACCTATATCAGATTGCTTGATGTCTTAGGAAAAGGGCAGGGGAAGGAGGAAATGAGAAAGAAATTTGGAACTCAAAATCTTATAAAAGTGAATGTTGAAAAAAATTTAAAAAGGAAAAAGGAAAAGAATCCTAACTGTGGATCCTTGATATTTGAATTGTTTCTTTCTAGCTGCTTGTAGCATTTTCTCCTTGACTTGCTAATTGTGGAATTTGGCTATAATATTCCTTGGAGTTCTCATTTTGGGATCTCTTTCAGAAGGTGATCAGCGGATTATTTAATGACTATTTTACCCTCTGGTGATAGGATATCAGGGTAGTTTTACATTATAATTTCTTGAAAGATGCTGTCCTGGATCTTTTTTTGGTCATGGCTTTTAGGTAGTCCAATAATTCTTGAATTATCTCTCCAGGATCTATTTTCCAGGTCAGTTGTTTTTCTAATGAGGTATTTTACATTTCTTTTTATTTTTTTTCATTCTTTTGATTTTATTTGATTGAGTCTTGATATCACATAGAGTCATTAGCTTCCACTTGCCCAATTCTAATTTTTAAGGAATTATTTTCTGCAGTTAGCTTTTGTACCTCCTTTTCCATGTGGCCAATTCTAGTTTTAAAGGAGGTGTTTTCTTCAGTGTATTTTTTCTTCCTATTTGGCCAATTCTATTTTTTTAAGGAATTGTTTTCTTCAGTCAATTTTTATGCCTCCTTTTTCAAGCTGTTGACTCTTTTTTCATAATTTTCTTGCATAATTCATTTATTTTCCCATTTTTTTCTTCTACCTCTCTTACTTTATTTTAAAAATCTTTTTTGAGCTCTTCCAAGAGGAATATTTGCACTTGAGACCAATTCATATTCCCTTTTGAGACTTTGCATGTAGGCATTTGACCTTGTTGTCCTCTTCTGAGTTTGTGTTTTGACCTTCCCTGTCAAAATTATGGCTTTCTGTGGCAGGGTTTTTTTCCCTCATTTTTAAAGTACAGGGAGCACTCTCCCAAGCTTCTGCACTAAGGGCCAGAGGCCTAGTCACTGGCTTTCTGCACCAGGGCCTCTGGGGCTGGTGGCTTGCCCACTGCTCTAGGGTGGCCTGGCCTAGTCTTGCCTGTTGTATGCTGGGTTCCAGGGCTGGCAGTTTGCCT
Organism: Phascolarctos cinereus; assembly: GCF_003287225.1. NCBI lineage: Eukaryota > Metazoa > Chordata > Mammalia > Diprotodontia > Phascolarctidae > Phascolarctos > Phascolarctos cinereus. The sequence goes on from NW_027556180.1 coordinate 27,533,660, forward strand.
GATAAACTGGGACTGGAGGCCTCACAGCTGGCCTGCTCTGCCACCAACCTGCTGGGCCAGAACCTCAGGGCCTTGGTTGCTGATCTGTGCTATGGCTAAGAGCCTCCCTCTCTCCTACCTGTATGCCACGTGCACTGGCTTGTGCTTCCCTTTTACCCAACTGAGACAGACCTTTCCTGAAGTCCTTCTAAGTTATCTTGGGCTGAAAATTGTTTCACTCTATCTTTCTATGGATTCTATCACTTCAGAATTCTTTTAGAGAATTGTTTCTGAGGGGACCTGGGGAGAGTTCAGGCAATTTCCTGGCTTCTCTCCACTATCTCATCTCTGCCCTTGAGTTGGAAGTATTCTGGGCGCTCTTGCCAGTCCTGATGAATGAATGTTATTCTGGACACTGTAATGGCAAATCTTGTTAGATATTATGTAAACTCCCATAATCATAGCTTTTGAGCTGGGAAGATCCTTAGGCATCATTTAATCCAAGAGTGTCATTATAAACTAAAAAAAAAAAAAGAACTAAGGTTCGATGAAATTTGAAATGACTTGTCCAAGGACACAAAAATAACAACTATTAGAGACTGAATTTCAAACCAGTTTCTCTAACTAAAAATCCAACTGTCTTTCCATTATACCATTCAATGTCTCTCTGGTTGGCATAGCTTTGCATTCTCAGTGGTTTCTCCATTAGAACAGAAAATATTCAAGATGATCTAAGTGTACACAAGTAGAATTTAATGAGCAATTAAACTTGAATATGTGTGTGTGTTTGTGTGTGTGTGTGTGTGTGTGTGTGTTAGAATCCTTTTATCAGCCTTGGGATTACAGTGGGACATCAAAACTCTTGTTTTAGCCACTTTGAGCTTAGCATTGGCTACAGGAAAGAAAAAGGGAAAAAAATGGGGCACTCAAAGAAAGTTACAAAGCACCTCAGATACTGACCTAAGACCTGAAGTCAGATCTAGTTAATTCAGAACTGATAGGCAGAGCCTCAATAAAATCTATTTACTTATGCCTCCTTCACACCTCTCAAATAAACTCATGTTTATAGTGCATTATTTGGAGAACACTGGGCAGAGGCAAATAGGCATCCATTAATATGTATCCTACACTGGTGGTGATGTAGGGACAGCCCCAAAGCACACCAGAATTTGAGAAAAGGTTAAGCCAAATTGGCTTTACAGACAGGCTTCTAGGATTGGCAAGATGTCTCATGTTTGAGGATCTCCATGAAATTTAACTCGGTTTTATTTTGGTTCATCAACTGTTTTTACTAAATGTCAAGAATGTGGTAGGTACCTAATAAATGTTGAATTTAATTAAGATAATGTATGCTTAACCGTAGAAATACATTTCTTAGATTAAAAAAAACCTTTAAGGAAAATAAACTTTTGATAAAGTCAAATATTCACATATGAGCATGTCTTGTCAGTAATGGCATTTCCTATTGTTTTCCATGGAATATGACAATAGCTGCTGAAGAATTAAAGTTGTGCATCATTCAATGAGTAATAGAGAGAAGTATGATTGACATGACCAGATTGCATTATAGTGTAAATGAGAGACTACGCCAAAGAAATGATGTGTGGGAATTCATAAGAGAAATGTATACTAGGAAAAAAAAGTTGGGTCAGTAAGTGCCAACATCAAGGGATAATGAAGGACATCTGATGTTCTCCAGCCATATTTACATAATGTCAAGAGTTCTGGAGGAAGGTCACCAATAGACTTAGTTAACTTCTTGCTGTGGATTTATGGGAAGACATGGACAAAAATCTCAGAGAACACGGTGACATAGATCACTTATCATTTGTACAGTTGGAGGAAGTACCCACATTAATGAGTTCACATATCTATCAGCGTCAAAATTTCTATGCCATGTCACTTTTAACCCTTGTTTCAAAATATGGAACATATTACAAATCCGACCACATCAATCATGTGCTAAAGAATCTTTAGCAACTAAACATTGTTCTAAAGTGAGTTACAGAGTCCTCATTTTGGCATTCTCAGTCTGAGCACAGCCTATGTTTCTAAACTTGATCCACATTAGAATTCTTCACACCATTTCTGTTCCAGTCAAAATCATCTACTGGTTATTTCCATATATGCCATTACATTTCCCATCTCCATATCTTTGCACAGGATATCTCCCATGTCTACCATACACTACATCCTGATTTATATCTTTTTGAGTTCCTATCTTCCCTCTAAACTCAACTCATATATTACCTTAACAGGAAACCTTTCCTGAACCCACAAGTTGTTAGTGCTCTCTTTCTCTCCAAATTACCATGTCTTTATTCATGTGTCTATATAATATAATATATTAATTGATAAAACATAAGTGTCTTGAAGGCAGGAGCTCTTTTTTTTAAAAATTTTCATTTTGTCTTTGCATCCTCATCACAAGGCATCTTATTTTATACATAATGTATGCTTAACAAATGATTTGTGGCTTGGATTGCATTGAATTTTTTCTCCTGCACCTAATCTGAGCCTTTCATTTCCCATCATGCAGAACTGGGTGAAACTAAGCCTTTTATTATGTTCATTATCTACTAAAAGAACTTTGTCCTTGGGCTAGGAGAAGCTGAACTGATCTTGATTTATGTGTTTTCTTCATCTTAGGCCAAGTGTGAAAGGTTCCATTCAGAAATGAGGAAAGGGCTGAGTAAAGCTATATTAAGTAAGTATAGCTCTTTTGTGATTAACAGAACATTGGAATCAATCTGTCATCTTTGGCCTTTTTAAGCAGACTTACACAGATGCTTGGGGGTTAAAATATGTAACAAAGTTAACATAACCATATTTGTCTTAATGTCTTGAAATTAATAGTGAAATGCATATCTTTTCATACATAAAGCCATATTTACTTATACTTAACAATAATAAGGTGTCTAAGTTGGGCCTGGAGTCAGGAAGACCTGACTCCAACCTCAGATACACTCAGAAACAGACTTAGTTTCCTTATCTGTAAAGTGAGCTGAAGAGATACCAGACCACTCTAGTATCTCTGCCAAGAAAGTCCCAAAAGGATCACAAATAATCATACATGATTGAGAAACTACTAACAACTATAACTACATAATGTATATGAAGATCACATTTCATAACTAAGAATGTTAGAGTTGGAGGGAAGCTGAAGAGCTCATCTAACTAAACGGAGATCAAATATTCGGATCCATATTTCCGTCTTTCTTCACAGTAGGTGTTGTCCTTCTTTAGTCAGAGACATCACTTAAGCCTATTTAGGTCAGGTTGGGAAACATCCTTAGAAATATGAGATAATCACTTTAGAACTGAAAGATATTGTAGAAGCCTTATAGTCAAACCCTTCATTTATAGATAGGGATATGGTGGCCTTATCAAGAGGGCAAAAGAATTGCCCAAGGTCATGTGGGCAAAAGGTAGACAAGTAAGAGCTAATATTCACAACACTAAACCATCCACAACACTAAACCATTCCTCAACTATTATTTTTTTTCAATTTTATTCCACAATTGCCCTCTTCTAAGATGGCACAATGTATACTAGTCTTTTATATATATATATTTAATTTTAGGATAGTGGAAAAGGGCAGCTAGGTAGCACAGTTGATAGACACTGGGTTTGGAATCAGGAAAGTTCCTTCCTCTTCCTGAGTTCAAATCTGGCCTCAGAAATTTACTAGCTGTGTGACCCTGGCCAAGTCACTTAACTCTGTTTACCCAGTTCTTCATCTATAAAATGAGCTGGAGAAGGAAATGGCAAACCACTCCAGTATCTTTGCCAAGACTTCCCCCCAAAATGGGGTCACAGAGAGTCAAACTCTACTGAAATGACTGAACAACAAGAAAAGGGAATGCAATGTCTAAAATGAGCCTGTGACTCATTAGTCACTTAAAAAGAGCAGTATCCAGATTCCTAGACCGTCAAAGAGTGTATTGAAAGCACAAAAAATAGGCTGTATCTGAATAAACAAGAATATTTTTATAATCATGTAAAACATTTTCATTTAGTCATTTTATACAAGAAGACTTGAATAAAAGAAAAGAATGAAACAAAGAAAGTGAAAAATGTCATGCTTCAGTCTGTATTCAAAAAATTATCAGTTCTTTCTCTGGAGAGGGATAGTATGCTTCATCATTAGTCCTTTGAGATTGTCTTGGATCATTGTATTCTTGACTATTAATAGCAAAGTCATTCAGAGTTCTGCATTAAATAAGACTTCTTTTACTATGTATAATGTTTACCTGGTTCTGTTCACTTCACTTTGCATCCATTCATGTAAGTCTTTTCAGTTTTTTTTCAAAATTATCCTGCTTGTCATTTCTTATAGCACAATAATATTCCATTATAACAGTATATGACAGTTTGTTTAGCCATTCTCCAATTGATGGACATCCCTTCGATTTTCAATTCTTAGCCACGACTGAAAAAGTGCTGGTATCAATATTTTTGTATCAATAAATCTTTTTCCTTTTATTTAGTATTTGTTTGGGCTATAGACCTACAAGTGGTATTGCTGGATGAAAGGGTATAGTTCCAAATTTCTCTCGAGAATGGTTGGTTCACAACTCCATCAACAATGCCTTAGTGTCCCGATGAATAAACAAGAATAATAAGGAGTAATTTTAATACTAAGTTCTTATGTAAAACAATAAGGTCTAGGAGAAAGAGCTCTGGATCTGAAGGTAGCAGAGACCTGAGTTTGAATCCTTTTCATGACTAATTATCTGTATGATAATTTGTAAGTTAAGGTGTCTGAAATTCAGCTTAAAGAGTCATAACATGTGATAATATCAACTGCATTGTCTAATTCTCATACCTGTGGTGTGTGTCTCAAAAGTGATCATTCAAATAAAGCATTTTGTACAGCATAAAGCATTACCTACATGTCAGCTATTATCATTATTCATCTTATTTTTGTCTTCTTTGATGGAGTACAGATAGAAATAGTCCAGAGACTATCCCCGATGCCAATATTATCCTTTTGCCTATAATGTTCTTTAGATTACTGTAGCCAAAATAACTACTGTTTGTAACAGTAAAAGCATTGGATGCAAGACTAGTTTTGGTTGGCTCATGTACAATACAACTCCAATAGTAAATGTAGTGACCAGGATGATTGATGCCTTAATCTGTTGCCAAATGTTGCTTTAAAAAAAAAAAACTTTCTTCAACTGAGGGCTCTGTATTTTGAATTTGTTTTGTTTACATGGTTAGAAGATTATGAGTATTTGATAGGGTGACATCTATTAAAAACAGTGTTCCTAATTTTTATGGATCAATGTTATGCTACATGAGTGCGACCAACAGTTTTTCCCCCAATGGTGATCATCTTCCAGAATATTTTGTTGCTGTTGTTGAATCTTAAAGATATTTGGGGAAATCTATTTGTACTACAGATATTTGCTGTATGCTGTATGAAGGACTGGAAGCTTCTAACATTATTACTATGATGACCAAGTAACCAAATCATGTCTTGCTAGTTGTTTTGGTAAATGCTTTTTTTGCAAACTTCAGCAGTATATTTTTCAGTTTCTCCAATTTCCTTGCATGATCTACATTAAATCACCAACTCTGGAGTCCTTTTACAATTCACTCTGCTTTTTGTCTGCAGGTCTGCTTTGTCTGACCTCCATGGAACAAGATGCCCTCACCCCAGAATATTCTCTTGAGTCCACACACACCTCATTTTCATCTGTTTCGTGTGTTACTTTTTTGTCTTCCCCCATTAGATTGTAAGCTCCTTGAGAGGAGAAACTGTCTTTCTTTTTCTCATTTGTATCCAAGCAGTTAGCTTAGCACAGTCCCTGGCAAAGAGTAGGTATCTAATAAATGCTTACTAGATTGAATTATTTTAATCATTATTATTAGTGGTAGTGTTACTATTATTATGATCATCCTGAAGCTTGGTAGCTAATGATTGCTATGCCTATTACACAATTGATACCCTGGTGTACCTGCAATAGGCTTTAGAAAAACTCTAAACTGCACATATTACTGACTTCTGTAGGTCATTCATAAAATTTCTTCTTAGAAAACTTTTCATGGTCATTTCATGCCCCCTTTTATCATATTAAAATGTTGTAACATATAATTTGAAACTGTTACTTTTGAATAATACTTATCAACTTTAAGCTGAAATATCTTGAATTCTGAATGTTCAGAGAAGGGTAAAATTAAGTAAAAGTCTAACTTGAGAATTTTTTTTATACTTACATATATAAGCTTTTGTTAAAAAGCTGTGTCTCTGCTGAAGAAGAAATGGAAGCTGTGAAGATACTGAGAATGTTATTAATTTCCACAGGAAAATTAATCAATCAGGATTCCAATTGGGATTTTGTGTAATTATTATCAAGTTTGGCTCTTGCTATTAATCATGTGACCCAGATAATTGTTTTAAGTTTATTTTTGGTTATGTCTATAAATGGAAAAAAGGTGATATCTGCCTTTGCTTATTCCAGCAATATCATCAACTGAAATGAATCTGTAGTCATGGGTATTTTGTTCAGTTGTACCATAGTCAAAAATGAAATTAGTTTAAATAATCTATAAAATTTTATTTTACAGGAACAAAATTATATATATATAATATATATATATTATATATATATTATATATATATATATTATATATATATTATATATATATATTATATATATTATATATATATTATATATATATGATATATATATTATATATATATCATATATATATAATATATATATATTATATATGTATTATATTTATATATATATATAGTTCAGTTGTTTCTGTCCTGTTCAACTTTTTATGACCTTATTTAGAGTTTTCTTGCAAAGGTACTAGAGGCACTAGAGTGCCTTGCCCTTTCCTTCTCCAGTACATTTTACATATGAGGAAACTGAGGGAAACAGGGTTAAGTGCCTTGACCAGGGTCACACAGCTAGTAAGTATCTGAGGCCAGTTTGAACTCAGGAAGATGAGTCTTTGTGACTTCTGGCCAGGCATTCTATCGAGTGGGCCACCTAGCCACATAGATGATAGCTAGATAGACAGATTGATAGATACGAATGGTTTTCTTTTCTTGTCTTTCTCCACACTGAAAGTTGGCTTCAATATACAACAAACTTACCTTCTGAAAATGACAAATTTTATTTCACAAAGAAAATAATAACAGAGTGGAGAAGGATGATGGATGGATGGATAATGATGAGGATGATGATACTGATGCTGTTGCTGCTGCTGCTGCTACTGCTGATATTGATGATGATGATGACAATAATGCATTCTCATCACCAAAATGAATAGGACCTATGAGGCTCTTTTGTTCATTTCCCACCCAAACCCTCCTTTCTGAAACCTACTGCTGGCTGGTTTATCCTTGAAAGATGACTGCATAAAAATGAACTAGAGAGACTCTTTTAGAATAAGAAACGAGGATCCTGTAATTACCTTAACATAAGGCCACTTAAAACTTTTCATTGTGATCTCTTTAATGATTTGGAGCCAGAGGACCTGGACTCCAATCCTGACTCTGTTACTTATTGTATCTGTGACCTTGAGCAAATGACTTAACCATTATGGAGCTCAGTTGCCTCATCTCTAAAAATAGGGACTTGAATGAGATGACATCTGAAGTCTCTTCAAGACCTAAATCTTAATTCTGATGATCTATATTTTCTTTTCCTGTAGACTTCATAATGATTCTGGTCTAATTATTTGCAACCTGTGAATCTTAATTCCAGGGCATGGTGGTCATAGTACGGAACATTGTACAAAACGTTGATCCTGAAGACATTTCTTTAAAGGTTATAGAGCCGTCAGTTATAATGAGAAAGCACGCTACAAATGAAATGGATTTGTGAAAGTTTAAGATGCTGACACATACAAGGCTCATCATCATCATTGTCACTCTCACGTTGCCCACATGGATAAAATATTGTGAGGGGCAAAAGAATACTTCGTCTAAGGGCTAGGACTGCTAAAAACTTAGGGTTCTAGTGTACTCAGGAATTGAGGAATTACAGGGAATTAAATTACTAAGTCAACTATTTTACTTTGCTTAAAAAACACACATAAGACATTGTTTTCTGTCACATAAAGCAATTATTTCAAGGAAATCATGGGAATTATGGTGTTTCCTGGAAGCAAAAGGATTTTAGACTCAAGTAACTAGTCTATTGAACAAGTGCAGAATTATTTACTCACCTTTCCAATTTAAGGCAAGGAATTTTTCATACACTTTTTCTAGAGTTCCAACATTATGTGCTATATATTAAGAATAGCTGTACAATGCCATCTACTTGTTACTTTTGAAAACTGCTGAAATTCAACCACTGAAAGTTTATTATCTTTGTGTGTGTGTGTGTGTGTGTGTGTGTGTGTGTGTGTGTTTATCTGTGCTCTAATTTAATGATCTTGTTTACAGACTATGAAACTAAATTCTGGAAAACAAGAGGCAGAATTAGGGATGCTGTTTAGACCTTTTGCTACCTTCAAATTATCTGTGTAGATATATTGATATCTGCATCTGTTTATACAGCTCTATTAGGGAAAAGGACTTGATCTGTTATTTGGTTGGCATTGGGAACTCTCACATGAGGAAATATCCTCTATCAAAACAGATCTTCAACTTTTCTTCCATTTTGTCTTAGAAAGTTGTACCTAGATTACTCAGGAGTTAAGTGACTTGCCCAGATTTACATAGCCACTGTATATGTGTATGAGACAAGACTTGAATATAATATATCCTGAATAAAGCTCTAGTCTGCTATTGCATCTTTTATGACACGTCTTCGTGTTTGTTTATTTGTCTGACTTTTTCTTTCTTCTTTTTTTAGTCTTTCATTCATTTATTTATTTTGGACATAATCACAGTCCCAGGTCACACAGCTAGTAAGTGTCTGATGCCAAATTTTAACTCAGGGCCTCTGAGTTCAGGCCCTCTTGACTCCAGGACTAGCGCTCTATGCACTGGGCCACCTAGCTGCCCCTATGATTTGCTTTTGTGTGTGAATGGGTATAATTTGTGTAACTGATTATCTGAACATTATTTGACTAATTACTAAAATATATTTCATTTCTGCAGAGTGACAATTGCCTACAAAGTTTTTGCAGATATGTCTTCCAGATGCATTCTTTCAATGATTTCTGGAAAAAATAATAACTAATAGCTACATGGTGCTTTATAATCTCTGTTTAATTTTGATAGAACTCCTTTTTTTTTACATCACCTACATTTCCTATTATCTTTAACATTCCTTTTCTACCTAGAGAATCATCCCTTACAGAAAGAAATAAAAAAGGAGAAAAAAAAAAGAAAATAATTGAGCAAAACTAATCAATATGTCAACCAATTCCAATATTAAATGTAGTGTTCCACATCCATAATAAAAAGAAAAAAACAAACAAACAACAAAGGGATGAGCATGCTTACTGCCTACACGTCTTCTTTGGAGCCAAATTAGTCATTGTAGCTTCAAAAGATTCAATTTTATTATTTGATTATTATTGCTTTGGTTTTTTTTTCTATTTTTATTATTGAAATCATTACATGCATTAATTTTTGATAATAAGTCTTCTCATTATAAGTTGATAGGTCTTCTCACCCTCCGAAACTTATCAATTGTTTCTTATAATACAGTCCTACACCATTACTTCAATGTATCATTATATACTTGACCTTTTCACAATCTGTTGGCATCCAATTACTTTCCAGTTCTTTGTTACTGTAAGAAAAAATTCCACTATAAATATTTTGCAATGTAAGAGGACTTTGTTTTTATCATCAGGATCCTAGGGGTATATTCCTGGCAGTGAAATTTTGGAGTCATAGGATATGGACATATTGTAATCATATTCTTAGCATAATTCCAAATTACCAGAATTCTTGGATGAATTCACATTTTCATTAACAATAAATTATTGTGCCCACATTTCTACAAATCTATCAACATTGACTTCTCATTTTTATCACATTTAAACTTTATGATTTTAATACTACTTTACAAGCATTATATGATATGCCACTCACAAAAATCCTATTAAGGTAACATCATACTTATTTTACAGGTGAGAAAAGTGAGATTCATAAAAGGTTATATGCTTTTCCATTGTGACTCAACTAGTAAGTAGCTGTGGCTAGATTTGACATGCACATGCAACAATTATGGACCAGACATAATGAGGTAGTATTTATATGGATAGAGAAAATCCTCTACTTGGATAAAAAACAAACAAAAAACAGACAAACAAACAAACAAAAAACCCTATACAAATACACAGCATGCATGGAATGCCCAGATAATAGAAAAGGATCTGGGTCTTTTTGTGCACAATATGACAAATAGAAGTAAAAACAAACAACCAAAAAAAAATCAAAAGACAAAAACAAAAACATGTAGCAGACCCAAAAAGCTACATGACTTAGAATTAATAGTGTCCAGAGTAAGGTTAATTATAGCCTAATCCTATCTACATTTTATAAGCATCTATGGTATAAGAAGCAGTGTACTAAGCACTAGGAAAATAAGGAGCAAACACACACACACACACACACACACACATACACACACACACACACACATACACACACACACATTCACACACACACATTCACACACACACATACACACACACACATACACACACACATTCACACACACATACACACACATTCACACACACACACATTCACACACACACACATACACACACACACATTCACACACACACACACACACATTCACACACACACACACATTCACACTCACACACATACACACACACATACACACACACATACACACACACACATACACACACACATACACACACACATACACACACACACATACACACACACATACACACACACCTTCACACACACACACATACACACACACATACACACACACACATACACACACACATACACACACATACACACACACATTCACACACACACATACACACACACACATACACACACATACACACACACATACACACACACACATTCACACACACACACATACACACACACACATACACACACACATTCACACACACACATACACACACACATACACACACACACATACACACACACACACATTCACACACACACACACACACACACACAGGCAGCACTTCCCCTCCCTAAGGGGGCAATCACATTAGAATATTTGCTCAGTGCTGGTTGTCACATTTTAGGAAGGACATTGACAGTACCTAAAGGAATATGGGCAGGATTGTGATGCAGAGTAGATTTCAACTCAGCCACAAAGAACAATGAGTTAAACTCACAGAAAGACCAATTTCAAGTTGATCAAAAGACAAAGTTCCTATTGATTAGAGTTATCTTCAGATGGAATGAGCTATCTCACAACTTAGTGAGTATTTCCTCATTTGAAGTCTTCAAGTTGACCCTTGAAGTTCTCCTACGGGCAATGTTCTAAATGGGGATCCCAGTTCAGGTATGAGTTAGACTAAATGATCACTGAAGCCTCCTTGAATTGATATTCCATGATACATGCCAGGGTATAAGAAGGGGACCCTGGAAATCATCCAGTACACCCCTTCTTTTTCTAGATGAAGAAACTAAGCAGTTTTTACATCTTCCTCGGCCCTTCACAGTTGCCTGACCTCTCAGGTCCCACACTGCCCCTCGTCCTGCCGCCCCCACCGCCATGCCCCGAAAAATCGACCAAATGAAAGACTTCCTGCTGACAGCTAGGCGAAAAGATGTCAAATCTGTCAAGATCAAGAAAAGACAAGGATAACTTGAAGTTTAAGGTTCGCTTTAGAAAGTACCTGTACACATTGGTCATCACAGACAAAAAGAAGGCAGAGACACTTAAACAGTTCCTGCCTCCTGGTTTGGCTGTGAAGGAGCTGAAGTGAAGGAATCATTCAATGTTCCACCTGTATTAAAATGTAGGGTGGAAAAAAAAGAAACTAAGCACAAGAAATATGAAGCTGCTTATGTAAGGACACACTGGTAGTAAATTAACACATTAAGGCTATTTCAATTATCATTTGATTGCCAGTCAATAAACATTTATTCAGTGCCTGCTATGTGCCAGGCACTATGGTAAATTCTGGAGACACAAAAAAAGGCAAAGATAATCCCTGCCCTTGAGGAGCTCAGAGTCTAATGGGAAACAGTATGCAAACAATTAAATAAAAGACATATCAGATAAATTAGAGATGATAAATAGAAGAAAGGGAATAGAATTAAGAAGGATCAGGAGAGACTTTAGTAGAACATAAGATTTTAGCTAGGACCTGAAGGTCTTCAGGGTTGCCAGGGGTACATGAGGAGAAAAAGAATTCTAGGCATGGGGCATAGTCAATGGAAATTCTCTTTATATCATTTTATCATTGGATTGTAAAGCAGTACTCACTTTGAAATCTTGGGAGCTAGGAAGCCTAGATTTACCACTGCCTTCTATATAGAAGTCAAATTCCCACTGTCATTAAAAAAAGAATGAATAAAAAATGTACTAAATACTTACTGTATGCTAAGTACCTTGCTAGGTACTAGATACATGCATATGATGTGAAAATAGCTCTTTTGCTCAAGAAGTTTTATATTCTAATAGGGAAAGAGGGTAGTGGAATGGAGGAGGGAGATCTATACGTAGAGTAGTGCTGGCCATGGAGGGGAACATTGGTGCGGAAAGTTACAGGGATGATCAGTTGGGCCAAGGGGAAGAGGGTAAAAGACTCCTTTCAGGTGCATTGGCAGAACTGATCAATCAAACATTCTGAAGCAGAATGTAGGATACTTATATTAAGATGGCCAGAAAGTAGGGAATGAATTAAAGTTTGAGTGCGCTCACCTGAGATAGTTCAGGTTGCTGCGCTTCATGCTTGAAGAGTACCAAAATGACATCACTATGTCCGGGTCCAGGTACAGTTCATTATCTGATCTGATAATTACCATCTCAGAAAGTTCTACCACAGATCATGCATAAATAGTCCATATTAACATTTGGAGTGGAAATGCCTTCAAATTTATGTATCTCATGTTGCTTTTGAGCTACTGCAGTTCTACATTGCTCATAGAGCACAGCACCTTCTTTGATGTGGGCATGCTATGTTTGGGCAGTCCTGTACCAGTGTCTCCCATGTCTCATGATTGATTCCACAGAGACTTCGAGTGTCCTTGTATTACTTCTTCTGACCTCCTTGTAAGCACTTGCCTTGTGTGAGTTCTCCACAAAATAGTCTTTTAGGCAAATATATGTTTAGCATTTGAACAGTGTGACCAGCCCATTGGCAATTGCACTCTCTGCAGTACAGTTTGAATGCTTGGCAGTTCAACTCAAGAAAGAACCTCAGTGTATAATAATTTATCTTGTCAGGTGATCTTCAGAATCTTCCCAAGACAATTCATATGGACGTGATTCAATTTCCTGACATGACACTGATAGACCATCCAGGTTTCACAGGCATAAAACAGTGAGATGAACACAATGGCCCTGTAGATCTTCAGTTTGGTAAACAACCTAATACCTCATCTCTCCCCCACTTTCCTTCAGAGCTTCTCAAACACTGCACTATCTTTGGAAATGTATGCATCAACCTCATCACCTATGTGGACATCCCTGGAAAGTATGCTGCCTGAAATAATTGGTGAAACACTCATGATTAAGCAGAGGTATGGCATCAGAGAAGAAGTCTGGGACCTGAAAGGACTTTGGTCCTCAGCATACCTGGTGAGCCTGTCTAGCCCATGACAACCAGAAGATTTCCTGATGTCTCCTCTAAGTGACCTTGTTTTATGCTATTCTCTAATTGCCACATTGACAAGTTGTACCAAATACAATTTCAAATACTGGTATTCATTAGTATGTAATGTTTGTTTTGCTTTTTGTTTTGTTTTGTTTTGTTTTTTCTCTTTTGCATACGAGCAGCACAGCCAGACAATAGCCTTGTACACAGGACATACTGTGTAAGTGAGAGCCTGGTTAGATATAAAGGAGGTAAGGATTAAGGCAACATATTGGAAGAAAAAGACTAAAAATTCAATATTTATTTGGACCTCATTTCATTATACCTCTTTCTTCCTTGAGAGGACACCAACCACCACATATGTAGACTGAGGGAAAGATATTTATTTTTCATTTCTTTCTCTTTTCTAAGCATTCACTGAGAAACTGCAATATACAGAGTACTTTAGTAGGTGTTGATTCATACATAATACATATAGTACATACATGCATATTTCCATGAATCATCTATGGAAACATACATGTGAAAACATATACAAATATGTTAACTACAAAGCACATGTTATGCTTAACCCAATGTCCATTCATATCACTGAGTAAGGACTCCAGGGGTGATCCTAAGTCCCCTGAAAAATTAGAGACATTTATGTTGTTAGTAATATTGGCTCCTGTCACCATTTTTTGGTGTCCTCTGCAATATTGTTAGTCCCTACCAATTTAGTCACTAACTTTTTTATAGAGTGTTAGTATTACACATTAGCAGGGAAGCAGTGTGGAAGGAATTCTTCATGAGAAAAATTAATCTGACAGGGTTTAAGAAAGTGCACACCCGGCAAGAGAAAACACTTAGGAAGCAAGAGTAATGGGTTGGTTATAAGATAGTCTGAATTAGGCAATGACAATGAGGAAAGAAAGTAGGCAATAGACAGCAGAAATAATATTGAATTAGAATCAATGGGACATAGTGATTGTTGGATATAAACAGTAAGACAGAGAAAGAGGGAGACAGAGAGAGAGACAGAGACAGAGAGAGAGAGAGAGAGAGAGAGAGAGAGAGAGAGAGAGAGAGAGAGAGGTGACAATGAGTTTGAAAATCTGAGTGAGAAAGTAGTAGTGATGTTACCAGAAAGAAAGAAGCCAAGAGCATCAGAAGATTTGAGAACAGAGATAATGATTTCAAATACTGACAAAATGTGAATGCAAAGTAGGAAAAACAGAGAGCTAAAGAGTTGTTGAGAAAGTCTTCACTTAGGGAGCTGGAGGAAGAAAGGGTATTTGGAAGAAAGGCACAGAAGGAATAGTAAGATAGGCCGAAGGAGAAAGAATTAGGTGACCAAAACACTATGGAAGCAAAGGGAGCAGAGAATGTCAAAAAGAAGGGGTCATCCTTTGTATCAAATTCTGTAACAATTTCCAAATTGGTGATAACTGAAAAAAGGTAATTGGATTTTGATTTGGATTTGGATTTGGATTTGGAGATCTCTGAGAGAGCAGTTTCAAAATGGTAATGTGGATGGAAGCCAGATTCTAAGCAGAAGAATGAATGGGTTCTGAAGGAGTGGAGCTAGCCCACATATACTACTCTTCAAGTTGGAGAGTGAAAGGGGGGATACGAGATGCAACGTTTAGAGGGTTGAGTTAGCAAGATGAAAGTGACTATATCTGCTTACTGACATTCTGATCCCTCAACAGGTTTATTCATCCACTTGAGGTTGAAATTATCCTTTTCACTGATGCTGAGTGAAGTGAGCAGAACCGGGAGAACACTGCACACAATTATAGCCACAATGTGTGATGACTAACTTTGGTAGACTCATCTCTTGGCAATGCAAGGATCCAAGACAGCTCTAAAAGACTCATGATGGAAAATGCTGCCCACATCCAGAAAAAGAACTATGGAGTCCAAATGTAGATCAAAGCATATCATTTGCTTGCTATCTCTCTCTTTTTTTCTTTTTGTTTCTTCTTTCCTGTGATTTCTCCTATTAGGTGTCATCCCTCTTTACAATATGACTAATGTGAAAATAGGTTCAATAGGAATGTATACGTAGAGCCTATACCACACCCAAAGTCTTGGGGTGAGGGGAGGGGAGAGATGGGAAGAAAATTTGGAACTCACAATCTTATGGAAGTGAATTTTGAAAACCAAAAATAAATACATATTTTTAAATAAATAAAATGTGGGTAAAACTTTTTTAAAAAACAAATTATCCTTTTCACTAATTGTGGCTCTTCTTACCCTGTGTCCAGTTAGCCTTGTGCTGAGGTTTGGTAGCCATTGTAATGCAAGTTTCCCCTGAAGAAATCAGGCTGGGTCACTTACCACGGCACCCAAAACTTATTGCTAGGTTCAAGTGGCAGCCTTAGCCATATTGTCTCTTATCTCACTGACACTACTATGACCCCCACTGGGAACTAACCTTCTCCAGACTATCTGAAGATTTGGGTTAGTGCCTACCTCTCTACACCTTCCGCTTTTATCTCTTTAAGCAAGTGAAAGTTGGAGATTCACCCCTACTCAGATTATTCAAAGAAGAATCAACACTTTTTCATTGAATTAAGTAATTAATCAGAAATATAAATTATAAGAGAGCAAGCCTATAGGGACTTGCCAAGTCTACAGTTGGGATTGGGAGTTGGGAAAAGGTCGCCAGAAAGGATATTAGCAGGCATAAAATCCTTCTGAGGATTTTGATTACTGGCAATATCGTGTCTGTCTTTTGGTAAGGAGATTTTGGTTACTTTCTCAGTTTTCCCAGTCCCCTTGCTTTAGCAACTGTTCTGCCATTGTTCATGTGGAAAGGGTAGATGGGGATAGTCACGGTCTTTATTTTTGCCCTTTTCTTAGTGTTCAAAGTGGATAGAATGTCAGTCAAGGCTGTTTTCTACCCTCTGTTCACTCTGCCTCCAAGGTGACAGCAGCAGTAGCCTCAACTCAGGGGCACTTCATTCTCTCTGGATCATAATTTCTTAACAATAAAATCTGATAAAATCCCGAATACATACTGGTCTATTTGCACACACACACACACACACACACACACACACACACACACACACACAATTTTGCAGTCCATAAAAGATGTTTTGAAGGGAAGTTTCATTAAAAAAAATACCAAAACAAGAACAACAAAACCTAGGATGCCAAACAACATTTAGAAAATGCATTTTCTCCAAGAAGCCCCCTCCCAAGGTGCCATAGAGAGGATTGATAACTTCTAATCTAATCCATCAATTTCATTTTGATGTCGGTTCTCATTCAATTCCTCAGTGAGTTATCCTGCAATTCTACACACTTCTTACCAGGCATTGATGGTATTTTTCTCCATTTGAAATACTATTTTTGGGAAGGGAAGGGAATAAGCATTTATATAGTACCTATTATATACCAATGACTGTCCTAAGAGCTTTACAAATGTTATTTTATTTGATCCTTACAACCATTCTTGGAGGTAGATGCTCTTATTATCCCCATTTTATTATTGAAGAAACTGAGACAAATTAAGGTTAAATGACTTGCCCAGGGTCATACAGCTAATAAGTGTCTGAAGGCAAATTTGAACTCAGGTCTTCCTTATTCTAGGCCCTTTTCTCTAACTGCTTCACCAACTAGCTGGCCTCACAGTTATACCAGTTGTTCTCAGAGAGATAGGCCTAGACCTCTGATTTCATTGATATAGAGAACTCCTGGCTAATGAAATTCCTACTACCAGTGCAGGCTGGCACCTTCTCTGCGACTTAGTCTTAGACAGTTGATTAGAGCAGCAAGAGATGAAGTAATTTACCTAGAGTCCCACAGCCAGGATGTGTCAGAGATGATATTTGACTCCAGCTCTTCCTGGCTTCAAGGTTGCTCAAACACAATACATTATCAAATGCTCCGATAAAGCAATTCCTTTCTTGCCATTGGGCACATTCTTCACCAACTCAGAAGGGAATAACTCAACTTTTCCTTGTTTTGCCACAGATATGGTTGCTTTAAGGAACATCCTCTCATTGGAGCCATTATAATTTTTCCCCATGACTACTGCCTATCTCTGACCTCACAGATCCTCACTGTTTTATACTTTATAACGACTTATTATTAACTTCTTGTTTGGTCCAATCCTGATGTCCTTTGTCCTTTTCATACCCGGGAGGAGTACAAATCATCTAAGGATTGCCTGCTTTTCAAGAGCCAAAAATACAACCTAATCAATCCTGAGTTGCCTTAATAGGCACCCCAGAACATAGGGGTCTGAGCCTGGAATTTAAAAAGCCAGACTTCAAATTCTATGTGGAACCATTATTGGCTTTGGGATCCTGGGATAGTCACTCCACCTCTAAGGGACTTAAGCAACGTCTTAGGGTTTATTGACCAAGTCCAAAATGAATTTCATCTACTCTTGGATGGATGACATTTTCTTTTCTGGCCTTATTGATCAAGCAATCAACCAAGGAATATTTATTCTTCATTATGAGGTAGACACATTGATTATTGATTAAATTTGAAAGAATTTCTCTATGGTGTCATGGCAGAAATGTTTGATTGTCCCTGGTCTGCTGGTGGGGGAAATGAGGTAGGTTTTAACTCCCCCATCACACAATCAATTAGGGGATACAGTTTCTCTTTTTTTTTTTTTAAAGAGAGAAGCTGGGATTTGAAGTGGCAAAGATGAAAAATTCAGAGAAGCCTGGGAAGTCATATATCCACTAATGAAGACTGAAGTCAGCAAAAACAGGAACATACACTGACTACTGCAAAGTCAATAAAAACAGCAAGAAAAACAGATTGAACACTGCATATTTATAATGGGCCTAGCAAAGTGAAGAGAAAATGCACTTCACTGCAAAGGAGGGGGACTATGGCTATGGAATCTTGAATACACTAGCATATTGGGTTTATGAGTTGGCTAGCTTTGGTGAACTGATTTTGTTTTCTTTTTTCCTTTTGAAAATTTTGTCAGTGTTAGGCAATGGAGAATTAATTACACCAGATAAATGAGGGAGAGAGAGAGAGAGAGAGAGACAGAGAGAGAAACAGAGAGAGATAGAGACAAAAACAGGGAGAGACAGAGACAAAGGTGTGAAGGAAGAAGACAGAGGAGGAAGAGAGGAGAGAAGGAGAAGGAAAAGAAGAGGAGGGAAACAGAGATAGACACAGACATGCTGTTGTACAAGAGAGAAAGGCAACCTATTACAATCACGAACCCCACCACCCCCTAGAAGTCTCCATCCTGCAGATGAGAAGCAAGACATGGAGTATAAATTCTGCTTTTTCTGTCTTTGAAGTTGACAGCAAAGGAAGGGAGAAAGGGATACATGATTGGTGTCTTTAAGCATACCTTTTTTTTCCCCCATTTCCATGGAGCACTCCTACTCAGGCTACCTATTGCTTGGACTCAGATCTTTTTGTCTCTGCCCTCATGATAATGGAGACAACTTCATATTTTCTATACTCAAATCTCTATCTGATATGAAGGTCAAAATCTTGACTCTTTTTAAAAAGACAAGTCAGTTTTAGATCAAGGGGCTCCTACCCCATTAAAAAATAGAAAACCATCCCCCTTATTCAGTCAATGTGACCCACAAGAGCCCATCAAATGTTTTGGCTGGAGCAATGTGGGTAAAGGGTGAAATATAATGCCCTCCCTCACATCCCAACAAGTTGGTTGTTAGTTGGGAATTATGGTGTTAATAGTGGTGATAGAGAAATCCAGCTCATAAGGATAGAGTCTCCTAGACAGGGAATAAGAATGAATTAGGTTTACATTGCCATTATAAACTTTACAATCACCTTCTCTACCATCATAAATAAATAAATAAATAAATATATATATATATATATATATATATATATACATATATATGTATATAAGTATACATGTGTATATATATATGTGTGTGTATATACACACACACACACACATATATATATATATGTATGTATATTTAACTGACTACAAATGTAGATCATACTATATGCAATCCTGCTTCTAATTGGCCAGATTTCAGTGATGACACTCAATATCCAGAACATAAACTGGCACATGGTAGGTACTTAAATAAATGATTCTTTAAATAAAATGAATCCTATAAAAATAATTTCATATGGGTTTTCATGTTAGTCTATATAGTTGCTTTTTTTCTGCTAATTACGGTGTTTTTGCTAGTGACCACCAGAATCTAAAATCCACCTGCTGAGCGAATATTTTACCTTTTCTTTAAATCTTACACCAATAAGCCTGAGAGTATCCTAAGGATGATGACTGAATCTTGAGATCACGCCATATGGGGATCAGTTGAAAGAAATGAGAATATTTAGGTTGATGAAGACCTTGGGAGACATGTTAGTTGTCTTCAACTGTCTGAAGAATTAAAATATAGAAGAAATTCCTCTTGCTCTGCTTGTCTCCAGAGGGCAGATTGAAAAACATTTTACAGTAGTTTCAAAGATGTCAGGAAAAAAAAAATTCTTAGAATTAAAACTGACTAAAAATTGGAATGAACCAAATCAAGAAACAGACTCTGCCCTTACCCTCAAGAAGTAATGTGGTAAAGTTGGAAAAAATGGAGTTTGAAGTCAAGAAGAAGAACCTAGGGTCAGGTTAGATTCTGTGACTTATTACCTGTATGAAATACCCCAAGTCACTTAAATTATCTGGGCCTTAGTTTTCTCATTTGTAGAATGAGAAGATTGGACTGAACAGTTTTTAAGGTCTTTCCAGCTTTAGATATATGATCCTATAATCTTCAAGTTAACACTGAATGATATACCAAGTATTTTGTAGAGGAAATTCTTGCTCAGGATGTAGCTGGACTAGAAGACACTGGCATTAAGTGAGTCCGTAAGTTTTTGATCTTCCTATCCTCCACAGCATTAGCAAGGCCTTGAAATAACTGTGATGTTGAAATCTCAAATCAATCTCACCAGTCCCTTCACTAATTTCCCTGTGACTTTTGCTCATTTATCTCCACCACTCATCTCTGGCAGTCTAATCTTCAAGCCCTGACACTGGGCTTAGAGCCTAGACCTAATTTCAAAGTAGTAGGGTGTGGGTAAATTGCCCATCCAACCTAAGTGTTTCTAGGTGACTTGGGAACAGAATGTGAATTATTTTGGATGGTTGAAAGTATGATTTCTTAGGCTACATACAATATAATCTATGTGAAGCATGACTGCCAGTATTCTTTTCTTCTTTTTTAAAAATTTTTTTGGAGGGTAGGGTAGGGAAGGGGAAAGTAGCAGCCTGAAACTGTGATTTCTCTTTTGTAGGGAATCCTTTTTGTCAAAGCAGATGGGCTCCTATTCTGAAAATTATAACCACAGAAAGATGTCTGGGGGCACCAAGGGGTAAGCGATTTTCCCAGGCTCTTAAGCCGGTATGTGTCAGAAGACAGTACTTGAACTCAGGTCTTTCTAACTCTTGCTTCCAAAGAACAACATTTATCCAAAATAAAGTCCATGTCATTTGGGCCGGGAGGGTGGAGAACACCAGCATTTGGGGTAGGGTGATCACTTTCTTTGAACACTGCCAAGACTATGGTTTATTTTTCTTAACTGATTTAATATTCCAGAAAATATGAGAAAAGCATATCTACGCACATAACACACACACACACACACACACACACACATACACACACTCATACACACGCCCATAGTCACTGAAATTTTCCTATCCTGTTCTGAGTTCATAAATCTAATAGCTCAGAGAATAAACTGAGTAGTTCAAAAGGATATTATATGAGTTGAGAAGTCCTTGTAATCCAAACAATGGTACCAGCCCTCTCGGGCATTGCTCAACCCCTCATGGAAAATTAATGCAAGCTAAAGTTCATGAAATCGATTTTAATTTAAATTAATTTAGCAAGTAACTGGTATCAAATATTTACAATGCATATATTTGTAAAAAATGATTGTGAGGCCAAAAGTTTATAATTGTGTCTGGAACACATCAGCTGCCTGGAGCAGTTTCTATGCTGAATTTAAGAGACCAGAACATGTGATTAGCCTAGTGTTTGGTTTTTGCTGTTGTTGTTGTTTTGTGTTCTTGGAAGGTGTAATTTCTTAAGCTGTAATTTCTTAAGCAGTATTGCCTTCTAGGCTAACACAGATTTAGGAGCCAGGCATTATTATGTCTTTCTCCTTGATAGTAACTTGTATTGGTCATTGGGTCTTTGGATTCCTTAGCTCCTCAGTACTCTCATCTGCGATAAAACTAATGGATTGTAAACTTATCATCCAAATGTCTGAAAGTCTAAGTGGAATTTGAAGCATGAGCAGAAATTCTTCATTTTGTTGTGAGATGTTTGAATTCAATCAAAGAATCACACTTGAGGAATTAGAGGGCCACATGTGACCTCGAGGCCACAGGTTCACCACCTCTGATTGAGGTATTGACCAAAAATAACTAAGGAAACAACACATATTTGAAATTGTCTTTAATTTCTCTCCATATATTTTCAAAAAGAGAAAGAACAAGTAACAGTACAGATTTAAATAGAAAGTGAGGTCAATCTTTTCTCACCCTGTCTCTTACACAAACTTAACACTTTAATTCTGCCTTCTCTAAATCCCAGAAATATTACCATAAAGAAAAAGATAGCATACTAGCAGAAATATGTAAACAATGTGAATGACCCTCAATTTAAGAACAGATGGACAAATTTTGGCACACGAGTGTAATAGAAAAGTATATTAACAAAAGAAATCAGGAAATTAGAGAAATGAAGGATGGCTTATGTGAATTCATACAGATTAAAAGAAAGTGGAACCAGAGAGCAACATAGACGGCAAAACGCATGGACGATGGTTCGTTATGTTACTAGATCTGGAAGCAGGAAGCTCTGGAGCTCAAATCAATCCTGCTTCAGACAATTTCTAAAGTTACACAAATGTCCTACAAAAAAAAATTTTGCAAGGCAAATGAACCATGATTAATAATAATAAACAATCTAAGTTCAAGGGGAAAAGGTGCTCAAACATATTTTCCCCTTGCTAGTGAGGGATTGTGGACAACAAGCACGGAATACTATGTGCACTGAAGGAGATGGTCATTTTATTGGTTAAATTTATTTATTTTTTTTTCTTTTGTACAAGAAATATGTAGTGAGGAAGTTTTTTAAACAAAACAGGAGCCCTCAATAAAATAAATGTATACATACAGAAGTAGCTGTGTGTGTGTGTGTGTGTGTGTGTGTGCGTGCGCATGCGCACGTGTGTGTGCAGCTCAATACAGTACATAAGAGAGACACAAATTTTTCTATAAATTCTGATGAGAGAAAGATCAGTTGGTACTGTAGGCAATGGATCATGAAAAACTTTGTTAAAGAATTGACATCTAAGCTGGTTGTCTAAGACGGGGTGGGGAACCTGTGGCCTTGAGACTGCATGTGGCCTTCTAGGTCTTTGAATGTGGTCTTTTGACTGAGTCCAAATTTTATAGAACAAATCTTTTCATTAAGGGGATTTGTGGTGTGAAGTTTGGACTCAGTCAGAGGGCTGCACTTGAGGACCTAGACAGCCACATGTAGCCTTGAGGCTGTAGGTTCTCCACCCTGATCTAGGACTTAAGCAGAGAGGCCAATCTAGGTATAGTGCCTCTGACAAGAAAAGCCACAGCAGCAGCATGTCTTGGGCACTATATTGGGCAGTCTACCTAATTCGTAGCTATGCCAAATGATTTTCTTCTTGGCATTAATGCACAAAGGACTCCTGGAGAGTTTTGATAAAACAGCCCTCTCTTAATGTTGTTGGGTGACATGGGCTTAAGTTCAGAGGATAGAGTTTAGCCCTTTCCCTCAACAATTGCTTAGGTTCTCCTGACCCAAAATACTTTAGGTGAGAAAACCAAGACACACATAGGAGAAATGGCTTCTTCAGCTCACACAAGCTGTTAATTGTGGAGCTTGATTTAAGATCAAGTGATCTGACCTCTTTCCCCCACCTCCTGCTCCCCCTCCAAGAAGCCTTATGCCAAGAGCAGCTGGGTTCAGGTCTTACCTTTAACACATAATGGCAATGGGCAAGATATTTTACCTGTAGGCAACATGATAATCCAATTTAAAGCAATAAATATTCATTAAGGACCTACTATGTGTCAGATATTGTACTAAGTGCTTGGGAATATAATTAATAAAGACACCCAATTCTCAAACAGCTTATAATCTTAAGTGAGAGACAACACATTAAAAAAAAAAGACAACAGGAAAAGGAGTGGGGGGGGGACACCAGGGAGTACTAGGGTACTAGGTGCCTGGACATCTTTTTCCTTGGAGTTGAAATCAAGAACAGATGCAAACATACTGAGAGCCTACTTTAAGTCCTTTATAAAGTAAGGCACTGACAAGGGTTCGGCACTCCACCTTCAAGCCCTCCAGTTGAAGGAGAGAGAAAGCTGAGGGAGGTGGTTTTAGTCAAGGGATGGTGATGAGTTTAGAAGTAATGAGATTATCCTCGGAGGGGCATTTTGTGATTGAGATGAAACCAGGCTGAGCTTCAGATGCAAAGTTATATGAGATAAATTGCCGGGATCACGACCTCTACTGATAGAAGGAGCTAATTCCCTCCAGAATTTCATATGTCAATGAAAGCACAAGTTTGGTCACTATGCCTGGCCCAGTGTAACCCTCCAACCTAGTGTTCTTCCCAGCATACTTCACTTCCACCAATTATTTCCCTCTATATTTTATTTCATTAAATTACATTTCGTTAAATAAATTTAGCAGAGAACTAGAATTAGAAAATAATTACCCCTCTCTCTTAAAAAAAAATTAATTGTCCTTAAAACAACAAATGCCTAGACAAAGACAGATTGCAAGGACTTTTTGAAGGACGTCAGATAGATTTCTCTTGCCAAGAAACGGGTTTCTCAAACAAAGTAAATTCTAAACTTGGAATCACATTTCACAGTCTAATCTTGGGGGAAGGGGGTGTTCCATACCTACTAATAATGCCAGTTGTGAAATAGAAGCCAAGATTCAGCAAATTGCTGCTTATGTGACCCTGAGAAAAGAACACCTATTCTTTATTTCATACATTGCATGCTTGGAGATTGGAGGAACCTTGGAGGTTCTCTACATTCTTTATTTTGCCTGAGGTAAAATGGAAGTCCAGGAAAGTAAATTGTTTTGTCTAAAGTCATGGAGGTAGCAAAGCTGGGGCCCAAACCTAGGCTCTCCAACTCCAAATCCACCGCTTTTCCAAGGCCTTAGACTCACATAGTCAGGAGGACTATAACAGAGGTGAAGAAAACTACCATGATACTTATTTTATCTATTTGCATAGAATTATACATTTAAAATTAAATTTAAAAAGAAATATTCAATTGGTAGTGAATTTCTACACAGATTAGCAAGGGTGGAAGGGAGTAACTATTTCTAGTGTACCTGCTATGTTCCCGGTACTATACTAAGTGTTTTGTAAATATTTTTTCATTGGATCCTCACATCAGCCCCGTGAGACAGGTGCTATTATCCCCATTTTACAGTTGAGGAAACTGCTGAATACGCCAGCAGTTGAAACCTCCCTGGCCCAATATATAGTAGATGAAAAGCTTCCTTTCTTGTTAGACCATACTGTTAAACTGCTAAATTAAATTACATTCAGCAAACACTTATTAAGTGATTATTCTGCCAGGTACCACGCTAGGCGCTAGGCATATATAACAAAAATGAAAAAGTCTCTCTACCCATGGTGCTTACAATTAATTATCAAACAACCTGTGGACAAATAGGTAAATATAACATGTATTCAAAGCAATTGTTTGGAGAAAAGGTATAGGTTTAATATAAAAAGCAGTTTAGTAACAATAAATCAGACATACCAGAGGGCACAATGGAAAAGTAGGAAAGAATGGGATAAGGGCATTGGAGGGCTGGGGGTGATGTAGATGAAGAAGAGGGATTGAGAAATTGTGAGTTAGGAAGCTTGAGTCTAGGCAGTCCATGAGTCAGAATGTGAATAGAAAGAATATTAGGATGTCCCACCAAGCAACAAAGGTAATGTTCATTTGATGATTAATCTCTGAGAAATCACTGTAAACCTGAGATGGTTGGGTTGGGTGCTCACATGAGGGAGGGCAGATGCTGGTATTCCTCTGTCTAGTCCAGCTACAGACCAGTGCAATATGTTTGATGTGCTCCCACTCAGGCTATCAGAAGCTTCTGGACTCATTCCATCGTTGAATAAATTAACTGTCCCAGAAGCAGGTAGATGCTCAGAAGGGTCTTTGTTCTCCATTCAAATCGAATCCTTTCCAATGAGGCATTTGATAATATCTACCAGTTGGGAACTCTTTTACATTGCACATAAGGCAGAAAGAAGCTCACTATATGTTGATCTGGCTTTCGGGAAGCAACAAAAATACTAAAAAAAAAAAAAAGCAAAAGAAAAGCTTATATATGGAAAATATAGATTAAAAATGTTGCCAAATCATTTTAAATACATGTTATTGCTGTCATTTCTTTTTGCATTATATGCATTTCTCATTGCATCACTCCCTTTCCCCTCCTACAAAACAATCTTTTATAATAATACATTTTATACAGGGCATAAGAAAGTTTATCAAAATTGACCAACATATTGAAAGAAAAATCTGATGTTACAGGCAGTATTCCATAGCCATAATCCTCCAAAGAAGTGGAGAGGGAGGTTATTTTACTGTCTCCTTTCTGAGTCCAATCTGATTCATAATAACTTCATAGCCTTAAGTTTCTTATGTTTTGTGATTGCTGTTTAAATTGTTGTATTCATTGTGCATGTTCTGTGCATCAATTTGAGAACATTTGTCTACAGTTCTCCATATTTATCACATTCTTCATTTCTTATGAGGAAATAGACCAGTCATATTCATGTACCAAAATTTATTTGGCCATTCCCCAACTGGTGAATATCTACTTTCGTTTCAGGTGTAGATAGATAGATGATAAAGTTATAACTAAGCTTAGAAAAAGGCCTTCTTTAAAAAACAATCATAGACCACCTTGAGATATATACTTAGTAGAGGATACTGTGGATCAAAGGCTATGTAGACATTGAAGTTGCATTATCTGGTTAATTCAAATTGTTTTCCAAAATGCTTGTATTAATTGTTAGCTCTACTCTTTTATTCACAGATATGGATATATGGAAGCACATATGTGTATTTATGTATGTTGTGCTAAAAATGATTTTTCCTGGTAATCTGTGTCTTAGAGACTTAGAGCTCCACCCCTGCCAGCCTTCTGACCAAAGTTCTTCAGAAGGACATCTCTGATAATGAGATTGCATTGAATCTTATTTTGGTCCAACTCCAACCCAAGCCTGAATTGATTTTATCCCACTCAGGTTTGGGTGGAGATAGACTTCCAAGACTGAGAGTGGTATTTCTTTTGATTTGGAGTGATATTGGCCCCTGTGATCTAAAGCATGTACTCAAGACTCAATTTTAATATAACCTACCTCCTAGTATATCCATCAATCATGGTTGATTGGCACCACTTGGGAACACCTACTCTTCAAAGGGCATATAAGGCTGCACCCCAAAATCCCAAACCAAGCCAGTTCTGAACTGAAGTCCTTAGAGGGGTCAAGTTTTGGACTGAACTCCCATGCAATTCATGTCAAGCCACCCTGAGAGAAATTAAACCATGGACACATGTATCTCAATTTTGTCTCTTTCTTAGAGCAGACTGTTTCAAATTGGGGATTGTGGGGTTCATGGGGTCCAGAGTTCACAGTAGATATACACATGCTTAGATATGTAAGAATCATGGGTATAATTTCTTTGGTCGAGGAAAATGCTCAATTAGAAGCTATTGATAATCTTAGAGAACTGTTGAGGCCCCTGAGAGAAGAAGTGATTTGACCATGGGCACATAACTTATGTGAGGCCAGATTTAACACAGATCTCCTTGACTTTAAGCTTGGAAATCTGTCAAGCACAATATGCTTCTGGGCAGCTGAACTCTGAGTCAAAAAGACCTTAGTTTGCATTGTACAAACTAAAGCCCTCAGGAGCACTTGGACAAAGGATCTCAGCTTCACCCCCAGTTCCTTATCTATATGTTGTTAAGTTATTTCAGTCCTGACTCTCTATGATGTTATTTGGGGTTTTCTTGGCAAAGATACTACAGTGGTTTCCCACTTCCTTCTCCAACTCATTTTGCAGATAAGGAAACTGAGGAAAATTTGGATAAGTGACTTGCCCAGGGTCACACGACTAGTAAATGTCTGATACCAGATTTGAACTCTGGTCTCCCTGACACCAGGCCTAGCATTTTATTCACTGGCCCACCTAGCTGTTCCTTATCTGTATAACTGGGTTAATAAATGCACCTATTTCAAGGAGTTGTGGAGAGGATGAAATAAGATTTCATACACTCATAACCATTTACACACATTTGAATTTTATATATATATACATTTGTAGATTATTTTTTCTGAGCTAACGAAATCATCATAAAAACTCCTTTCAATGGAGGAAAATGATAAAATAATAAGATGTTTTATAATGCTTCAACATATTAATTCATAACTAGAAATTATACAAATTTGGAAGTTGGCATTAAAAGTATCAGAAAAAGAATCTTAGAGCTTAGAGAATTTTCAAAGGCATTAAACTTCTTTCTGAGACTTCTCAGATGATTCAACACTTGGGTGCTAGCTTTTCTGTCTGAAGTAAGTAGATGACTCTGTTCCCAAGGTGATTCCTAAGAACTAGGAATTGGAAAGTAAATAAATAGTCTGGTGTCTGACACTAAAGCACAGTGGATAGAGAGTTGGCCATGGGGTGAAGAAGACCTGGGTTCCAGCATTACTTCTAACTCTTAAAGGCTATGTGACTATGGGGAACCATGTCTCAGTGCCCTTAGACAACTTTTTAAGAAGAGATACTATTTACTAGCTGTGTGACCCTGGGCAAGTCACTTAACCTCAATTGCCTAAAAAAGAGAGAAAGAGAGAGAGAGAGAGAGACAGACAGACAGACAGACAGACAGACAGACAGATTAATAGGCATATCTTTTCATTAAAAGCTCCCTTCACCAATTAAATTACTGATCTTGTCAAACATGTACAAATCCCTTTGTATTCAATCCACACTTAAAGAATCTGTTATTTAGTTAATTAGCCTAAGAAAGGTGTAATGTGAGAACTTTCTCATTTGAACTAATTGCCTTCCTCCCATTTATTTCTTAATTGATTTGTGTCTGGGACACAAAGAGTTTGTGCCCTGCACAGTTTTCCAGCCCGTATCAGAAGAGAGAATAGTATTTGAACCCAACACCTTACTCACTGCCTCTTTTAAATACATTGCTGTCATTTTTCAGTCATGTCCAGCTTCCCATCACCCCATGGACCATAGCACACCAGGCCCTTCTATCCTCCATTACTTCACAGGGTGTTTGTGAGGATATGCAAAAGTAACACTTGCAAATGAGTCTGCAAAACATAAAACACTCTAGAAATGCTAGCTATTGTGTTCTAATTCTTACATTGTGATTTAACTTTCAGCTGTACATAGAACACCTCCCTGTCTGATTTCTTACTTAGCCTTAATCACTGAATGAGCATTGCCTCAGTCAAACGGCGACTTGGAAAAGACCTTAGCTTAAAATGGCCGAAGTCTCCCAGTGTAACCGGGGCCATCTCCAGCTGTCCTGATTTAGATCTTGCTACTGGATCCAGATGGATCAACAACAACAGTATTGTGGCTTACAAAGCACTCTCCTCACAAAAACCTCCATGTGAAGGTGGTGCAAATATGATTCCCATTTAATAGATGAGGAAAATGAAGCCAAGAGAAATGAATTGACTTGGACAAGAGTAAATAGTAAGCTTTCTCCAACTCTTATGTGTGTGGCTCTTCCATTCCTTCTTCTTTTTTTTTTCCCCTCTCATCATGCACTTTTTTCCTTTAAGGATAACAACGCCTCCCAATTGTTTAATTATCACTTCTATTCAGAAGACTTCCATAAGTCTGGCTCCGTGTCTCCCCTAAATTCTTATGCCACAGCTCCAACTTCCTGCATTATACCTTATATATCTGATATCTTTTTACTTCTTACTGCAGACACAAGGGTGAAATTTAAAATGCCATTGCTTCTATAAAAGACCTGACAATTTCTTGCCCTGTGGACCCATTCACCATCACTGTGAGATCCAAAATAAAATCCCCTTCCAGGTTGAACACTTTATAAAATGTTCTGTTTCTCTCCCTTCTTCATCTAGCTAGTCAGTAAGTTTCTTGAAAGTAGGGGCTGACTCACTTTTGTACTTGTACCCCCATTTCCTACCATAGTACTGACACATAGTAGATACATGAAAAAATTTTTTTCATTCATCTTGTTCATATCTTGCTTAGTGGACCAGAACCTCTTGAAAGCAAGAAGGGGAGTTTGCTTGGTTTTTTTGTTTGTTTGTGTTTGTTGTGTTTTATTTTTATATATTGTTATAGGCCTAGGATTTAATGTAATGCTTTGCACCTAGTAGACATGTAATGTTGACAAATTGAGTATTTATTTAAGATATTGGTGCCATCCTCAACTCCTTATTTGCACTCATTCCATATATTCAATCTGTTATAAATATTTTTTTTCTAACACCACAACCTATCTCTCATAAATTCACTTCTTCCTGCACACTAGCCACTATTTTCCAGGTTCTCATCACCTTAAATCTAGAGTACTGCAATTGTTTCCTGCTTGATCTTCCCACCTAAGTCTCTCTCTACTCCAATCTATCCTCCATTCAGCTTCCAATGTTATTTTCTTAAAAGGAAGTTTTGAAACCTCTCTCTCCCCCCACTTAATCCCCACTCAGTAAACATCATGTCTCCCTACTGCCTCTTCAATCAAATATACAATCATCTGACACTTAAAGCCTTTCACAACCTGAACCTTTTATAACTTTCCACTCTTCTTACTCAGTGTCCCCTTTCATGAATTTTAAGATTCAGCTACACTGGCCTATTGTTGCCCCCCAACCATACTCCTTTGTCCAGATTTGTACCTTTCTATAGGCTATGCCCCAACCCTAACATTTTATTAGTTCTTCCCACTGCCCCAGTTTTCTCTGGTATTCTTCAAGACTCAATTCAAATATCACCTTCTTAAGACAATTCCTCCATTGCTAGAGACTTCTCTTTAAGATTCCCTTCCAGTTACATATACCAAATGGGTTATTTGATTCATTTGTTTTTGCTTTTTGTCTCCCTAGTTAGAATTGTAGTTACTTGAAAGAGGGGAATATGGATTTTTTAGGTACTTAAGCTACCCATCTACTATATGGGGGCTTTAGCTCCTTATCTTCAAAAGAACAGGGTTCCACTAAATGACATCTATGATCCTAACCCAGCTCTAATTCTAGTATTATTTAATCTTCTCACTTATAAAGTTCTTTAAAGCTTTAAAATTATGTAATTCTTACTGTTTAAGATTTCATATTTTACAACACTGTTCGAGGTACCAATGAAAACACAAAACGATGGGAAGAAAAAGTCAGACCTCAAGTTACTTTTGATCAGGTGTTGACTCTGTTGTTTCTGTGAAGGAAACAGATACTGAGTTTCCTCTAGTAGTTAAGAAAATATACTATGAGCCTGAAAAGATAACCTAGAACACTGTAAATAACCAAAATAGCTGGTTTTACAGAACTAATTAGGATTTACAATGCATTTTATAGTTGGGATACACCTAGTATTCCCCTAGAGCAATTCCAACGGTCAAGAGTGATTGAGGAAAATCATGCAAGATGTGTCACAGAAGGGAGAATATCAAATGCATGGGAAACAATCATGCATGCTATTATTGAAAAAAATGAGAAAATATCTGTAATTTAAGTCTTCAGTCCACTTTCTATCCTCTATCTCACCCATTTCAAAAGTATGATTACTATAGATCTACAAAGGGCTCAAGAGATGTTCCATAGAAGACCGCATCTGTACAATGACATCATTGACTGAAAGATATAGAGAATACAAAAACCCATTGTGATTATTTTGCTTTTTTTATTGCTGAAAAGTTTTAATATCATCCCTGTAGGCAAATCCCCTGATGGGAAACCTCTTCTAATATATTCAAGTTTTCACCTTCTTTCCAATTTGTACTCATAGTGAAATGTCTAGAGCACCAAATGTTCAAGTCAATTACCCAGATTTTAAATGACAAATCAAAATGGTTTCTTAAAAGCTATCTTCTAACAAGATACTTCCCTTTTTGTCCTATGTCATATGTAAGCATTTGACTTATAATCATACCCATTTTCCAAATAAGGAAACTGAGAATTAGCTGTGACTGACATAATTAACCCATTGTCACAGTAATACGATACCAAAGTCATGATTTAAATTCACATCTGATTCCAAGTCAATGGACTTGGAGCAATGGTTCTTTCCATTAGGATGCGTCTCAGTTTTGTTTTTTTTTTTTTAACCTAAGTTTGACATAGATCTGCTCTTTTATTAGCACTGGGAATTTCTGGACTGAAAATTTGACTTTGTGACTTTTTCTTGGATTTTCCTATCAAGATATATGTGGTCTGTGCATCTTCTACATCTGTTTGACCCAGTTTATCTGTGCCTTTGATGTCTTGATGTGAGTCTTTTAGTTTTTCATGGATACTTTCATCCAAGGATAAGGCTGTGAATCTATTGCCCATTGAGACTGCACATGGCCAGCCCTTATCCTCCTTATTTATTTATACCTTTGATTAGCGGAAAGAATGATGATAGACAAAGATAGATACATAGATAGACAGATACATCAGGCACTATGCTAATAAGCATTGTGAATCAAAAAAATACTGTGTCTAGTTTTATGGAACTTACATTATAATAGCAGAAAAGAGTATATAGAAAGGAGTTGGGGGTAGGGCAAGGAGAATCTCCAAGGTGAAAAGGATGCTGTCACAGAAGTGGAAAAGTCTGGAGAGTCAGGAGTAGAGTCGGGAAAGAAGACAACATGGATGCCCTGAGCCCTCCATAAAATAGTAGTTCTGGGCAGAAATTCATCAGTTGGAAGAGGAGGGTGGCTAAGTGGGGGAAGTATCTCCACAGTGAGCAGGCTGCTGGAAATTGATCTAGATTCAGAGAAATAAGGTTCAAATCTCACTTTGTCTATTTGTTACCTGTGTGGACTTGGGCCAGTTAAATTCTATGTCTTAATTCTCATTTTAATTAAGCTCTTTTTAAAATTTATTTTATTTTAAAATACATAGAGTTTAACAATGTGTCTAGCTCTGTCTTTAAAATCAAACAAACAAAAACTAAATTAAGTTACTCTCTACTTCCACATGGGTCCTTGATCATTATGTTTTCCTTTGGGTCAATGGCCCTTCATAGAAGAAAAAAGAAGTTCATGTATGCCTGCACAAAAAATCAAAACAAGACAACCACAACAACAACAAAAACATTATAACCTTTCATAATAGCCCCAGTTCCCTTGGACATATTGCCTTCTGTAATGCCAAGTATTTTGCTCTTAGGGGAATGAGTTTAACCTTCATTTTTTTACTTGCTTTCTGAAAAGAGATATGTTAGTATTATTCTGTGAGAATGAAAAAAGCAATCCCTACCATTTGCTTTAAAACTTGTGAACCTAACTTTAAAATCTCTACATTTATGCCACATGAGTAAGCATTCTGTGGGAACGGAGATGCAAGAAGTGCTTCCAGATTGTCTGCCACTCACATGCCCAAAGCAAGTGATTTATTAATGATGGGCTGGGAAGAGAGGAGAAACCATCCCTCTCAGGGGAATTAGCATTTCCTCCCATGTAAAACATTAGACACAGTCTAGTCTAACTAGAGTTACATAAGGCTGCCAAATTGGGATGAATTGTAATTCCAGTACAGAAAAAGTAAGGGAAATAAAAGCTGTGCAGAGGAGACTGATTCTCCTAAAAAAAAAAAAAAGATCTAGATCTGAGGACTGGAGGACTGTCACTCAGCCCAGGCCACCATTGAAACAACCAGTCCACACAGGTGCATGGGTCATCAGATCCCATGTCTTAGCTGGCCAGAGGTCATCTCATTGGAAGGATAATGACCCTAACTGCACTGGATTGAGGCAAGGTCAGACAAGAACATGTGATGAAACGTGGGCAGGAAGATGACCCATCTCTTCCCACTAATTTAGCTGAATTTATTTTCTCTTTGGAGTCATGGACATAGGACAATTGGAATTTGAATCTAGTTCTCTGACTCTAAATCTAAGTGACCATTATGTGCCAGACACAGGAGTTGTAAAGACAAAAAAGGATAGAGGTTACATTCTATTGGGCAGACACAATACATGATAAGTAATTACAAACATCTACAAAGCAAATGTTAAATACCTGTTAGGGGAAAGAGGAGGCACTAAGAAATGAAGGAGGTGATCAGGACGCTTTCTGGGAGAAACTGTGCTGAGTAATGAAGGAAGCTAGTGATTCTAGGAGAGGCAATGAGGAGGGAGTGCTTTTTTCCCCTTGGACACCTTTTCCATTTCAGCAGTGTTAGTTGGCATTGCATGGTCTGAGGGCATGTGCAGTGCAAAGTGCACATGCTTTGTGTTCAGAACCAAGGCAACCATGAAGGATGCAACAAGGACACATGCTGCCAGAAACACCACAGATTCATTACACATTTGATTTTTAAGTAATTTTTGGTTGTGCATTTAGAAACCTTTCACTGTTGCCAGATTTTTCAGAACCCCACAAGGGGTCACGTTTTAAAATGCTCTGATGTAAAGACAGAAAGATGGGAGATGTCTTATCTTTGAAGGGAAATAGCAAATTGGCCTGTTTGTCCATCAAGTGGAAGAAAAAAAGGAGCAAGTTTTAAAGGTAGAATGTAAAGGGCTTTAAATAGGAGACAGGTGTTTCTATTTGATTCTACAGATAATAGGAAACCAATATCAAAATAGCTCAAGGCCAGATTTTCTCACAGAAGGAACAGAATGGATAACTTCTAGGTGTTGTTTAAAGGACATTTAAAGAGATACTTCCACTTTCACCAAACTTCTCTTTGTCAATGACCCCACTCTGCTGTGATGCCTGAAATGCCAATGTTAACCGTTGCTTTGGCACCCAGGTGACACAGTAGGTAAAGTATTGGATCTAGAATTGAGAAGACATGAGTACCACTCTGACCTCAGACACTTACTAACCATTTGAAGCTTGGCAAGTCACTTAACCTTGTCTTCCTCATTTTCTTTATCTGTAAAATGGGGATTAATAATATCACCTACCCCCCAGAGTCGTGAAGTGCTGTATAAATGCTAGATAGTATTATGGCATTGACAGCAACTATCATCAGTACTTTAGGAACGTACGTTCTCTTACAAAAAATCAGGACTCTGAAGGAATAGAACATGGAATAAATAGGCTTTGATGAGGGGGAAAAAAAGAGGTAAATCAAAGATTTGCTAATTATAAGGCTTTGATTAATTTCCAACATGGACACTGGGAAGGAATAAAGGAGTTTAGAAGAGAAAAAGAAAAACTTTTTCTAGTTGTCACCTGCAGTCAGCTAATCATGCAGAAAATTAAATACAGGAAATAAAAGATCCCTCCTTTGCTTTGGTTGTAATATGGAGAGAAAACAACTAGTCAATTCAACAATAAAACATTTAAGGGTGTTTACATTTTGTCTCCCTCTAATAGAATATAATTTAGAGAGTAGGGACCATTTTGTTTTCTTGTATTTGTAGTCCTAATTCTTATCACAGTGTCTGACAATAGTCAACACCTACTAAATGCTTTATCTCATCATCATAACAACAACAACTAACGCTTATAAGTGCCTGCTATGCACCAGGCCTTTAACTAAGTGCGTTACAATTATTAACTCATTTGATCTTCACAACAACCCTGGGAGGCAGGAGCCATTATTATCATCTCTTTTTTACAGGTTAGGAAACTAAGGCAGGCAAAGGTTAAGTGACTTGCCAAGGGTCACATACCTAGTAGATATCTGAAGTCAAATTTGAACTCAGGTCTTCCTGACTACAGGCCTTGAGCTCTCTTCGCTATGCCACCAAGCTGCCTATTGAATATTGAATATATATTGAATATATTGAAAATACATTACTCCCACGAAATTAGAAGATGCTTACTCCTTTGAAGGAAAGCTATAGCAAATCTGGATGGCATACTAAAAAGCAGAGACATCACCTCACCAACAAAGGTTTATATAGTCAAACCTATGGTTTATTAAGCAGTCATGTATGTCTGTAAGAGTTGGATTATAAGGAAAGCCAAGCACCACAGAACTGATGCTTTCAATTTGTAGTGCTGGAGAAGACTTCTGAGAGTCCCTTGGACAGCAAATCCAAAAGATGAAGATAACCTGCTTTAAGTGAGCTCAAGATATGAACCATTTTTAAAAATGAAATGAAAATGATCAGCATATAAAAAAGTGATTTTCCATATTGTCATAAGTGAAATTCCAATGCAAAGAATTCTGAGCTTCACCTCACACACATGAAATTGGCAAAAATGATCCATGCCAGAAATAGTCCATGTTGGAGGGGCTGTAGGAGGACAGCTACACTAATGCACTGTAGGTGTAGCTGGGAAGTGAGCAAACTCATCTGGAAACCAATTTGACATTATTCAAAGAAAAAAAAAATACAAAGAATTTGTATACCATGATCCAGTTACATGGCACATACACTCTAGAGGTCAAAGGTAGAAAACAAAAGGTCCCATCTTCAACCAAACATTGAAAGCAGCACTTCTTAATAGTAGCAAAAAGCTGGAATCAAACAGGTTCTTCTTCTTTGCAGAATGATTCATCAAATTCTGATCTATGAATGTAATCTATCACTTCCATAAGAAACCAGGAGCAGGAAGTAATCCTAAAGGCATGAGATTACGAAAATTGATGCAAAACAAAGGAAGAAAAGTACAGAGAATAATAAATATAATGACAACAATAATATAAGTGAATTAAAAAAAATGAACATCTATTAAGTATTTATCACATGCCAGGCCCTGTGTTAAGTGTTAGGCATGCAAAAAACACCCAAAAGAGAGCCTCTATCCTCAGGGAGCTGAAATCATAGTAAAAGAAGACATCACACATAAGAGAGTGATGGTTGGGGAGGTCTCAGATGTCACTGGAATTTCAAATATATCCATAAGGCAATTCAGGGCCACGTGGAATGATGATATTCAGCTCAACTTCAATGATCAAGACGATTCCTGATGACTGGCAATGAAACTCATTTCCTTCCACTCTTTGGAGGTGTGGTGGATTATAAATTATTACATATCAGATCAGTTGTAGTCAGCAAGTTGCTCAGTTTTGTTTAACTTTGAATCTTTTTTTTTTTTTGTTACATGGGAGAAAACCATTGGAAGGGATGCACTGAGAAGGAATTTTGGCACAAATATTTAAAAAAAAATTAGTAAAATCTCTTTTACAAGATCATATGATAAACTCTTTTAAAAAAATAAACCTTTAACCTTTTGCAGCAGTGTATTTATTGTCCAAGAAAAAGATCAAAGACTCAGCAAATAATGTCATTTCTCAGCTGAACTATAGCCTTGATACTATTCTTTGTAAACACAAAGACAAATTTTTAGTGAAAGAAATAGCACATTTGCTAATGGCAATTCATGAAATCAGTTAGTATCAAGTTCATAGGACAAGAACTCACTGATAATGGTTTTGTTTTTTTCCTAATTTCCCCCACCTCCCTGTTTTTTAAGCTAGTTACAAAAAGATGACACAGTTTGAGAAACGATCCTGGTGGTAGTATATTTCTTTTAGGATCGTCCAGAACATTATGGGTATAGAAAACCAATAAAGATTGCCATGGTAACAAATAAAATAATAAATGTAAAGTTGGGAGATGTCCTTAGAGGCCATCTAATCCAACCCCCTCATTTTACAGAAAAAGGAAATTGAGGCACAGAAAAATTTAATGGCTTGCCCTAAGATCATACACACATTGTACAGGAGTTGAACTCAGATTTCCATAAATGTAGGCCTAGTATTCTCTCCACTTTGTTATACTGTCTCACTGCTATAAATTGTGAGCTGGATTTATGCTTTCTGATATAGAAAAGAGAATCAGAATTTATATGATGCCTATTATGAGCCAGGTGCTGTGCTAAGCATTTTTTCCCAACATTATCTCATTTGACTCTCACAATCTCCTTGCAAGGTATATGCTATTATTACTACTACCATTTTACAGTTGAGGAAACTAAGACAAACAGAGGCTAAGTGACTTGCTCAGGGTCACACAACTATTAATTGATTGAGGCTGAATTTGAACTCAGATCTTCCTGAGTCCAGGACCAATATTTTATCCACTGCGCCAACAGCTTCCTCTAGTCCATACAATAAACCTGGCTTAATTTGTTTTTATTGTCACCTGATCCAATGTATTAGGGCATTAGACCTACTTGAGGCTTCTTTGATTCAAAGCAAATATTCACAGCGGGCTATGGAATATACCCAAAGAATCCAGTCCTATGAAGAAGTAGCCTGAAAGATATGATCCAGGAAGGATGTGATCAGAACTTGAACAAGAACAAGTCTAGCAGAGAAAGTAAAGGATGACAGAATCAGTGTGACCTATGCTCAAAAAAAAATCTGGAAGACCTGTCCCTCTGATTGGCTGGCTCTGCCCAGTACCTCCATGTTAAGAAGGATGCCCAGGCCAAACCTATCTCCATTCTTCTCCAGGCTGATCTCCTGACTCTCCAAGACTACCTTCACCTCCACTCCACCACCACCTCTTCAACTCCATCTCTTTTTTTTTTTAATAATTAATTTATTTTCAGTTTGCAACATTCACTTCTATAAGATTTTGAGTTTTAAGAGAGCATGCAATCTGATATAGGCTCTACTAATACTTTTATATTAAGCGTACTTTCCATTAGTCATGATGTAAAGAAGAGTTAGAACTAATGGGAAGAACCATGGGTGTGCAGCAATAAATAAAGGAAAGGAAAAGGAGAGCAAATAATATGCTTCCAATTGCATTCAGGCTCCATAGTTCTATCACTGGATGTGGATAGCACTTTCCATTGTGAGTCTCTTGGAGTTGCCTCAGATCATTGCATTGCTGAGAAGAGCTAAGTCTATCAAAGTCAGTCATCGTACAATTTGTTTGTTACTGTGTACAATGTTCCTCTGGTTCTGCTCACTTCACTCAGCATCAGTCCATACAAGTCTTTCCAGGTGTTTCTGAACTCCACCTGCTGATCATTTCTTATAGCACAATAGCGTTCCATTACATCAACTCCATCTTAATTATTGTTCCCACCCCTCCCCACCCCATTAGAATGTAAATCCTTTAAAGACAGAGACTATTTTTCTGTTTGTGTTCCCAATGTTTAGTATAGTGCTGGCCCTGCACTGACTTAAATTGTTACTAGAACTTCACTTTCCTCTGTGTACCTATAGGATAACATGAACATGAAATACATAGTTTTGAGAAATCACAGAGGGGTCACAATCTAGGCCAGTGGAGGAAATACACACATCTCTGGGTTGTGTTATATGTGTATGTATGTGTATTGTGTGTATGACAGAGTATTGTCATATGTAACCATCCTTTCACCCACTAAGTTCAATGAAAGGCGAACTCTGAGTTTACTACTTCATTTCTGCTTTTTAATGACAGTTGCTTG
Source organism: Phascolarctos cinereus (assembly GCF_003287225.1). Lineage (NCBI taxonomy): Eukaryota > Metazoa > Chordata > Mammalia > Diprotodontia > Phascolarctidae > Phascolarctos > Phascolarctos cinereus. Next base: position 27,572,956 of record NW_027556180.1, read on the forward strand.
AAAAAATGTTTATTGAATTGATGTTGTATCTGTAATTGAAAAGAGTTGAAAATTAGATACAATATTCTGGATTCTTGTGCTTCAATTATAGGATCTGGGATCTACTCATTGCACTCTTGAAAATTCCAAGACCCTCTACTGAATGGGAGGTCTAATAAGTTGACCTTTCTGACCAAGAATGGCCAACATTCCCCCTACTGGTGAAACTCCAAACTTAGCTAACTTGATAACTTGGAAGAGCACTCCATTGTCAAGCTCATGCTCAAAGACTCATCAGGTTGGTAGGATAAATTCATACTCAGCTGAAAGAATCTTCTAGACAATGTCTAGGCCCACTTCTACACCATGTTGAGTCATTAGAGTAAGAGTTAATAGGGAGAAAAATTGGCATGTTTCAAATGAGAGAACAATGCAATTTCAACTTCATCATTTCTATAATACTCACTATGAGGCTATTTATTGAACTTACAGTTGCATTGTTGGGCCAGATGCCCAAACAGTGTCTGACCATTACTTCCAGGATTGTATGGTAGCCTTGACAGAGTAGGTTTCTAGTACTGTTGTTCATGAGTCCCTACCAGTGAATTCCTCACTAACAATTAGCCAGACATAATTAGATTCTTTAGCAAGAGCATTTACTTAGGTGGAAGATTTAAGAAAACATTTTATAAAGATATTATCAAACTTTAGGCACACTTTCCAAAAAAATAATAATAATAATACACAGAGTCCAAGGGAAATAGGACAATTACACTGATATTTTAATTTTAGTGAGGCATGCACATGGTTAGGGGTTAAATCCATACATCCTGCTTGCTAGAAGTTCTATCTTGAGTCCATAGCATTCTTCTTTTGTGCAAGCATTCGCATTCACTGAGCTGCCTTAAGTGTCTCTGAGTTCATGTTTGTTCCCAGGGTCTCTCCCTCTGCTTCTGACTGGATGTTCTACCTACAACTGGTTCAGGCTCTTTAATAACATGTTCTTGGAGAAAGGGAAAGGAAGGAAGACAGCTGTCCTCTAGATTCATTCCAGGCAGCTAGGTGGCTTTGTGAACAGAGTGCTAGGCTTGGAGTCAGGAAGACTTTGGTTCAAATCTGGCCTCAGACACTTACTAGCTGTGTCACCCTGGCCAAGTCACTTAAGATCTATTTGCCTTAATGCACTGGAAAAGGAAATGGCAAACTACTCCATAGCTTTGCCAAGAAAATCCAGTATAACAGTATGGTCCATGGAGTCATATAGAGTCAACCACAAATGAACAACAGCAAAATTCACTCCTCCCTCCAAGGTTCTGCCCAGGGTCCCTCAGCATTTAACTGACCTACTACTGAACACAATTTTGTGAAGCAGACTTATTTTAATATGGCAAAGTAGGGTCTGACTCTTTCAATGAATCACAAATTGTTTCCTTTGTGGCATCATTTCCCTTCATTCAACAGGCAATGCCGGATAATCCACTCAAATTGCTGAAAGACTTATTTACAACCAGGCCACACATTGGATTGTTGATTGATCCAAATGACAAGTCTTGTCTTCTATTATTCATTGGGGTGCATCTAGAACTCTATCCTCAGCACTTCTACAGAGGCTTTCTGGCTCCCTCCATTAGTAATGGGCTGCCCCACCCTCAAATTTTAAATAGTTTTTATACTTACCATATGAGTTCACTCAAAAGAGTAATGCCCCAGAAGTTAGAAGGCCTGGGTTTAGATCCTGCCTCAGCTGCTTAGTAACTGTGTCCTCGGGCAAGTCAGCAGTAGCTTCTATTTGTATAATGAGGGTATTGGGCTAGAAGATGTGGCTGCTGAGATTCTTTCCACATCTATGATCCATGTAACATTTTGTGTTATGGTTCATCCTCTCACTTGCTATCCCCATGAGCATAGCAAGCAAGCAACAAGCTGAGGGACGGGGATTTTGTTTTATCTAAATTCTGAATATATTAGCCAAAGCCTAGGAGAGAGCAGTACACATAGCCAATTCTTAATTATCTAATAAGTTTAACATAGTCACAGGAAAATAATATCAGCGCTTCATATTTTGAAGTCACAAAATATTAAAGCTGGAAACAGCTTGGATTTCTAGGTTATGTGACATTCTCAATGGGCACCATTGGAAACTGGGATGAACAACTCCGAATTTTCCAATCAGGCTAATGGGATGACGTGTCAGTGAGTAAAAGAAATTCAGGACTTTGGGAATTCCTAAAAATTCACTCCGAATGGTAGAACAGCTTTTGAAACACAGATATGGAAATAAACAGCAAGATTATTTTTAAGAATTGTGTAGGGAACTGATAACCCATAACAATCATATGTTGCTTTGTATTACATTAAAAAAAATTCCTCACAGAAAACTTGGGGAATAAATGGCATGACTGTCTTCATTCCCTGCCCCCCACCCAAGGCAATGAGGTTAAGTGGCTTGCTCAGGGTCACACAGCTACTAAGTGTCAAGTGTCTGATTTGAACTCAGGACCTCCTGACTTCAGGGCTGGTGTTCTATCCACTGTGCCACCTAGCTTCCCCAACTGTCTCCATTTTATAGATGGGGAAATTGAAGGTTTGAGAAGGTAACTGACATGCCCATGGTCACAAAGCAGGTGATGCAGAAAAGATTCACATTCAGGTTTCCTGATACCAAGGCTAATATGACGTGCGTTTGCTTATGCTCCCGTTCATGGAGAAGAAACTGAGATGTATATATCCAAAGAGCATTGGGCATCAAGAGAACTGGTTTAGTCTCAACTCTTCTAGTCAAAAGCTTGACTAAGGCCAAGGACATTCCAGATCCTTAACTGTTTTTTCTTGGTTTTTAATTGAAGTGACTTGATTTGAAGAAGGTTCAAACTCATAAGGTAAAAGAAGCAACTTTTCATTGTACCAAGGAAATTGAAACCCAGAAGAGCTAAGTGAGTTTTCCAGAGTCCCATAGGAAATAAAATCAGAGGTGGAATTTGGCCTATCAATCTAAAGCTCTTCCTACTATGCCATAACACCTCTGCCAATTTCATAGAGAACAGAGGACTTTGAGGAATGTGTGCGCTATTTCATTTCTTTGCCATTTTTACTTCTGCAATTCATCAAAAGGCTGCCAATTGCATTGTTGTGCATATGTACACTATTAAAGCAGAGTATGACAGCTCTGTGACATAGCAGAAAGCTATGGTTTGGAATGGACCCAGAAATATAAGCCACCTGATTTATTTCATGGCCAATCCATTCATTAGGAAGCTTTCAGCCCTTAATTATTTATCAAGGACAATAGATTCAGAGCAGGAAATCATCACAGAGGTCATCAAGTATAATCACTTTCATTTTAAAGATGAGGAAGCTGAGGCCCAGAAAGTTTGAGGAGACTCACTGAAAGTCATACAAGAGGTAAGTAGCAAAACTGTGATTTAAATCCAGAAACTATTCTTCCCAAGCTAATGCTCTTTGAATTGTACCACACTACCAGTCTTAGGGCATCTAGACAGCTGTGAAAGACAAACACAAGGTTTCTTGTTGGACCCATTTCCGGCTTAGAAGAATCCCTGCTTTCTTCTATCATAACCTTAGGGTCATCCTCGTGTCCCAATAGGCATTAGAATGGACTTTATTTTATTTATATTTTTATCAGTCAGTTTGCACAGATCTAAAATAAGTGGTGGCTGGTACGAAATGGACCAACTTTTGTATCTGGATTTAGATGTGGTAGGAGCAAGGGTGGGGGGAGGAGGAATTGGGGTGAGAATGACCTAGAAAGTTTCCAATAGTGTGATTCTCAGAAGACCAAACAGAACAGACAGAATTGGATTTCTTAGGCCATTACAACTCCAGTATTTGCTAAGATTTACTGTCTAATTTTTCTTTCTGGGTTGGCAAGATGCCAAGGCTTAAGGCAGCAGAAGATGAACATCTTGCTTTTCATTTTTAACAAAACAACTGACTGTTCAGTGGCAGTGGAGAGGGGAGGATAAATCAAAGATCATCCTCCAAATTCATGGACCTGTGTTTAAAGTAAGGAATTATGTTTGTTTTCTTGTAGAATCTCTTCCTTCTTTGGGACACCCACACATAATCGTCTATACTACTTAATAAAATGAAGCGGGCATGGTTACTGCAGCAGCCTGGACTTGTATAGCTTAGGCATTTATATTCATGTTATCAGCTTCTGTCTGTTGGAGGGGGACCTGATACCCAACCCAAGGTCACGGCTGAATCTACTGACATCTGTGGGCCTAGAAAAAAAGACTAAGAATCACCCCCCCACACACACACACACACACTACAGGGCCACCATTTACAGAGTCATACCAGCCCTTGAGCTACTTCTACAGGGTCCACATGATTCTATTATATTATCTATTACTCTAATTTTAATCTCTAGTTGAGACCACATAAATATCACATCAGTGCAGGATGGTAGGGTAAAAAGAAAGAGACTGTTTACCCTCTTAAAAGCCTCAGAGGCCAAAAGACCCAAATACATATCGGTTCTTTTAGCTGTCACACATGGTTTTAGGTGACAAATAAATTGTAAATCTCTAATCACAGTAATTCATTGAAAAAAAAAGCATGCAAACAAACAACAAACCACTGTCTGCAATTTCTTTCAATAGGGGTAAGCGAAACTCAGAGAGCTTGATTGGCACATACTAAATAACAAAGCTAGGTTTTTTGACTTCAAATCTAATTTTCTTTCCACTCTGATGTGATGCTCCACCCAAACTAGCAGTGGTTATACATTTTAAGAGAGTAATTAGCATTGTCAATAGACTTAAATGGAAAAAAAAGAGAGAAAGAGAGAGATTTTTAGTTGCAAAGTTTGCTAATTGCTGAAGGATCCTGAAGAAATTATATAATTTTATGCAGATTCTGTTTCTTTGTGTGTGTGTGTGTGTGTGTGTGTGTGTGTATGTATGACAATATTCCATTGTTAAAGAAAGACTGGCTACTTTCTGAAGTAAAGTTACAAAATCATTCTTTAAGTGAGAGGAATTGTTAGTTAAGTTAAGAAGCATATGCCTCCATTTTCTTAAAAAAAAAATTACAGCCTAGAAGGTCTCTGGACAACAGCTTTTGAGAGAAATTAAGAGCTCACAGCCCGACAAATGTTTATAAGAGGAATAATAAATGTCTTTCTGAATGACAGCAAGAAATAGGAAGGGACAGAAAGGACAGAAGATACAGAAAGAGACTGGAACAATAACAGGATAACAGACAATAGATGTCCTCTAGACATAAAGAAAAGGAAATATCTATAGTAGTGAACCTTAAAACAGTAAAGCAGGAACAAATTACTTCATTCGTGCTTAGGTGTTTGCATTTTGACACTTATTCTAACTTGAATATAAGGTTGTTTATGTATAGAAAGTACAAGTTCACACAAGTTTCTGTTTTGTTTTGTTTTAATAAAGAATTACGTGTTGGGGAGGGATTAGTGAGCTCTGAAAATACCTTCCTTAAGTCTGATTGCTGTAACAACATGCTTTGAGACTGAAAGAACATGAACAAAATGCTTCTTCCACTTATAAACAAATACTGCCATCTAGTGGTAACTATCCAAAGTGTGAGTATTGTGCCTCCATTAGTTAACCCCACTAGAAGTTTTATACCCGTGCCTAAAGCTACCCCACCTTACCTCCACCTCCTATGTCCTCTGCCAACCAGTGATTAGGGCATGGGAATAAATATTTAACAATTGGATCACTGAAAGTTTATATATAATCCCATGTTACGTATTATAAAATAGGCACACATATACCTACATACATATGGATAAATACACATGTATATATGCATATTCAAACATCTGTGAGTGCATAAGCTATGTGATACACTTTTAAGTTTAATTTGAGTTATTAGAAATTCCTCCATCACTTTCCTAAGATTAGACAATCAATAAAATATATCAAGCCGTGATTTGTTTGCTGATTTCAAAAATGTAAATGCTCACATTAAAAATTTAACAGTCAACTCTCTGGATTAATTTCAAACTGGCTAAGTAACAACCTTGACTTCCTTCAAATAAGTTCACTATTTTTTTTTGTAAAGAAATAAAATAGAGATCATTCTTTCTCATGTTCACCACATTAAGGTAACATTGAGCAAAAATAGCACAATTAGTTCCTCTTTAAGTGGATAAAAAATCAGCAAATATCAATGAGTATACCTTGATATCAAATTACTATTGATAAAATAACATGGTATTTCCTAGATCTGGGAACTCTCGTGTTACTCTCAAGTTCGGTTAGCACTCATTGGAGTCTTTGTGAGAGGACTGATAAACCAAATGAATGCGGCCGACTTCACTGGCATATGGCTCTTGGGATCAGTGATGATGTTGATTATGATGATACTTATAAGAATGAGGTTTATACTTGTTGTTTTTGTTCAGTCATTTCAGTCACATCTGACTCTCTGTGACCCCATTTGGGGTTTTCTTGGCAAAGATACCGCAGTGATTTGCTTCTTCCTTCTCCAACTCATCTTACACCAGAGGAAACAGGCAGACAGGGTTAAGTGGCTCTCCTCGGGTCACACAGCTAGTGTCTGAGGCCAGATTTGAATTCAAGAAGATGAGTCTTCCTGACTCTAGGCCTGGCACTCTATCCACTGTGCCACCTAGCTATTAAAAGTGTATAAAACACTTCACATTGATTTGTGTGTATGTGTGTGTTTCTGTTGTTTAAACATTTTCGGTCAGGTCCAATTCTTTGTGACCCCTTAAACAGGTATTAAGTGACTTGCCCAGGGTCACATAGATAGTAAGTGTCTGTTTTTTGTTTTATTTATTTACTCCTCACAATACTCCTCTTGGACAGCTACTATAGGTATCAGTATTTCCATTTTAGAGATTAGGAAAAGGAGATTCATCAAGACGAAGTAAATTACCCAAAGTCATGGACCCCAGTCTTTCTGATTCTGCATCTCCCCATGTTTTCCACTATACTGAATGGCTCCCCGTGTGAATAGAATGGTATACAACTATTGTAAGGCGCAGATTCATACCTATAGTTTAAAACTGAACTGAAATCAAAACTTTAATTCATATCGTACCTTGGAGACATTCTAATTTTATCCTCTCATTTATACATAAGGAAAATAAAAGCCAAAATGCTTCGCTGACCTAATTAAGGTCACACTATGGCAAAGTTAAGAATATAGCTTTTTTTATTATTGCTCGTCCAGTCTTGTTTCCAATAAATAACATTTACTCCATTCACATGGTCCTTATGCTCAGATAGCTTATCATCACGTAAGGCAAGTCTTGATCAGTTTTTTATTCTTTGTAGATTTATAGTGGAATTATGCTGCATATCGAAGTCTTCAAGTTCCAGAGGTCTAAAATTTAAAATTCATGTTCCTTAGAAGAAAGGATTGTCTCATTTTTTTGTACATGCATCCTCAGGACGTAGCTTACTGTCTGGCACATAGTCAGTAAATATCCATATCTATATCTATATCTATATCTATATCTATATCTATATCTATATCTATATCTATATCTATATCTATATCTATATCTATATCTATACACACATATATTATATGTATGTATGTGGGTATATGATTATGTGTGTATATGCATAAAAATTGTATATGTGTATGTATATATATGTATATATATATGTATGTATATATATATATATGTATATATATATATATGTATATATATATATATATATATATGTACACACATATGTTGGCTGATGTGTAGGAAAAAAACCCCAACTACCTATCTAGAGTGAATGAAACAAGATCTTAAGCATAATGATAATTAAGAACTTAAGAAAAACAGAAAACAAAAGGCAGAAGGATTTTCCAAAGATAAAAGATGTAAGCCTCAGTCACCTTGATATTGTATATCAGACTGTGATCTATGCGTAACTTATGACCTTTGAAAATACCCTCAGACTCAGAGGGTTCAAGTGACTTATCTAAGGTCACACAGCTAATAAGAGTAAGGGTCAAGATTTGAAACTAAGTATTTTGGGCTCCAAACCTAGGACTCCATCCTTGTTCCCCATTGCCTCTTAAACCTTAAAGGGAACTGGGTGAGGGAAGAAGGGAGAAGGGATAAATGAAAGAACTATGTGGGGAAAGAATGATCACTGACAATTTGTAGACATGCTGAATTATATGCCCTTTAATTTCAGTAATCTCTGACTCTCAAGCAAAAGCTGTTAATTTTAAGGTCAATAGGATACCAAGTGAAACATTCATAAATGTATGTTTTTGGCTCCAAGGCAAAATCTTTGAAGGTTTTTTTTATTTTTGATGAATTGTAATCAGGTGAAAAATGAAGCTTGGACTTGGTGTAGGTTAACAGAATTGGACTTAAACACCATAGCTGTTTCCCTAGGGTGTTTCTATAATGAACACCTTGATGGATTTGTAATAATGTTCATGCAATCACCTATGTTTAACTTGAGGAGGGGGATATAGCCTTTTTTTCCAGTTATTATTTAGTGAAATTCTAAATGCACTGGAACCATTGCTGACATTTGATGGAGATGGAGAGGGATAATAGGAGGTAATATGACCTAGGACAAAGAAGACCGGGCAGAAGAGTCAGAAGAGTTTTGCCCATCACACCAACAAGCATCAAGCATTTGTTGATGCCCACAATGTGCCAGGCATTGTTATTTATTAGCTTTGCTACTATTCAAGTCACATAACTTCTCTGAGCCTCAGTTTCCTTATCTATAAAATGAGATGACTGATACACTTGTGAGGAAATACTTTACACGTCGCAAAGCTCCACATAAATGTAAGATACGATTGGTATAGAATTGATTGCCTGATTTTGACTCATTACCTTACTGTCACAACTTGTAGGTATCAAGACTAGAGAAGAGAGCCTTTCCTACCTCAAAGGCATGAGGAAGAAAAATAGAGCAATGTGGGAAGCATCATTTTTTTTGTAGTCATAATGTATTCTGTGGGGTGCAGTTAGTCAGACAACTGGTATTTCTTAAGTTTCTACCTAGCACCACAGTAAACTTTGAGGATATAAAGAAAGGCAAAAACAGTACCTCTGCCTTCAAAGACCTTACGTTCTAATGTGATCTACAACATGTGAACATAAAAGATATAGACACACTTAAAGGAAGGTGATTTCAGACAGAAGTCAGCAGTTGCTGGAAGGACCAGGAAAGGCTTTGGGCAGATGGCGAAATCTGAGCTGAGTTTCACAGGACACTAGGGACACAGGGACTGATTAGGTAGAACATTGAAGGACAGCATTCAGCTTATCCATTCTTTTGACATCCATCAAATAGTTGCTTTGTGCATAACATTGGCCCCGTGTGACTGCTTTGTAGCAGAATGGGAATGGGACTTGATGGAAACACAGATCACACCATGGGAATCACACCTTAAGATTCTCAACAGATTTATCTTCATCTTCAGGTAGTGCACTGTTAGGGCCACTGACATTCCAGTTATCGTATATTGAGACATACAAAGTGTTTATGCAAAACTTTAATAGGCGTAGTTGTCATTTTTTTTTTAAATCCTCATTTGGAACATTAATAAATACGGTCTCTACCTTCAAGGAACTTAAAATCTAATTGAAGAGATGAGAAAGAAGAGACAAGGCATATAAACGTTTACAATATTTAACATTTGTTAATGACTTGGATAAACACATGGATGATGTGATCATTGATTTTGCAGATGTCACAAACCTGGAGGGAATAGCTAACATACTGACTGAGAAAGTCAGCATCCAAAAAGATCTTGACAGTCTGGGGCATGAGACTGAATATAATAAAATGACATTCAATACAAGTAAGTGCAAAGTCTTGTATTTGGGCATAACTCAAGTATTAGATAGAAAAGGCAAAGTTAAACTGCAGGCATTCTGAAAAAGATCTGGGAGTTTTAGTATACTGGAAGTTCGATATGAATGAATGAACAGTGCAAAATGGTAGACAAAAAAATGGTAATGCATTCTTGGACTGCTTTAATAGGGGGCATAGGTAACAGGAGAAAAAAGGGGGCAAATCCCACTGCACTATGCCCTCATCAAACATTATCTGAGTTATTTTGCTCAGTTTGGTGTGGCCCAATTTAAAAAGGATATTGTTAAAATGAAGAGTGTGCACAGGAGGGCAACTGGGCTGGTGAAAGGTCTTGAGTTCATGTCATAGAAGAATCAGTTTAATGAACTGAGCATGTTTAGCATGGAAAAGAGATGATCCATGGAAGAATATGGTAGCTATCTTCAAGTAAATATGGAGCTATAATATGAGGGAGGGACCTCAGAGGGCCAAACCAAGAAAAGTGGATGGAAATTGCAGAGGCAAATTCAGGCCTGCTATCAGGAAAATCTGCTTATCTATTGGAGCTGCCCTAAAGTGGAATACCCTTCTTTTGGAATAGTGGGTTCTCTTTCCTTGGAGATCTCCAAAAATCGCTTGATGCATTTTAATGTGGGTTCCCTTTGTGTACAGATTGGAAAAGACAGATATTGAAGCCCCTTCCAAATATCAAATTATCTAATTATGTTTTGTTATTTTGCTATGATATAACATTGTATAATATAATAACTTACTACCTGGAGATACAAAGACAAAATTAAAAAAAAAAAGTCATAGTGACCTCGGGAAGATTTTACTTTATTTGGATCAACTCCGTGATTACAGGGTTGTAGTTCAATTTGTTCTTTTTTGTTACCTTTCCTTCTTTCCTTTCTTCTTCCCTCTCTACACCCTTTCTTCCTCCCTTCCTCCCTTCACTCATTTTCCTTTCTTCCTCCCTTCATACAACCTTCTATCCTTCCTCCCTTCATTCCTCCCTAATTTCCTTCCTTTCTTCCTAAAAATTATGTTGCCTTCGAGACTTCTTTATTGATATTTGGTATCATTATTTCCATTTTTTTTTATTTCTTATGGCATCCAAATGCAAGAAATAGCTTGTTTATGCCTCAAGCCTTAAGTTCCTTTTTAAAAAGTGCATTTATTCATCTTGCCTCTGAATTGACTTAATGTGCTCAAAGAACTCAGTTCTACTTTTTTAAAGTTTCTTTTTGCTTAGCAATGACGTGCTTATAATACCTTCACCAGTAGCAGGAAGCGTTGTCAAAATTTAATGTTGGACTGTTGTATGGGAGAAAAAAAAACCTCAAGTGACTATCTCAAGAACACACAGGTAGTAAACCTCAGAGGTGAGACACTCCCTGACTCCACTATTTTACATTACCACTAGTTTTGTTTTTTTTAATACAAAATAACATTTAAAAATTTTATTGAGAATCTAAAATTGAATGTGGATACAAGCAACTGAACTTGCTTCGTTATTATTTACATTTCAACTAATTAATTAATTAAGAAAGTCACTCCACAGTTATATCAAGTTTCTTTGTCCATTTATTCCCATTTTTTTCCTCTTATTACTTGGTTTTCTTCCTATTCTTATTAATTTCTGTTTGCCACATTTATTTATCTACTTAATTTTAAAAATGTATTTATATATTTATCTATCTAGCTATTTATTTATTTATTTGCTTATTTATTGCCTTTTTTTTTCCAGAGGCAGTATGGCATAGTGGATTAAGAACCAGCCTGAAAACACAGAAAACATGGTTCAAGTCTTGCCTTTGGCATATAGCAGCTATGTGACTCTGGGACAATTCAATTAACCTCTCAGAACTTTAGACAACTCTCCAAGACTGTAAGTGGTAGAAAAGGTATCTAATGCATCTACCTATGCCTGTGTAGAGTTTGTTATGCCAATAAAATAACATATAACAATAACTATATACATACATATGATATAATTACATGTATATATACACATATATCCATTATTTATGCCTTATTATTTCACTGTCTCAGATTACATTTAACTCTAAAACTTTATCAGTCTTACGTGTATCATGGCATTTTGTTACATAAATATTTTGCAATTTATTTAACCATTGCCATCTTGATGGACTTTTATGATATTTGCCACTTTTTCACAAGTATTTCAAAATCTTTGCACATATTTGTTTTTGTTCTTGATAACACAGTGGAGGCGCAGTGAAAAAATTAGTTTGAAAGACCCCTCCATGATTTCTTGTGCATTTCTGGATTTGGCATTCTGTCTTTCTTTAACTATTCTTACTGTCTGCAGTCAGGCAGTGGAAAAGAATTCTTTCTGAGAGGTTATAGCAATGGTAGGAATGATAATTGTTTACTTTGGGAACTCTGGCACTTTTACTGCTAAGTGATTTGCATTCACATTTGAATACCTACATAAATTATGAGTCCATCTGTACCTCAACTCAGGAATCCATCTGTATTTAGGCTTACCAAAATAACTGTGCTATTTTAAATGTTGACATTTCTTTATTTAAACTTTTTTTTTCTATTTATTTCTACCCCTACCCCCACTCTATTATTCTAATTGTTTTTTTTCTACACACCCAGGAAGAAAAATCCTGGGATGAAAAGAATTCAGAATAAATGTCAGTGACATAGAGGGTCAGATTCTCTAAACCTGCCACAAATTAACTTGGTCATTTAAGACAGGTGACCATATAATTAAGGCACAATAGTTTTTCAGGAAGTGTTTGAAGGTAGGATGCCTAAATCATTGAACAAATGAATGAATGAACACAAATCCTTTTTCCCCACTAGTGAAACAAAAGGCCTGAACTCAATAATTCCCAAACATTTTTCCTTCTAAGAACATGGGTATGCCATCTATTCTTCTCTTTCCTATTCTGTAGATAGTTCTGTGGCATTCAGTCCTATCCAACAAGTATTTATTAAGCACTTGTCCTCTCTAGCTTATTATGAGAATTGGAGATAGAAAGAAAAAGGCAAAAGTATTTCTGCCCTTTAAGGAGTTCACAATGCTCTGGCGAGGGAGAGGGGAATAAAATGAAAACAGATAAGGTTAGAGACATGACTTGTTATTTTATTAATCTTAAAGAATTCACAGGTAAAAAAACCTCCCTTTATCAATGCACCTTGGCAACTTCTCTGCAATAAGGTCTCAGGGATTTGATGGAAACACCAAGGGTTAAGATGACTTGCCCAGAGTAAGTCAACCAAGATGCATCAGAGGCTGACCTGCTTTTGAGGTTGACTTTCTCTTCAATAGCCAGACAAGTTAACATAAAGCATATACATAGTAAATGCAAAGTAATCTGAAGGGATGTGGAGAAGATGCTAACTGGGTAAGTGACTCCAGATTGGAGTCATGAAGTGAATGAACAATTCTAGGACTTGAAAGTCAGGAGAAAGAATGTTACAAACGTGAAAAACAATAGCTTATGTTCTGTAAAAGTACAGAAGTAGAAGTTGCATGTTGTATATTGGGTACCAAAAAGCAAACCAACTGATATGGAATTTAGAGCTTGTGATGGAATGATGGAGAATCATTCTGAAAAAAAAGTGAAGAGCTATAAATAACAAATAGAAGTTTGGATTTTATCCTAGAGGCAATAGGGAGCCATTGAAGTCTTTTTCTCACATTTATTTATTTCATTTTTAAATTATGGAATAAAACAAGCATTTCCATAACAGTATAATAAAAGGATGATTGCAAATGAAACTGCAACCCTATTATGTACAACTAGCGATTCTTTTAAGATATAATAAGTTATGTATTTTTTCCTTCCCTCCACCCTAGAGATGACTACCATTAGGCACAAATAGGCATGTGTGTATACATATGTACACATACATATATAGTATGTATGTATCTATACACATGTGTGTATTCACATACATATACACTTATATACATATCATACATACATACATGCATACACATGTGTGTGTGTGTGTGTGTGTGTGTGTGTGTGTATGCAATGAGGATAGGAATTAGCTGGAGTTCAGGGCAGGAAAGTTAAAAATCTATGCAAGGCCAGGGTAGCAGCATGTGATTTATGTCTACATTTTTCAAGCTGGAATGAAATTCAGACATCATCTACTTTGATCCTATCATTTTACAAAAGAAAATATTAAGGTCAAGGAAGATTTCTTTGCTCATACTCACACGTGCTCCTATCCATAGGCCCTAGCCTCCTTCAGTCCTTAGTTCCCAAACTATAGGAGACCTTTCCTCCCTGCCCCAGGTACTAATGCCTACCCCCTCCCCATCACTTTGGCTATGCTTCATTATGCTTTATATAGAATCTCTCCTAATAGAATGTAAGCTCTTTGAGGAGATGCTTTGTTTCATTTCTTTGTATCAGAGGTTATCTTATGTGCCTGGCACATAGCAGCACCTTAATAACTACATATTAATAGATTCTCTTTAAAATAATCATTCCTGAGTTACTAGCAAGCAGAGAAAACATAGATGCAAGGGGTACTGAAGTCAGTTTGCCTATATTTATGAAATTTTATATCATTTTAAAGTAAATAAATTAATCAGATATCTAGCTGTATATGGTGTGGTTAGTTGGAGCCACAGACTCAGGCTATCCCTGAAGTTTTCTTGTTCCACAAAGCTTATCTGAAATTTGGAGTCCTGTGATACTGAAGACGACATCAACGAGTTAAAAATTCTCTTTCAAAGTTGCTTTTGCAAATTACTGCTCTTAGTATAAGAGAAGCAGGAATTGAGGAAATACAGAGATTCCCTTTGGCTTTCTTATTTAATACTACTAATTCCAATAAATTTCTGTTGGCCAAGAGGGAATATTTTCTACATTTCACAAAATCCTTCAACATATACTGGGATATTTAAAAGATATCCAATAAATTTGAATTGATAATACTACAAAGCGGGGAAAACTTCGAAATAATGTAGAAAAAAAAAGAAATTGGGGGGGAAATCTCAAGAAGTTTCTATGTTTAAAAAAACCTAGTTTTGTGGAACAATGGAGGTCTTAAAATGTTTATGGGATACAATTTTTGTTGTTCAGTCATTTTGGTTATGTCCAACTCTTCTCAACCCCATTTGGCGTTTTCTTGGCTAAGATACTGAAGCAATTTGTCATTTCCTTTTCTAGCTCATTTTATACGTGTTGAAGCAAACAGGTTTAAGTGACTTGCCCAGGGTCACACAGATAGTAAGTGTCTGAGACCAAATTTGAATGCAGATCTTTCTGATTCCAGGCCAGGAGCTCCATATACTGTGCCACTTCCCTGTCCTACACAATTCACAAACTGATAAAACTATCATTTTAATAACATAAGTTCCTAGTTGGAATTATTGGAATGCAAGCTCTGTGATGGTAGAGACTGTTTTCACTTCTGCCTTTGTATCCCAATCAATTAGCTGAGTGCCTGGCATAGATTAGGTGTTTAATAAATGGTTGTTGATTGATGGACCAGTAGATCTATCATTTGATCTGTGTGGGAAGTTTTTAATAGTAGAGATGCTGACTTCTGACTCTATGTAACTCTTATCCCCATCATTCAATAAATGTTCTATACTGGATCTGCCCAACATGCTTGAGCCCTCCTTAAAGGATTTTAATTTTTTATTTATTTATTTATTTATTTATTACATTTTTTATATAATTTTGCGTACCTGTGCAAAAGCAGAGCAGTTGATTTCACTTTCCTTTCATGACTTGATCATCTTCTTTTCTTGTCATACATGTCTTTTAAGATGTCTGACACAGTTGTTTCATGTGAGTCTTTCATAGAATTTGCTACATCTTGCTCTCACTCACCTTGCTTTTTACCATTGCATTTTGGATGACTTGAAATTTTTATTTATCAGAGTTCAATGTTCATTATTTGTAGTCATATAGCATTACCAGGAAAATATTAGTGCAAAAAAATAGGCTTTCCTAGCAGGGAGTAGTTTGAGATCATTCTGGGCTAATTGCTTAACCTGGTTCACCTCAGTTTCCTCATCTGTAAAATGAGCCAGAGAAGGAAACAGCAAACAAACTCCAGCATCTTTGCCAAACCCTGCCCCCCCAAAAAAAAAACCCAAATGGGGTCAGGAAGAGTCAGATACAACTGTAATGACAGAACAGCAACAACAACAAAAAAAAAACCAGTTTCCCATGCATGATCAAAATTATTTTCCAACACAATACTGAGACCAGCTCATTATTCACTTGCATATCTTGTCTCTGATATAAGTGCTGATTGAGCACCTTACCTCTCATTATAACCTGGACAAGTAGGTAAGGAATATCTAACAACTATGATTAATTTTCCAAAGGTGCCAGAGTGATAATCACACAGGCTCTGAAGTCACAATACCTGGTTTCAAATATCACCTTTGTCTATCTTCCTCGTATGACCTTGGGCAAGTCCCTTAAATTCCCCAGAGTGTACATATATGGGCAGCTACTTAGCACCATGGATAGAGTGGAATCAGGAAGACTCATCTTCCTGAGTTCAAGTCTGGCCTCAGATACTTACTAGCTGTCTGACCCTGGACAAGTCACTCAACTCTGTTTGCCTCATTTCCTCATCTATAAAATGAGCTAGAGAAGGAAATGGTAAACCACTCTAGTATCTTTGCCAAGAAATTACAAATGGGTTCACAAAGAATCAGACAAGGTTGAACAACAATGTATGTATATGAATATGCATGTATGTGCCATGCATGCATATACCTATATGTATGTAGACACAAAAATGCTATATTGCATGTGTGTTGAGTAGGTTGTATGTCTGCATGTAACATGTATGTATATATATATACATACAACATGTTACATTGTTACATATATAGGTGTGTCTTTGTGTGTGTGTATACACTATGCTATAGTGTAATCCACTCTAATCTAATGTAACATAAAATATGTGAGCAAATTGGGGGAAATTGCCTCTGAGTTCCATTCCAAATTTCCATCTATGACCCTATTCTTTAGACATTCAAAATTAATACAAATATAATGAAGTCATAGAGTTAAGACTAAGTTGCCATTGATCAAAATTTCACACTCTATACCAAAATAAAGTCAAAATGGGTTCATGATTTAGATATAAAGGCTGATACTATAAGCAAACTGGGAGAGCAAGGAATAGTTTACCTATCGTATCTATGGAGAAGAGAAGAATTCATGACCAAACAGGAGGTAGAGAACATTACAAAAAGCAAAATGGACAACTCTGATTACATTAAATTGAAAAGTTTTTGCACAAACAAAGCCAATGCAACTAAGATTAGAAGGAAGGTAGAAAATTGGGACATAATTTTTACAACCAGTCTCTCTGATAAGGGCCTTATTTCTAAAATATATAGAGAATTAAGTCAAATTTGTAAGAATACAAGTCATTCCCCAATTGATAAATGGTCAAAGGATATGAACAGACAGTTCTCAGATGAAGAAATTAAAGCCATCTATAGGCATATGAAAAAATGCTCTAAATCACTATTGATTAGAGAAATTCAAATAAAAAACTCTGAGGTACCACATGGCACCTATCAGATTAGTCAAGATGATGAAACAAGAAAATGATAAATGTTGGAGAAGATGTGGGACAATTAGAACACTAATGCAATGTTGATGGAGTTGTGAACTGATACAACCATTTTGGAGAGCAATAATAAAATGTGCATACCCTTTGACCCAGCAATAGCACTTCTAGGGCTATATTCCAATGAGATCATACAAATGGGAAAAGGACCCACATGTACAAAAATATTCATAGCAGCTCTTTTTGTGGTGGCAAAGAACTGGAAATTGAGAGGATGCTCATCAATTGGGGAATGGCTGAGCAAGTTGTGGTATATGAATGTAATGAAACACTATTGTGCTATAAGAAATGATGAACAGGCTGACTTCAGAAAAACCTGGAAAGACTTGTTTGGACTGATGCTGAGTGAAGTGAGCAGCACCAAGAGAACGTTGTACACAATAATAGCCACGTTGTGCGATAACTAACATTGATAAACCTAACCCTTTCCAGCAATACAAGAATCTAAGACATCTCCAAAGGCCTCATGATAGAAAATGCTATCCACATCCAAAGAAAGCACTATGGAATTTGAATGCAGATTGAAACATACTATCTGCTATTTTTTTTTCTCTTCTGTTGAGTTTTGTTTCCTCTTTCTGTTGTTTTTTCCTACTGGTTCTAATTCTTACTTACAACATCACTAATGTGAAAATATGTTTAATAGGAATGTATATGTATAGCCTATATCAGATTGTGTGCCATCTTGGGGAGGGTAGTGGGGAGGAAAGGGGAGAAAAATTTTCAACTCAAAAGTATATGGAAGTGATTGTTGATAAATCAAAAATAAATGAATAAAAAAAAAAAGAGTAAATTGCATGTGATATGTCTGCAGAGGATTGCCCACAATGAGACTCAGGTAGGAGAGAAGCATTGAACTAGTTTCCCACTATATACAGGGCAACGGCCATTGTCACAAGAAGCAAAGCCCACTTATGGCCAGTATGACCTCATTTATAGTTTTGCCATTGTTTCCTGCAGAATAGATGAGGGAAATAAGACAAATCTTTCATAGAGTGGTCTTGCTTTAAGGAAATTGAACTGGACACTAGGATAAATAAGTATATTATGTTGCCCCCCAAGTAAACACATGCATATTTGATTATAATAATAATTGTCATTTATATAACTCTTTAAGTGTTGTGCTTTTTTGACACATTTGACCTCATTAAGCTTAACCACAACCATGTGAGTAATAAACTAAAATATTATTATTTCGATGCTCAGATAGATTTAGTTTCCTGCTGTTGACACACAACTAAATGTGAGAAGCAGGATTAAAATGCCGGTGAGACTCCAAGTCTATCTTCTGGCTATTCTACTAGGGATATTTGGGATACTTGGTAATATCCCAGATAGATTCAGACTTTCAGAGGAATAACCAGCCAAACTACCATATTTAAAAGCCACGTGAATATCTACCTCAAGGGCGCTTATAAAGTCCTTACGTTCCCAGTTTGCCTCACTGGCTTATTTTCACATGTTTTAATGAGGCGACTGGATGTGACAGGGAGATTATTCCCATGGGGTTTTACAGAAACCTAAGCTGCTCTTTGAGAAGTGGGCATTTCCTCTTGCACTTTGTAAAGGCTGTTGACTTTGGCATTCCTTTGATGTTCACTTGGGATTCGGATCTTTTGGGTCACACTGTCTATACACAGAGATCCAACCTAGCAGGGACTAAAGTTCTATCAGATGAAAAAGTCATGTAGCTGGAGGGTATGGCAGTGAGAATAGGAAGAATGACCAAGAAAGCCTTATTAAATAAGCCTCCAGTTTTTCGGACACACAACTGTATTTCTATGACCTAAAGACAAGGAGAATACACTACATGTTGGATTTCATACACAATCCTTCGGTTGGGAAATATTAACTGGAGATGTAGGAAATGGCATTGGTAAGTGAGAAAGAGTCATCATGTGGCAGGATTGTTATCTCCTACCCATGTCCCAGAAGTTTATAGTATTGGGATTTAGAAAGAAAAAGAGGAAGCGGCGGGGAGAAAGACAGACAGAAAGAGAGAGAGAAGAGAGAGAGAGAGAGAGAGAGAGAGAGAGAGAGAGAGAGAACATAAGCTTTAGGTTATTATAAATCATGACCTCAATATTTATAAATTGATGGAGAAATTCATGTTATTTTTCTATGTGTCTAATCTACCATGTGTTCACTGAGTGCCTATTATATGCAAAACACTGTAATAGGTGGGGTCACAAAGACAAAAAATGAAACCATCTCCACTTTCAGGTCATACACGCAGATATGTCCTTCCTATTCTGTGTCAGTTTACTTCAAGCATTAATTAAACGGTAAAAGTCAGGTCAAGTATTCATTCTGCATGTACTTTGGGCCAGACGCTGTGTTGTTAACCACAGGAGAAAAAAGGAAGGTCAAAAACAAATCCCTGATCTTCAAGTGTTCACACTCTAAAGTGTGTGTGCATGGGGGGAGGGAAGGGGGATTGAATGTAAACAACTATAGGGTAAATTACATATAATTACAGAAGGAAGTCATTAGCATTAAGCAGGATCTGGAAAGGCTTCTCTTAGTATGTGGGACTCTTCCTGGGACTTGAAGGAAGACAAGCAAGCCAAGAGGTAGAAATGAGGAGGGAGAAAATTCACTGCCAGGCAATAGTGGCAAAGCACACATTCATGAGTTGGAGTGTTGTGTTCAAGGAGTAGCTAGGATACCAGGGTCACTGGGCCATAGAGCATATGGACAGGAATGAGGAACAAGAACAGTGGAAAGGCAGAAAGGGTTATGAAGGGCTTAAAAAGCCAAACAGATAATTTTCTATTTGATTCTGGAACTGATAGGGAGGTACTGGAATTGACTGAGCTGAGGGTTGAGACTGCAGGGGTGCAGAATTAAAGGGCTGCACTAGAGAACCTAGAGGGCCACATGTGGTCTCCAGGCCATAGATTCCCCACCCGTGACTAAGAGGGTCAAACAGAAGCTTTAGGAAGATCAGGTTGACAGCTGAGTAGAAGATGGACTGGGGTGGAGAGAGGCTTAAGGCAAGGAGATTGAGGTGCAAGGGGCAGGGGTAAGAGCTTTGCTATATCGTACATGAATTACATGGCAGACATTCAGTTTGAGATTTTGGATTATAGGAAAGTCAGAGTGGAAGAGGCTGCTTCTGAGTTGGCACTTATATGGATATGGTTGACTATGCTGAATTTGGATTTTTTTTTTGACTGCTGTGGATTAGACTACATATTCTCTGAGGCTTCCTTCTAGTCTGTGATTTGGTGATTCTTTTGGTTTCTTTCTGAGGGGCTCTCTTGGTGTGGGAGGGACTGGGTCTGAAAGCCATGAGGTATTCTGAGCTGGGGTCCGAGACAAGGTGTGTTTAACTCTTCAGGGCAGCCTGAGCCATTTCGCTCTCAGCTGACTGGAGCAGGTCCCCTGCCTCTGCTGCCCTCCACAACCATGTTCAAGTCCTCAAAGAAGTTGGTGGAGGAGAGGTGGGAGAAGAACTAGCCCCAGATGGCCGTGCATGGCCGCAGCATTTCTAACATGCTGGATGTCCATGGTTTTCTTTTTTTACTTTAATCCACATTACACAACTGATTCTCAGCCACGAAAAGTTAACAACGATGACACCAAGCATGGCAGAACCAAAGAATCTGGAAGTGCTGACCTCTTTTCAATCACTGGATTAAAGAGCTGCCCACGCAGTTCAACAGCCTCCAAAAACCAGACACCTGAACCTTGGTATGAACAGGCTAATTACTTTGCCTCAAGGATCTGGCTCTTTCCCAACCCTAGAGGTCCTTGATTTGAATTAAAACAACTTGAATGAAAATTCTCTGTCTGGAAACTTCTTTTCCCTTAGCACTCTGAGTTCACCTTATCAAAGTGATAACAATATTGAAATCCTACTGCCAGATATTGGGAAACACCCAAAGCTACAGATATTCAGCCTCAGAGATGATAACTTGATATCACTGCCAGGAGAAATTGGGGGAATTATGCAATGGAAGGAACGACATATCCAAGGGCACTAACTAACTGTCCTTCCCCCTGAGCTCAGACACTTGGATTTACCTGCTTAGAGGCAGTGGAGAATAATCAAAACACAAGCAAACAAACAAACAAAGCAGAGAATAATCCCTGGGCTACCCTAGCTGTTGACCGGTTCCAGCACGGAGGGTCTCAGGTCTTTGAATACATCCGTTCTGAAACATACAAGGGCCTCCATGGCAGAAATGTGCGGGCAAACCTGGAGCCTCCAAGGAATAACGATAAATCAAACATCAGTTCTAAACCTCTGACAACCAAGAGCAAATAGGGATTTGGCATAGCCTGAAGTGCGCTCTCTCTCTATCTCTCTCACATACACACACACACACACACACACATATACACACATACACACGCACATACACGATTCTTTCTGTTTTTCTGTTTCTAGTTGTCTAAATTTTAACCCTTATTCCCTTGGCTTTTTAGTCATTTAGGACAATGCTGGATTTTTTGTAGATACCAATTTTTATATGCCTTATTAGAGATGCCAAATAAAGAAAGTGAAGATCTATTTTTGATTACAAATTCCAAAAAAAGTCTCACTTTTTAAAATCTTGAATGAGAATCATGAAGTTCTATATTATCAAGTAAAAAACTATAGCCATATAATCATTTATTAGAGCCTAACACTGCTCATTCAGCTATTTATGTGTACACTAACATATATGTCTTTTATTCTATTAAATCACATATATATAACTCCTTGTGCTTTCATCTGTGTCCTTGTACCACCAAGATATGTTCATTTTACTTATAAATAATTTAAATAAAATCCTTTATTCATTAAAAAAAAACTTCCTGACATTCAGGTCCAGATCTTACCTCTTTACCCTTATTCTCAATGAATTCATCTTGTTCCATTTTTGATTACCCTCTGCAAATGGATGGTCCCCATTCTTTATTGTCCAGTAGTTTTGACCAACATTGTAAACTGAATGTCTTATGAATAATGTATTCCATATATGCTAAATCTTTTCTCTTGAAATTGATGTTGGAAGTAACTTACCATGAAGTAGCAGGACAATCACCATCATCCACCTCCATGTTTAAAAGCCTGGGATAAGGTGGGAATTCCAATGATATTGTTTTGTCCCCTGCCTCACACCTTTCTGATCAGTGTCATCAATCCTTTAAATTTCAGTCTAGTTCACATTGTGAGACCTTGTCCTAGGTATGATGTGATCTATTCCTGCTGAATGTACCTGTGATTTCATTGGAACAGAGAACTCCTATTGCCAACACAGCTCTGTATATTCTCTATAACTTATAGAGATGTCTAGAGCACTGAGAATTTAAACAACTTGTCCAGAGTTTGGTCAGTCATATCTGACTCTTCATGACCCCATATGGGGTTTCTTGGCAAAGATGCTGAAGTGCTTTGCCATTTCCTTCTCCAGTAGATTAGGGCAAACAGAGATTAAGTGACTTGCCCAGGGTCACAAGCTGGAGAATATCTGAGACCAAATTTGAACTCAGGTCTTCCTGACTCCAGAACCACCACTCTATCAACTCAGATACCTAGCTGTCTCTAGTTACATGGCCAGTATGTGTCAGAAGCATTACTGCACCCAGGTCTTCCTCACTTTGAGGCTGACTTTTTACCGAATACCATGCTTTGTCTTCTGAGTATATTGGTTCTAATATAAAGCATCACTGAGGAGCGCCAATACTCCTTAAATAGAATCTCATTAAAATAAAAATAAATAAATTATGAAATAATTTGAATCAGCTTGAAAGGCAGGGCTTTGGTTTGAAGGCTGACTCTCCTATGTGATGGCCAGTTTTAAATTGTACACGTCACTACTCCTTTCTAAGGCTCATTTTCTTCATATGTAATGTTAGTGGATTAGATGAAATTGTTTCTCAGGTCTTCCTGGCTCTAATTATATCAACCTGAACTTCAAGACTACCCTGTGACTTTATATGAGTGAGATGTAGTTGGGGAAGTGTGCCTGAATTTCAACCAATAAAATATGTGTTTTTCATTACCCTAAAGCAATGGAAAATTTGTGATCACAAACAAAAGGTGTCAGAGGTCAACTCAACAGACCTAACAAATGTTTAGGAGCCAACAACATATTACAAACACCACAATTCTGCCCCACCCCCTCTCCTCCCTTCAGTGTGTGCTCCCGGTCAGTATCTCTGTAGCACTGCCTTTACTTCCTGTTCTATCTCAATTATATAGTTCTTAATAAAGGCCCAGATCACTTGCTTCATGTACCAATACAATCCTATTCTGCATGCTTCCCAATTTCCAAAATTACTATTCAACTTGAAAACTTCTTTTTCATAACCATTTCTTCCATTCATTGTTCTGACCATATTAACCACCCCTTAAGTTTATAGTTATTCATAACACAATACACATCCATGACTATCTTCCTTCCTACACTTGATTTCTAAGGTCTTCATATTTGGTAAAAATAGTCATCACCTGAGCTACTATTTAGAGTCTGCCTGAGGACAGTCCAAATTGGATGAAGAATGGTACTTGGTAGAGATAACAGAGTTCTGGTTTTGACGTCCAAGAAATTTGCGTTCAGATACCATTTGTACTTCTTTCATGATGTGATACTCACTTCATCTCTGTGTTTCCTCATAAATAAACTGGGGGTTATTTGAACTAGATGGCCTCTACATAACCAAGACCCACGGTTAGTTCAGGAATTTGAGCAAGCAACAAAGTTTCTGTCAGCAATTATGGGTATGCTAAGTGCTAGGGACAAAACATCCCCCACCTCAAAGAATTTTATTCTAATCCAGAAAGACTATATATAAAAGAGAATTGAAAAGGGAGGGGAAAGAAAAGACCTGGGAAAGAGTTATGGTGGAAGATGAGGATGTGAAGTCTAAAGAATGAGTTTATCTGAAAGTGGAATGAGTCTGACTGGAACCACTCCTAAAATGCTGGTCTAGGAGAGAGACTCACCAGTTATAAGAGAGCAGGCCTTGGAGTAGAGGCAGTTATGTGGTGGGGAAGTGGGTAGCAAGGAAGCAAAGAAGACCAGAGGTAGGTACAATATTTGGTAATCAATACACACTCTAGTTTGACTATAAGTACAAGATTCTCTATCATGCTTGTGCCTAATTTCCCAGTTGGGAGTAGATTTGTGTGTGACCATTGCAGTGGGGTGGAGACACTCTTAATCTTGCAAGCACTTGGAATCAGTTTGATTTACAAACATCTTTCTAATGGATGTAATTTGGATTTTGCCAAATCAGAATTCTGACTGTGAACCCCAGCTTTGAGGCAGGTCGGTATAAGCTCAAAGATGGCAAGAGAGAGGAGGAGATAGAAAGCCCAGCCCCTCCAAATCTTTGCCTATAGGCATTTTTCTTTACAAGGACAAGGTAAAATCCATGTTTTCTTAAGCAATGTGATTATTTTCTTACCAAAGGAAACCGTTTAAAAGGGTCTTATGGGTACAGCAAAGAAATTTCTCAATTAATATTCTGACAGAGATAAGAAGAAGATCAAAGGTCTGAACACAGACTCAGAAAATATGGGCCCTGTGGATGAATCAGCCACACAAGTGCTGGAAGGGCAATCTGTTTTAGTTATGCTTTTGAGCACACTTTAAATCTAATTTTAGTGCATAATAAAAAAAAAAAAAGAATGCGCAGGTTTCTAAATGCCCTGCATCTGCTGAGCCCTGGTTTAGACACCAGCTGTTTCTGTCCTCTGCTAATAAGCAACACATAAGATGGCCAAACTAAAAGGATGTGTTTGACATGACCTTGGGCCTCTCTGGACCATACATGCAGCTCAGGAGTGTCCGTGAGTGTCACGATGGCATCTTCACTGTCCTTTGGGTTGCTTTTTGTGAAATCTCCATGGCCACATACAAAGACACAATAATTGCACCCCCAAATGGAGCCGGTATAGGGAGTTTGACAACACCTGATGATACATACCTCACTTGAGAAACACCTTAAAGCCAGAATACCTTTGTTATGTGTTTATTTGTTATCTATCAATTGATTAATTATTGGATATAAAAATATGTAGAGTCACAGGAAAGGATCTTAACTATCTTTAAACTGTTATTATATATGACTATACATATATAACCTATATCAAATTGCTTGCCTTTTCAATGAGGGTGAGTGGGGAGGGAGAAAGGGAGAGAATTTGGAACTCAAAGTTCTAAAAAAAAATGTTTAAAAAATGTTTTTACATGCAACTGGGAAATAAGATATACAGGCAATGGAGTATAGAAATCTATCCTGCCCTGCAGGAAAATGGAAGGGGAAGGAGATAAAGAAGGGGAGGCGGTGATAAAAAGGAGGGTAGATTGGGGGAGGGGCATTCAGAATGCATGCCATCTTGGGGTGGGAGGAGGGGAGAAATGGGAAGAAAATTTGGAACTCAAAATCTTGTGGAAATGAATGTTGAAAACTAAAAACTAATTAATTAATTAATAAAAAAATAAAAATGTTATTGTATAAATTATTCTCTTGGTTCTGCTCATTTAGCTCTGTGTCAGTTCATATAGATCTTGCCAGATGTTCTCAAAATCATTCCTTTCATCATCTTCCCTGAAGTTAGCTATTGGCACATTGGAGAGAAACTCCAGCCTTGTAGTCAGGAAGACCTGAGTTTAAATCTGGCCTAAGACACTTACAAACTGTATGACCCTGGCAAGTTACTTATCCTTTCTCTGCCTCAGTTTCCTCAACCGTAAAATGAGGATAATAACAGAACCTACCTGACAGGGTTGCTATGAGGATAGAATAATATAACATTTGTAAAACAATTTAGCACAGTGCCTAGAAGATGATAGGTACTATATAACTGCTTATTGCCTTTTAGCTCTTAATACATAATAATATTCATATATGTTTATATATAAATATACACAAATACATGAGTACATATGTGTGTATACATATATACAAATGTATATAGACACATACATATGAATACATATGTAGACATGTGTGTATCCGTATGTATTTGTTCACTCCGTCTCCTTAGTTTCCAGTTATTTATCACTACAAAAAAACGGCACTATGAATATTTTTGTATACTGTTGTCTCTTTCCTTTTTCTTTGTTTTCTTTTGGGTGTAGGCTTAGCAGTCTTGTCAATGAGTCTTAGACCTTTATAATGAATGATTTGAGGACCCAGAGAAGTACAGCTTGTTTTTCATGTTCATTGGACAAACTCAAAGGTCTTTTCCTGCAATCTTTCAACAATTGTCACTTTACTTTTGTTAATCTGATTGTCGTGAGGTAGAACCTCAGTTGTTTTATTTTGAATTTCATTATTAATCATTTGGACTATTTTGACATATGGCTCTTGCTAGCTTGCATTTCTTTCTTTGAAAACTACAATTTATCTATTGAGGAACAGTTCCCGAAAATGAGACCTTGATTAGAGATTTACTACAAAGGCTTTTCTTTATTTAATTGTTCCGTTACTGTTTTTTAACTCCACGTATCTTATTTGTAGAAAAAATATATATGTATATGTACTAATTTTAGGAAATCTAAGTTGTTCATTTTATCTTCTATGATATGTTGCTTATTCAATTGTGTATTCTTTTTCTATCCATACTGTCAAAGGCCATTTTCTTCCTTGATCTTTTAATTTGATTTTGATTTGACTTTTTATAAATGCCATTTATCACTATGGAGCTTATCTTAGTATATGGTGGTGGTGGTGATGATGATGATGACTTCACCAATAATGATGATCACTCTGGATAACATTTACATGGAATTTTATTTTATATAGAATTTCATACATGCATATATGTATATTTTCATAAATATAGATAGTTTCATATACATATTTCATATATATTTCATATTCTATATAGAATATAGAATTTTATATAGAATTTCAAAATGCTTTATAAATATTATGTCATTTTATCCTCACAATAAACCTGTGAGGCAAATACTATTGATACCTCCATTTTATAGATAATAAAAGTGGTGCAGAGGTCAGGTGATATGCCCAGGGTCACCCAGCCAGTGGCTGGCTCTAGATTTGAATTTAGGTCTTTCTGACTCCTGGCCCAGCCCTAAATTCACTATTGAATTTATCTATGCCAAATTTCAGTGAGACTACTTTTGTAATTTTCCCAACTTATTTTTTGGTCGGATAGTGA
The DNA here is from genome assembly GCF_003287225.1 of Phascolarctos cinereus. NCBI lineage: Eukaryota > Metazoa > Chordata > Mammalia > Diprotodontia > Phascolarctidae > Phascolarctos > Phascolarctos cinereus. The sequence goes on from NW_027556180.1 coordinate 27,600,469, forward strand.
ACCCTTGCCCAGGAGGTAGAATCTTTGGGTTGCTAGAACATTATATGTTCTTTTGCTTCTATATGTTGTCTTTTAAATCTATTTCATTATTCCTCTCACTGCACTCCCCTTACCTCTGATTCAAAGGCTCTCTCAATTTTAAGATACAGCTCAGGCACTAGTTTTTGGTATGAAGACTTTCCTAATCCCCAGTATCTGCTCTCATTTTCCCACAATATTCTTAATTCCTATGTGTGTATGTACATATTATCTTCATATTTATGCTATATTTATTTACATATGTACCTGTAACTTCTCCCTTCTAAGTTCCTTCTGAGTAGGAATCACTTCATTCTCTTATATGTTTACCATCCATATCTAGTGAAAGGTCCATCATGAACAGTAGGTGCTTAATAAAATACTTTTTGGCTGAATGATTGCTCTATTTTATTGAGCATCAAATAACTTTGATGATTGTTGCTTTGAAATATAATTTCAGATCTGGTGAAACCACGTTCCCCTCTTTCCCCTTTTTTTCATTCATTATTTAATTTTTTAAAAAATTTTCATTATTTTATTTTTCGTATTTCAAAAGGACCATATAATAATACTGGCACAAGCAGTATATGGATGATACAGGTCCATAAACCTAGACCACAGATGTCATGGCACCTAGTCTTCTAATTTTACAAACAAATAAGGGAGATAATCAGAGAAATTAAAGACTTTACCAAGTAGTAAACCTAAGTGCTAGTATTCAAACCTAGACCTAATGAATCTAAGTTTTGCACTCAGGATCAGAGAGCTTTTCTGATATAGCAAGAGAATGTGATGTGGAATATAGAATTTGACCCTCAGTGTAAGTGACTTCTCATGTAACAAGACAGATAATGCTGTCTCACAGTGTTCTTCACTCAGTTCAAATACCTTCTTTGAGATTATAAATAATTGATGCCTATATAACATTTTGTATAAAGTCCCTCTTTGGAGCCATATAGCAATCCAGTGAGATAAGGGCTGTAAATACCAGTCCCATTTATCTCTAAAGAAATGAAGGGTTAAAGAAATAAATGAACTTGTTCCTTGACACAACAAATGGGAAACAGATGCAGGTTTTACACCCAGACTCTCCTACCTCCAGGTCAAGTATTCTCTCCACTACTCTGTTCTGTCTTTTGAGTAATTATTCCCCACTATTAGCTTTAGCATTGTTCACTGAAAAGAGCAACGAATTTACAATCTGAGAATTTTAGTTTAAATGCTGTTTCTGCTACTTTCCCCCCATATGACATTGGGCAAGTCCTTATTCTCTTTAGGCTTCAGTTTCCTCTTTTCTGCAATGAGGGATTTGGAGTATCTGATCCCTCACGTCCTTTGTAGCTCTACAGCTATCTCCTAGAATCATAAGTAATTTCTGAAAACTGTTACAGACTTCCCTTTCCTAATCCTGATCGCTTTTTTCTGACTGTATCTCATGCCTGCTGTGTTCGCTCTTTCCTCCTCCACCTCCTAGAATCCTTTTCTCTCTTCAAATGCCACCTCCATCAAGGGACCAAGACTTCAAGCAATTAATGCCCCACCCTAATCGCCACTATGTGTGTGTGTGTGTGTGTGTGTGTGTGTGTGTGTGTGTGTGTACTTATCTGTGAGTATGTCATCTTTTAATGACTTGAGAACAGGAATTATCTCACTTCTTAGCTGTATAAAATTGTGACTTAGCTCAGTTCTTAGTTCTTGTTCTCACCAAGTTAAAATCCAGAAACAGATTTGGAAACCAAGTTCTCCTTGGAGGAAGCATCTCTGCTGAATGAGCCCTTGTTGGATCTTGTCCTGGCACGGATCCAGAAGGTACTACTGAAATCACTGGTACCAGGCTGGCCGTAACACCCATAATAGGCTTCGACTCCAGATTTCTATAGCTCGTTGTCCTGATTTTTCAGGACTCTTATATTTAAATATTACACTGCTTCACCAAACACCATGATCAAAGAAGTCACTAAGATCCCCCGAAGTAAATGTCTCATAAAGACAATACTGAAGCTGACAGGTTCTTATGAAGGCTGCAACCTCCGTTTTGACTTGTGGCTAACCTACTGGAACTGGTTACAAAATATCTACCAATGGTCTCATTTCTCCAAGGCACTTCCCTTACTTACCATTACAATTTTCCCATAAGCATGTTTCCCAAACTCTCCCTGTGGAAAGATGCTATTCCAGGAATTCTCCCCATGTGCCAGGCTCCCATGAAATTAGCATTGAGCTGAAAAGATTGAAAATATTTACACTTAATGAGAGAAGAATTAAGATAGGAGCACTATCTTTAGGTATTTAAAAGGCTTATGCAGAGCCAAAGCATCATAAACATTATAATTAGTTAAATACATGGGCAGAAAAGTAGATGGGCTGGTCGTGTAACAAAAATGAGGGATAATCATTGGGTAGACTGTGAGCTCTGCTGACATACATGCAATGTCAAGAGATTCAGCATAATGACTTTAGCCCACTGAGATTTCCCGTGAAGAACATTTGCAAGAGACCCACTGGATAAGAATCTCTGAATGCATGCTGATGCCTAATCCTTGAAGGTATGCCCTTATCAATGAAATCACGAATGCACAAAAAAATCTTTGAATTATAAAGGTGTTAGAGAGGACATGGGAAAGATGAACAAACTTTGTTCTGTTCGGCTTTACAGAGCACAAGAAAGAGCAGTGGGTCAAAATTGGGGATAGAGTAATAGACCGTGGCTTGCTGCAAGAAAAAAATATAACCTCTTAACAATTGGAACTGTCATCATGTTTGATAGATTGCTTTAGTAAATAATGGGTTCCCTCCCACTGAAGGTCTTTAATTGAAGACTAGGTGGCCACATCCAACCATGTCATACAACAGGATTCTCTTTCTAGCAAGAGTTAGGCTACATGGCCTCTGAGGTCCCATCAAAACCCATAATTCTCTGAGCCTCAAAATGTATTGCAGGCCTGGCTGGCCTATAACAGAATGTTTAAATGTTCACCAAAGGGTTTGGAGTATTTTGGTTCTTCATAGAGTTACTAGGTTTAGAAATTAAGGGAATACCATTATCTTGAAAGTATTTTGATTTCAGCAAAATGTGTCAGAATTAGGATTTGAACCCATTGTTTTCCTTCTTTTTTCTCAAAATATATCATCATTATACATCTGTTTAAATGTTGTAACCTCCCAATAGAATGTAAGCTCGGTAGGGGGAATGACTGTGTGTGCATATGTGTGTATAGGGTTCCACATATTTGCAACTGCAGTATTCGTCATATTCCTTTATACAGAGAACACACTCAGTGTATTCTTGCTGAGTTATTGAATCAGATATTGTTTTTCTTCTCTTTGGGGTGGATTCCCAAGAAGCAGAATCCAAATTTGTTCTTTTGTGATGACAACACTTTTCTACTACTTCTATCTAGGTTCTTTTTTTGATCGTGGCTTTCTGATAGTCCAATAATTTTTAAATTCTCTCTCCTGGATCTATTTTCCAGGTCAGTTGTTTTTCCAATGAGATATTTCACATTGTTTTCTAATTTTTCATTCTTTTGGATTTGTTTTACAGTGTCTTGATTTCTCATAAAGTCACTAGCTTCCAATTGCTCTATCCTAATTTTTAAGGAAGTGTTTTCTTCAGTAAGCTTTTGGACTTCCTTTTCCATTTGGCCAATTTTGCTTTTTAGGGCATTTTTCTCCTCATTGGCTTTTTGGACCCTCTTTGCCATTTGGGTTAGGCTATTTTTTAAGGTGCTATTTTCTTCAGTATTTTTTTGGGTCTCCTTTAGCAAGCTGTTGACTTGTTTTTCATGATTTTCTCGCATCACTCTCAGTTTTTCCTCTACTTCCCTTACTTACTTCTCAAGATCCCTCTCGAGCCCTTCCAAGGCCTGAGACTGATTCATGTTTTTCTTGGAGGCTTTGGATGCAGGAGCTTTGACTTTGTTGTCGTCTTCTGATTGTATATTTTGATCTTCTTTTTCACCAAAGTAAGATAATGTAGTCTGACTCTTTTTGCGCTGCTTGCTCATGATCCCGGCCAATTACTTGAGTTTTAAACTCTTTGTTAAGGTACGAATCTGCTTCCAATGTGGAGAATGTCCTGTCCCAAGCTTCGGGGGTTTGCATAGCTGTTTTCAGAGATACTTGTAGGGACCTGTAAATTTTCAGTTCTTCCAAGGTGGTATGATAAGGGGTGAGGTGTTTACTCCTTTCCTGGCCTGCGACTACAAGTACTCCTTTCTGTCCTGTAACTGTGAGAAGGGGCTTCTCTCCGCAATCACTACAAGCTCCACCAAGCCAGCGCTCCTCCTCACCCCAGCACCGCTGCCCAGAACTGTGACCCAGATCCACACACAGGCAAAGCAAGAGATTCCTGCCTCAGCACTGGCAAAGAGATTCCTGCAATCCCCTCTCTAATCAGCCACTGGATTCCCCCTCAGTCTGTGGGCCAGAAGCTCAGGAAGCAGCTGCCCCCCTGCCCCCCCAGGGCCATGCTCTTGGGGAATGGAGACTTCCTTTCTCAGCACCGACAGAAACAGACTTTTCCCACTGACCTTCTAAGTTGTCTTTGGCATTAGTGGATTGAGGAGTCTGGAAACCTCCACAGCTGCCTGTGATTCAGTCGTCTGAGGCCTGCTCCAGGTTAGTTGCGGCCTGCGCGCCCACGCTGTGCTCCCAGCCCGGTGCGATACACCTTTCTGATCAATCTTCCAGGTTATCTTGGGCTGGAAATTTGTTTCACTCTGTCTTTTTGTGGGTTCTTCTGCTGCTTCAGAATTTGTTTAGAGCCATTTTTTATGAGTATTTGGAGGGGTTTGGGGGAGAGCTCAAGCAAGTCACTGCTTTCACTCCACCATCTTGGCTCCGCCCCTCTACTACTTCTTAAAAAGCTTTATACTGAGGCATTTGTTCATTTTCAAGTCCCTAAAGTTGAAACACATTATTTTGCTGGTGCACTGATAGCAAAAATAAAAAGCAAAAACAAAAAAAATAAAATAAAATAAAGAAGCAAATAAATGAAATAACTATTTAGTTTTCTTGACTTTATCCAGGCAACACTACTTCCTGAAGCATAGCTTTTTTTTTTCTTTTCCTTAAATGATCTGTGCCCTTTTTAAAACAATCCTAATCTTCCTAGAGGATGGATTACAAGCAAATAACCAGTTTCAGAAATACAGTGCCTGAGTTTCTGTTCTCTATTCAGTACTAGTAAAGGATGTTAATTTCATTGCAAGTCTATTCCCCAGAAACATTTTTCTTCAAACAATTAATGTGGGAGAATACAATGTCAATGAGAAAATAAGAACCCCAAGAAAAAATAATTTTATTTTTCTTATCCCAAGGCAATGAATGTTCCTAGTGGTTTCCTCACTAGCTTTCAATTTAACTAGCCAACAGACACTCTTAAAAAATAAGAAAAACAGAATTTTAGATTTACTTCGTCTCTGGTTAGAAAAGAAGCAGAAATATGGTCATTTGATAAATGTTTTAAAAGAGAGCGGTTGTCTATTTGCATTAGAGAGCATAACAGGTACATGGGCGGTGTCTGTACAGAGCAAAAGAGGCCTGCGCTAGTAGAGCCTAGCTGTCCATTGGAACCATAAACTGCATTCATCAAATGTAAAGACACTTAAAATCATCATCGAGAATTCTGTCTATCACAATGCTTTCACAATTTGACTATTCCAACTACCCAACAAGAATTTTACTTTAAAGATTTCTCTGTTGTACTTATTATATCGTGTCAACTGGAAAGATGGATCATAAGAAACGATATAGTTGTACTACTGACCATAGCAATATTTCAGAATGTAGCATAGAGTCCAAATGAGAAGGACGCTTATCAAACACAATTCAAGTAACTTGAATATAGAAGGAACTAAACATAGAGGCCATTACTTGATTAAGGGAAAATAGGAAATGCTAAAAGAGAAATCTTTGAACATGGAAGCAGGAAACAATTATTCAGTCAAAGTAGCATTTATTAAGTGCATACCATGTGCCAGGCACTGTGTAAAACACATTGAAGAAAGACAAAAAGCAATCTTTACTCTCTAGAAACTCACAGTAACTATAATGCGTTAGCAGTGGCAAGTGAAATGCTTAAAGATACTTGTCAGCATATTTGAAAGAGTGATTGGAGGCAGATGGGAAGACTATCTGTCTCTTTTATCACCAAAGCATTTAAAGTTGCTCAGTTATAGGTCTACTGATACAGCACTCTCAAGGCTGTTTCCTCCAGTTTATGTGTATTGATGCATGAAAATGAGACAACAAATTTGTGGCGTAAATATGAAGACATGTCATAGTCATAGACATGTCTCAGACATGTTTGAGATAGAGGTAAATATAATTTGCCCTTTTTTAAGAAAAAAACCCTTCTCAAGACAGATGCTATCACATAGTAAAAAAAAAAGTATTTTTACTGTGAAAAATTCTTTTAAGATATATTTATTGACATACTTGTTGTTTTTTTATCACTTAAATTACTCCAATTACTTCCCCTCCCTGACAGTTATGCTTAATAACAGCTTTTAAAAATAGAGGAAAAAAGAGGAAAAAAATAAGCAAAACCTCTTAACACAGAAAAAACAGGGGCTATCTTAGGCAGTGGTTCACACTCTGCATTCATAAAGGAGTAGGTTTAGGGTATCGTCATGGTATTTCTTTGAGGCTGATTTCTTCATTTCTAATTTTGCAGCATTCATTTTCCATTATTTTGTAATTAGTCCTTCCCTTTAGATTGCTCCAGGGCGTTGTTTAGATTATATTCTTGATTGTTTATGTCAGTCTCCAGGTTTTCATCTAGGTCTTTCAGTGCTTCTCTGTATATTCATCCCCTTCATTAGTATGGACAGCACAATAGTATTCCATTACATAAATGTTCTAGAATTTGTTAGCCATTCACCAATCAATTTACAGCTACTTTCTTTCAAGTTCTTTCCTATCACAAATAGTACTGCTATAAATATTTGAGTGCATATGTTTATATAAACTATGTGTGCGTGCATGTAATTTATAACTATATGGAAAGAAAAGTGAGAGGAAAGAGAGGCAGGCATGGAGAAAGAGAAAACAGTTAAAGAAAAACAGATTAAAGAGGAGAGAGAGAAGAGAGAGAGAGAGAGAGAGAGAGAGAGAGAGAGAGAGAGAGAGAGAGAGAGCGAGCACATTGGGTTTTTTTGGTTCTTTCTGTCAATGACCTTATTGTAGTATATGCCTAGCAGTACTAACTGTGGGTCAAATTATTTCAGAATTTTAGTCACTTTACAGAATTGCAAATGGGTTTCCACAATGATTAAACTTATACTGTGAAAGTTTCTTTTAAAAATGGGCACTTAGGTAAAATTTGTCCTGTTAGTGAAGGAGAAGTGTTAGAAAAATCTGAAGCAAAAATCTACTACAGTGAGTGAGTGAAGGAAAGTATTACGCTTCTCATGAGAGAAGCAGGCACAGCACACTTTAGTAGCACATGGGCACTGGTTCAGTGGTAGAATCAACTTTTAATACGTTAGTAAGATCCATACTCCACCCATCAGGGCTCCTATTGGTCTAGTTCATTTGAGTTACACCCTTCCTGGACAGCACATAACATGTTTGTCCATGCTCTGTTAACTCCGCCTACTCCACAGGTCCCATGATAAAAAATGGCGGCTATGTCAACCCTTGAGGTGTGTCAGTTCATATTCAATAAGCTTATTAAGCAAGTGTGGTGAAGAAAAGCGTTTCCCTGTTGAAGCCCTGTTCTTGAACCTGGCTGGTTGCAACTGGTTTAACCTCTAGGACTCTTTCTTAAGAAGTAGTTGTTTACATAAAAGTTTGGAGCACGTTCTGATTGGTTGAGGGACTAACCCCTATCTTACAGAAGGAAAAGAAGGAAAAGGAGATTTAAACTATAGTTGGATACATCAATATAAAAATTTGATAAAGGCAAGTTTGTCTCTATTCAGCCACAATGCAAGTGATCTGCTGAGTTGTGGTAGGCTATAATAATAATAATAATCTTGCTTAATATGAAATCCAATAGGGGTAAATGTAAAGGTTTGCACTTGAGCACAAAAAGTCAATTCCACAAATATAAAATGGAGAAGTATGGATAGAAAGCAGCTATTTTGAAAAGGATATGGGGTTTTTACTGCACTGAAAACTCACTGTGATTCAGCAGTATGATGTGGCAGAGTACAATGCTAATGCAATTTTGTGGGGCATTAGAAAGGGAATAGCTTTCAGGTACAGGGAGGTGAGAAAATCAGTTTATGCCACTGTTGTCAGAACTCATCTATTGTATTGCATTCAATTCTGGGTGCCATAGAGGGACACTAACAAACTGGAGAGTGTCCAAAGAAGAGAGCATAGTGAAGTGCCTTGAGCTGCAGAAATATGAAGTTTGGTGGAAAGGAGCTTTGATGCAAATTCAGTCCAGTTCCCTCATTTTACAGAGGAGCAAGCTGAGGCTCAGAAAGGGTGGATTTACCCAGTTCAAACAAGTTGTAATTGGTAAAGTCAAGATCTGAACTCAAATATTCTGACTCCAAATCTGCTTCTCTTTTCAAAGTAGCCTACTCCTGTTCATTTCCATTTTCATTTCGTATCTCCCTAACTTCAGGCCCTTATTCCAAACCTAATCTTATACACAGACTCCGGTTATAGGGAAGAAAAGCAATCAAATTCACTCTAAAATCTTTGTTAGAAAGCCAAACCTTTCTGGATTCTCGTTCTCCCTCTCTCTCTCTCTCTCTCTCTCTCTCTCTCTCTCTCTCTCTCTCTCTCTCTCTCTCTCTCTCTCTCTCTCTCCCCCCCCCCCCAGAGCTATAGTGAAAATGAAACAAGTGGAACTTTGCAGCAAGATGACAACATGGGAGGTAAAATTCTTTCCTATAGTGAAGGATTAAAAACAAACTGTGAGTTGTAGTAGTGGCTCCACTGGGGACTCAACTGGTCAGTTCCAGTTGGGCAATGCTTCTCCTTCCTTCCTTCCTTCCTTCCTTCCTTCCTTCCTTCCTTCCTTCCTTCCTTCCTTCCTTCCTTCCTTCCTTCCCTTCCTTCTTTCCTTCCTTCCTTCCTTCCTTCCTTCCTTCCTTCCTTCCTTCCTTCCTTCCTTCCTTCTTTCCTTCCTTCCTTCCTTCCTTCCTTCCTTCCTTCCTTCCTTCCTTCCTTCTTCCTTCCTTCCTTCCTTCCTTTCTCCTTCTCTTCCTCTTTTCCTTCTTTCCTTCATTGCCTCCCTCCCTCCTTCCCTCTTTCCTTCCTTCCATCCCTCCTTTTTTCTCTCCCTTCTTCTCCCATTCTCCTCTGACTTGTCTCCCTCTGTCTACATATGAAATCTTACCCTTACTTATTGGTGCTCTGCCCAAAGAAATAAATTTTGATCACTGAAACCTTGCAAGATTTCTTGGGGTTTATGAGCTAGATTTCTTTTTTAAGGACCATGCCTTAAATTGAAGTCACTGTGGCTCTAATTGATTAGCCAGCAATAGGTCCAGCTCAAGCCTCATTTGGTCATTCTTTGGGTTCTGATAGCTCAGAATGAGTGTAAATAGCAATTGTTTCTCTTTTGTCCAGAAACCCTTATGGTCTTCTCTTTCAGATTTTTTTTTTTACTAGATAAAAGAGTCCATTCTTTGCCTTGCTCCTTACCTAGCCTTAACCACTAAATGGGTGTTGCCTCAGACAAACTGAGACCTAGGAAAGAGCTTAGCTTAAAAAACAAGAACAACAACAACAACAACAACAAACACAAGGTCTTCAGCTGCATGGAGGTCATCTGCAGTCATGCTGATCTATATCTTGCCACTGGACCCAGATGCCTGTGGAGGAGAGAGTGAGTCTGGTGATTTTGCACAGCCCTCTCTCACTTAAATCTAATTCATTGTAAATCATGATATTACTTTCCTTATGTCATTGGTCTTCTTAGAGAACAAAGGGCAAACAACAATACCTTCTCTATACTTCATTTATGATCTTCCACAAATGAAGAGAGAATCTCAACCACCAATGGAAAAGTCCCATTGCGGTGACATTTTCTCCCTCTTATTTCCCTATTTGCCATCCCACTCAAGCCTTCTGGGGATAAGTCCTGGGATTCTGGTAGTTGGACCACTCCATCCTTATACAACTACACTTCAGCAGACAGTCCTATGCTGCTCTGAAGAGCTCAGCACATACCCTACCCATACAGCACTCTATATTATGTCTTTACCCCTCAGTTGAATTTCCCTGGAGTTCAATGTCAGTCAATTATTTCTCTGGTTTGGGACCAGATTTGAGACTCAGCAGACACAACCTTTATTAGACATCACCGTCTGCACAAAAGCCTATAAACTAACAAACCAAAAATATTAGATAACTATATTGATGTGCTTTATTCTTTTAACATTTTTATGGCTATCTCCTTTATTAGGATGTAAACACTCTCTTAGGACCAAAAAAAGGGGAAATATACAAACAATGCAAATGTAACACTTTTACACACAAAGGCTTGAACTTCTACCTTTAAATTTTTATTGAAATAAGAATAGAAGGGAAATATATTTTTTGAATAAATAAAGAACCTTGTTCAAATGGGGTTTAATGAAAAATAGTCTATTGTCTGACAGTCCACAGAGGTGTGGTTATTTTTTAAAATTCTACCAAGCAGACAATATAAGACAATATAAGAGTTATGTTGTCACTATTGAGGCTGAAAGAGCTTTTGGTAGAATGAAATGGATTAAGGTTTTTTTTGTTGTTGTTGGTATTAAAGAAGTGGCGATCTAGGGAGCTTTTCACTAATTGGATTTAAAAAATGAAACTTCAAACCTACAGTTAAGACACATTCCATATAATGTGGGCTCAAATTAATTTGGGGGTTAATTTCACAGAGCTGAATCATGTTTCAGTATTCCAAAGCTGTTTCAGGCACAAAATAAGAACGCATAGGCGACTGCTGATTTAATTAAATTCTACTTAATGATAAATATCGGGTAGGTTCCAGAACGGTGTCAACTCTACGAGAAATAACAGTACATTGTCCCAATTGAAAAAGTAGGTAATTAAAAGGTAAGGACCTTTAGTTAATTACTCTTTAGCAGTCAAGACTGGATTTTATTATATACTGTAATTATGGTATGTAATATATAATTGTATAATGAATGTAGCCCATGTTATGTACTACAATAATCTCTTATTATATGCTGTAATGTCATTGTGTCCAAATTGATTTTCCATGAATTTCTCTCTTTCTAAATTTCCATGCCATGACAGTTTATTTAAAGAAAACATGGTTTCATGATTGATGCTTGTTAACCTGGGGCCTGTGATTGTCTAAGTATAGGTAACTCTCAGTGTAAGAACCCTTGCTACCAGTAAAACTATCAAATAATTTGTGGCTTAGTAGATAAGTCCAAGGCTTTTGACTGAGCCACTTAAAGGTCAAGTGATTTGCCCAAGTTCACAAAGTTGGTAAGTGTTAGAAACAAGATTTGAACACAGATCTTTCTGACACTAAGCCTAGCTCTGTATCCATGCTGCCCTGATGGTATAGGATAATCTGAATGAAACAAATTGTCTTGTATTTCAATTAGGTACATTTACAGCATTTGGGATATGACTATGTTATGGTGGGGGTAGATATTTTAAATAAAAGCATGGCTAGGTCTACAAAAATAAACTGGAGTATGTTTATTTGTGTAACTACTTGGCCTGGCAGATAGATGTTATATAGCTAAGTTAAATAACAGAGAGATTGCTGGATTTGGAGTCAGGAAGACACACAACCCCCAGAGTCTCAGCAGGGTCATCAATAAAATTCTTCCTCAGACACTTTGCATACTTTGAAGCACTATGTAAATTCTAGCAATTACTAGCCTTTGTTCTTTTGAATAATTGGACAATTAATTCAGTTAAAGAAATATTAATTCAGAATGTAATATTGAATCTTCATCTGATCCAGAATATAGACTCCATGACTCTGTTAAGTTGGACGATTATCTGTCAGACATTGTTTTTGACTTTGTGTCACTAGAAGGAGGTCAATACAGGCCCAATGTTAAAGCTAGAGCAATTGGTTTCATAGGTTACCTTTTGTCCTCCCAAAAATATACATGCACACAGGCACATCATTTACTTCTTTATAGCAAGCTCTCATTTGGCACATAATAAAAATCAGTGTATCTTTATCTGAAGAAAACACATTATAAAAGTCTTGTTGGTCTTTTATTCTCAAAGAAGACCAATGACATCATGAGGGTGATATCTTGACTTGTGGGTGAATTGGGTTTAAGTGAGTTAGAGCTGTTCAAAGTCATCAGTTTTGCTTTCTCCTCCAATCCTCTCAGTCCAGTGGCAAGACAAAGGTCAGGAAGACTAGTGATGGCCCAGGAAGCGGTAGGCGAGCTTGGTCTTTCTAAATTAAATATAAAAGTCTAGCAAACAAATAAATGAGGTGTTTCAAAAGAACACAAAACCCATTGCCTGTCTCCAGGAAGCGATGAGGCAGCTGCACAAGGGATTGGGGAATGGGGTGGGGTAGGAAGGAAATAGAAAGATGGTAAACTTAGCAAGTCCCAGTAATGATAAAGCAGTTTTCTTCAACAAATAACACGTCACATCCATCCAGATCATTCCGTAAGTGGATGAGTGAACAAGATGTGTCTACAATTGCTCATGATAATATTTAATTCCAGGTAGCAACATGTCTCACTTTGCAATCAGCTCACCACTGCCAAGTTTCTGTCCCTGGAACCTCTCTACCAAAGTTGCTGAGCTTTATCCCAAAGGCAATTTCTCTTCCCATGATCCTTTAGTCCTTCCATGAATGTAAAGGCTTTCCATCTGGAGGTGGAAGAACTCCATTTCCCACCAGGCTCCACCTTCAATAAGTGGGAGATGGAAGATAAAAAGAAGAAGAAGAAGGAGAGAAGCATGGCTGTTGGGTGGTACAGCGGATAGAGTACTGGACCTGGAGTAAGGAAGACCTGAGCTCAAAACTGACCTCATTACTAACTTATATTAGTAATTATTTAATAACTGTGTGACTTTCAGCAAATCATTTAACCTCTGTATGATTCAGATTCCTTAACTGTACAGTGGAGACAGTAATAGTACCTACCTCAAAATGTTGCTGTGAGGATCAAATCAGATATCTGTAAAATGAGTTGCCAACCTTAAAGCTGTATACAAATACTAGCTATAATCATTAATAGCAATCATCATCACTATCATTTTCATTGTCATAGCTGGAGGTAGTGGTAGTAATTGGTTTGGTGATTGTGTTAGTTAAGAACTGGGTTTTGTTGGTATGGGGAAATCACAGGTAAGAAAACTCCCTCCAACCAGGAAGCTCAGCACATTCTTTGTAGGTGATAGTTTAAGAGAAATGCCTAGAATATTGGGTGGGTTTGTGACTTGACCAGGGTCGCAAAACCAATATGTGTCAGAGGTAGAACTGGAACCCATAACATCCTGGATCAGAAGCCAGATTTTTTACTATATCCATGACTGTCTCTCTTCTTGGAGTAACTATTAACTGGCTATTCTTGTTGGTTTTCTCACAAAGCCTAATCACAATTAGTGTTTTTGGAGGTCACATCATACTGTTGACTCATTTTGAACTAAGAGGTGGCTCGTCCTTTTTTCACATGACTTACTTGAAGTAAAAAATCTCTCATCTTGTACTTGTGAATAGAATCTTAATGAAAGACTTCAAACTTATGAGTACAGTTTTATCTTCATAAATCTATAGAGTAATTGTTGCTGTTGCACATGTTATCTGAGATACGATTTGAACCTGGGTCTTCCTGACTGTAAGTCCAGGATTTTTTATTGTGCTATGAAATATATATGTATGTATATATGTTTGTATACATGTGCATGTGTATGTCTGTGTGTATGTATGTATACGTATGCAGACACATATACACACACACTGAGGCCAAGAGAAATAAAGTTATTTGCTCAGAGTCCAGTAGATTTTAAGTGGCAGATCCAAGATTAGAACCTACATCTCCTGACTCCTATGCTAAGGGTCTTTTTACTGGGGAGATAACTTGATAATTAGCCAAAACTGAATGTCTGATAACACAGTTTTTCTTTAATAGATTTGAATGTACCATAAACATTTTATAAACAAGTATGTTGTGGTCTCATGATGTATTGTAGGGTTCACCTTGGAACAATTCAGACTCAGACCATCTCCAATCCAAAGGCATTTATTGGGATTGATGCTTCTTAAAAGTAGGCTGGGTTCCAGCTTCAGTAAGACAAGACAGTAAGACAAGATTTTTGGTGTAGTGATGCTGATTACACAACAGAAATAATGAATATTATAAAGGCAAGATGGATTTGTTAAGGGATTAGGTAACAGGGGAGGTGTCTTTGCCTCAGTGGAACTGCGCATGGGATTATTCATAATGCATATAGAAAAGCTCAAATGAGGGTACATAAACATATGATAATGATATTATAATAAGCCTCCCTATTCATAAGTTCATCCAGAGGACATCTTTTTCTATTACTGTGCAGGTGCCTACTTATGAAAGTTCCTTCTATTATTTTGGGGTCCACATCCTGCAGGGGCATCCTGGTAGTGCTGCTTTCAGGTTGGCCGGTTATTGTGGTCCTGAGATTAGATGTATGTGATTGTGGTTGAGTGCATGGACACACCTGCTGTTTCTGTGAAAAATATGAGGAATGGATCTGGGGTCAGCGGCTAGCTAGAGGCAGTGGCTAGCATTCCATCACATGGACATGCCTGCTGTTCTAGTGGAGCATGAGTTCGTGGATGTGCCTGCTGTAGGTAGTGAGGCACAGATGAGGAAGTTAAGGGGTTGAGTTGGGGGGCAGTGGCGAGGTAGGAGTAGTGGCTATATTGAGTCTGGGGGCAGTGGTGTGGTGAAAGCCAGATTGTGTGGTCAAATCAGGACATTCTTGCTGTTCGGCGAGGACCATAAAAAAATTTAGAATATTGAGGCTGGGGGCAGCTTTATTAGGATTCCATTAACTATACATAGCAGTACCATTTGCTCTAACTAAAATAGTTCTTAAAATTAAATTGGAAAAATTTGGTGAATTAACATTATGCAAAAGTTGTTGCAAATGGATTGTATGGACCAGAATCTGAGCAAGGAACTGATTATGTTTTTTAATTACCTATATTTATGTACCTGGGTATGCCTTTTCCTTTATTACCCTACATAATACACAATCTCAAAGTGTTTTATTGATCCTGAGAAACTGAATTGTACTTAAGCTTTAGAAATTTCTCCTTTAAAATTAAAAAAAAAAATAAAGCTTACTAAAAATATTCATAGCCCTTGTGTCAGCATCTGCTGTTATAGGGAGGGGCCCAGGTGAATTGGAAGAGTTAGTCAGGTTTTTGTGGCTTAAGCTGCTTGCAAATTACTTAATGGGGTCAAAGAGGGGGTATTGTGAGAAAGGAATGGAGATTTATCTGACATTCCTCCTTTAAACTCAAGAAAAGCACAAAGAAAAAATGTCATGACACCACAAACATCACATGTTCCAGGAGCTTCTCATGAACCTCTAAACATGTTTTATCCTCTATAATTCTCTTTTGCAAATTAATGACTCAAAGACTCCCTTCCTCTTGATTTCTAACCTTTTCCTCTTCTACTTCTCACATAGAAAGGAAAGAATAAAAAGGAAAAAAGAAAGAAAAGAATAGGACATGTGTCAAAGGGTTGCTTTCACAAGAAATCCTGGGAAGCATGTGATTATAAATGAATAAATGAATGATAGATATAAAACATTAACTAAGCACTGATATGCAATGCACTGTTCTAACAAATAGAAAAAGAAAATTCTAGCTCTCAGGGTCCTCACATTCTGATTGTGGGGAGATGGGCAGAGAAACTCTTCTAAGGAGATTTAGCTTCACAGTGGATGGAAAGGCCTGAAGTTTCTAAGTGTCCCTCCAGGGCAGATGGTTCAGCCCAGGAGTCCTTAGAATACATCAAGGTGCATGCCACAGAGTATTGTACCACCACCATTGGAAAGTGGGTATTGGGCCTTGGAGAGTAAAGAGGGATTTGAGGGTTCTCTGTGGCAAAAGGAGGGCTTAGACAGGTCAGTGTCTGGTAAAGAAAAAATAAAGAGAAGGGAGCATTGATAAGAAAGTTGGAGTTGGGCGAAGCCAAGATGGCAGAGCAAAAGTAGCAACTTGCTTGAGCTCTCCCCAAACCTCTCCAAATACCTATAAAAATGGCTCTAAACAAATTCTAAGGCAGCAGAGCCCACAAAAAGACAGTGAAACAAATTTCCAGCGCAAGATAACCTGGATGATTGATCAGAAAAGTATATCGCGCGGGTATGGGAGCAGAGCGCAGTGCTGTGCGGGTGCGCAGGCCACAGCGAAACTGGAGCAGGCCTCAGAGGACTGAATCACGGGCAGTTGTGGAGGTTTCCAGACTCCTCAAACCACATATGCCAAAGACAACTTAGAAAGTCAGTGGGAAAAGTCTGTTTCTGTGGTGCTGAGAGAGGAAGGCAAGGTCTCAGCTCCAGTTGCCCGAGAACACCCTGGGGTGGGCAGCTGCTTCCTGAGCTTCTGGCCCACAGACTGAGAGGGCATTGAGTGGCTGATCACAGGGGGATTGCAGGGATCTCTCTGCTGGTGCTGAGGCAGTAATCTCTTGCTTTGCTCCTGCTTGGATCTGAGTCACAGTTCTGGACGGGGGTCCTGGGGTGAGGAGGAGCAATGGCATGGTGGAGCTGGTAGTGGCTGTAGACAGGAAACCTTCCTCACAGCTCAAGGACAGAAAGGAGTGCTTGTGGTCACTAATAGACCACAGCACAGGCCAGGAAAGGAGTAAACACCTCGCCCCTTATCATACCACCTTGCAAGAACTGAAAATTTACGGGTCCCTACAAGTATCTCTGAAAACAGCTATATAAACCCCCGAAGCTTGGACAGTACATTCTCCACATTGGAAGCAGATTCATACCTTAACAAAGAGTTTAAAACTCAAGTAACTGGATGGGATCATGAGCAAGCAGCGCAAAAATATTCAGACTATATTATCTTTGATGATAAAGAAGATCAAAACATACAACCAGAAGAAAACAACAAAGTCAAGCTCCTACATCCAAAGCCTCCAAAAAAATATGAATCAGTCCCAGGCCTTGGAAGAGCTCAAAAGGGATTTTGAGAAGCAAGTAAGAGAAGTAGAGGAAAAACTGGAAGAGAAATGAGAGTGATGCAAGAAAATCATGAAAAACAAGTCAACAGCTTGCTAAAGGAGACCCAAAAAAATACTGAAGAAAATAACACCTTAAAAAATAGCCTAACCCAAATGGCAAAAGAGGTCCAAAAAGCCAATGAGGAGAAGAATGCCCTAAAAAGAAAAATTGGCCAAATGGAAAAGGAAGTCCAAAAGATTACTGAAGAAAATACTTCCTTAAAAATTAGAATAGAGCAATTGGAAGCTAGTGACTTTATGAGAAATCAAGACACTGTAAAACAAATCCAAAAGAATGAAAAATTAGAAAACAATGTGAAATATCTCATTGGAAAAACAACTGACCTGGAAAATAGATCCAGGAGAGAGAATTTAAAAATTATTGGACTATCTGAAAGCCATGATCAAAAAAAGAGCCTAGACATCATCTTTCAAGAAATTATCAAGGAAAACTGCCCTGATATAGTAGAACCAGAGGGCAAAATAGAAATTGAAAGAATCCACAGATCTCCTCCTGAAAGAGATCCCCAAAGGAAAACTCCTAGGAATATTGTAGCCAAATTCCAGAGTTCCCAGGTCAAGGAGAAAATATTACAAGCTGCCAGAAAGAAACAATTCAAGTACTGTGGAAACACAATCAGGATAACACAAGATTTAGCAGCTTCTACATTAAAGGACCACAGGGCATGGAATATAATATTCTGGAGGCCAAAGGAGATAGGATTACAACCAAGAATCACCTACCCAGCAAAACTGAGTATAATCCTTCAGGGGAAAAAATGGTCATTCAGTGAAATAGAGGACTTTCAAGCATTCTTGATGAAAAGACCAGAGCTGAATAGAAAATTTGACTTTCAAATGAAAGACTCAAGTGGAACATGAAGAGGTAAACAGGAAAGAGAAATCATAAGAGACTTATTAAGGTTGAACTGTTTACATTCCTGCATGGAAAGATGATATTTATAACTCATGAGACCTTTGTCAGTATTAGGGTAGTTGGAGGAAAAAAATTATATGTATGTATGTAGATAGACAGATAGATAGATAGATAGATAGATAGATAGATAGATAGATAGATAGATAGATAGTAGATAGATAGGATAGAGGGCACAGGGTGAGTTGAAGATTAAGGGTCATATCTGGAGAATAAAATTAAGGGATGAAGAGGATTATACTGGAGAAGAAGAAAGGGAGAGGTAGAATGGGGTAAATTATCTCACAAAAAAAACAGAAAAGAAAAGCTCTTACAGTGGAGGGAAAGGGGAAGGTGAGAGGAATGAGTGAATCTTATTCTCATAGGATTTGGCTTAAGGAGGGAATAACATACACATTCAATTGGGTAAGGAAATCTGTCTTACCCTACAGGAAAATAGGGGAGAAGGGGACAAGACAGCGGGGGATGATAGAGAGGAGGGCAGATTGGGAAAGGGGTAATCAGAAGCAAATACTTCTGAGGAGGGACAGGGTCAAAAGAAAGAATAGAATAAATGGGAGGACAGGATAGGATTAAGGGAAATAGAGTTAGTTCTTCACAACATGTCTCCTATGGAAGTGTTTTGCATAACTGCACATGTACAACGTATATTGAGTTGCTTGCCTTTTCAATGAGGGTGGGTGGGGAGGGAGGAAGGGAGAAGATTTGAAACCTAAAGTTTTAAAAACATATGTTTAAAAAAAATGTTTTCACATGCAACTGGGAAATAAGAAATACAGGAAACGGGGTACAGAAGTCTATCCTGCTGTACAGGAAAATAGAAGGGGAAGGGGATAAGAGAAGGGGGAGAGATAGAAGAGAGGGCAGACTAGGGGAAGGGGTATTCAGAATGCATGCCATCTTGGGGTGGGGGGAAGGGAGAGATGGGTGAAAATTTAGAACTCAAAAACCTGTGGAAGTAAATATTGAAAACTGAAAATAAGTAAATTTATATTAAAAAAATAAAAATAAGAGAAGCTTCTCCTCCCCCCCAAAAAAAAAAGAAAAGAAAATGAAAGTTGGAGTTGGAGGAATTTGGTTCCCCTTTTAAAGCCAGTTGCCACATATGGCCACATAGTGACGTGTGTATCATGTGGCGAGTTCTTAGCCATTCTTGTTAATTGACTGATGGTTTGTCTTTGAGAATACCCCGGGAAGCTGTTTCTATTTCTCCTCACTGGATAAAGCGTGTTACTTGGTGTCAGCAAGATTCAAGGTACTCCTAGATCTGTAACTCTGAGCAAGTCACTTAACTCCTGCTGCCTCAGTTTCTTCATTTGTAAAAAGGGAATAATGATAGTACCTCCCTCAAAAGGTTATTTTAAGGATCAAATGAGATAAATTATGTCAAATCTCTTTGCAAACCTTAAAGTTCAACATAAATGCTAGTTGTTGCTACTGCTACTGCTATTACTAACACTACTATTGCCGCTGCTGCTGCTGCTGTTGCTGCTGGTACTACAGGTGCTACTACTACTCCCCAAACGAGGATGAGTCCTGGGGCGGGGGGCCCAAACCACTGACCCTAGTTTTCTTAAAGCTCTTAATATGGCTGTAGCTTCCTCCAATCTTGCTGGCTTTAGGCCCTTTGGTCCCTGTTGCTGCTGGCAGTGAAATTTTCTCGACTACCACTGCTTCTGATTCTTTCTCCTCTCTCAGGGTACCTTTTTGGAAAGGCATAGAAGAGCAATAGCAACAGGGTTTGAGCAGTGGATGAGGGATAGCAATACGGTCTTGGCAATGGCCAAAGGGGAAAAGAGAGAGTCTGGACATTAGTTCTGCTCTTTGCTGGACCTAATCTGTCTGTCTCCCAAGCATCTTTAAAATCATAGGGAAATCTTTTTTTGTAGCAGACATTAAAAGTGTGTTGGGTAGTATAACAGATACAGCCCTGGACTGTGTGTCAGGAAAATATGAGTTCAAATCTGGCCTCAGACACTAGCTGTGGGATCCTGGGTAAGTCACTGAACCTCTTTTTACCTCAGTTTTGTCATCTGTAAAAAGGAGACAATAATTGCACTGTTATTGTGAGAATCAAATGAGATATTTGAAAAGTGCTTAGTCCAGCGTCTGTCATCCAGTAAGTGTGTAATCACAGTTGTTAAATCTAAATCTGAAATCTCATCCCCTGACAGGACTTCCTCCAACCCTCTAGGTCTAGGAGAAAGAGTCTTTCTAGGATCAGGGTGAGTATTCTCCCTCCCTCCCTCCCTCTCTCCCTCTCTCCCTCTCTCCCTCTCTCTCTCTCTCTCTCTCTCTCTCTCTCTCTCTCTCTCTCTCTCTCTCTCTCTCTCTCTCTCTCTCTCTCTCTCTCTCTCTCTCTCTCTCTCTCTCTCTCTCCCTCTCTCTATTTCTATCTCTATCTCTTTCTTTCTCTCCCCTATATATATGTGTGTATATATACATACATACATACGTACACACATATTGAATCTCATTTTTTTTCTTTTTGGTAATTTCCTTCTTCAAAATAACTTTTCCTAGGGTCTATCTGTCAGTAGTCCAGAAACCACATAAATTCCCCCATTTTTACCTGGTTCTCATGTCCATGCAGATACACACACACACACACACACACCAGTCACTGAGTATCGTAAGTCAATTATTCTAGAGCTCTAAGCATGGTACTCCCTTCTTCTGCTCAATTCCCATCCGTGAGTGGGTGGCAGTGTCAGAACCTACCTTGAGGGTTCTAAGCCATACTCACATATGTTCAAAATAGCAGGAATGCTTTTCTGATTAAACTAAATGAACAAATATGCAACTGAGCAGATGGATGTTTTGTATGTGATTTTAATAATTAAATAATTTTAATAATTAAGCAAAACACTTGGTACTAAACTCAACAGATAAGTTAAAATGCAAGGTGGAGCTCTGGGAAAGAATAGGTAGTCACCATTATAAGTTAAATGTGTTTCTGAATAATTTGAAATAATATAGAGTTAAATACAAGTGAAGGTTTCAAGATTTTGCTGTGCTGGTTTCTGCATGTACCACCGAAGTATTACTGAAAAGTATTATGAAAAAATAATTTTTAACAATAGATCCCATATTATTTTGAAAACTCCTATACATAGCAACTGGAGTTATTTTAAATTGCTAGAAGTTTTGAATCATGCTTCAATACTTTGTAGTATAAGATATTTATTTTGTTTTAAGGATTACTTTCATTTTTGACGTTGTACCTTAGCAGCTGGCAGGTTTGTGACCCATAGATTTTCCTTAAAATGATTATTAAATTAAACTGAATATGGAAAAAAAAGATAACATATTATTTAATTATCAGTTTTAATATAAAAGTACAATGGCTAAATAATGTGTGTGTGTATCTGCATGGACATGAGAACCAGGTAAAAATGGGGGTATTTATGTGGTTTCTGGACTACTAAGAGATAGACCCTAGGAAAAATAATATTAATATACTTTTGAAAAGTATTGAAATCTACATTATGTTAACCACCCATTACATATACATGTGTATGTGTATGTGTATGTATATATATATGTATATCTATGTCTATATATATATATATATATATATATATATATATATATATATATATATGTGTGTGTGTGTGTGTATCTGTATATGTGTTGTTATACCCATCATGCCACATATTTTTAAAAGGTTAATAGGTTTGGGTTGCATAGAATACTTAGGAGGTGAGGTTTTGGAATAATGTAATTGACAATTTTATTAACCATGAACCAGGAGTGAGGATAACCATGGAACATGTAAGGTGAATCCTTGGTAAACATGAAAGATCAAGAAATTTAAGAAATATGGAGGAAGATCCACAGAATGTTGGATGGGCTGCTTGAGGAAGCTTAATGGGAAGACATGGATGAGAGTCACACATGCTGAAAGGACATGGATGGGTTAAAAGGTATATCTTTGAAGGAAACATTCACATTGTAATCACAAAATCACATTGACATCTAATTAGCTAACAATGCTTTTGGTGCTTGTGACATTCAATATGTGCCTCAAAAGAAATCTTGAAGAGCGACTATGAATGCTTGTCAAGGAATCAGTTACCCCCCCCCCAAATGTCACTGAATATTGTTTATTAAACCAAATGAATAGATCAGATCAGATATGCTTAACATATTACATGGTGGTATAATGGACAATGTCAGATCTAGAGTTAGGAAAATAGGAGTTCAAATCCTAAGGTTGACACTCACTAGCTGTGTGACCCAGGAAAATCATTTTTCTTCTGTCTTTCAGATTCTCAATCTTTAAATTGGAAAATGTGATACCCAGTACCTATTTTCTGAAATTGTTGTGACGATCAAATGAGGTAATATATGTAATAGGCTTTGCAAACATTTATGTGCCATATAAATGTCAGCTATTATAATGAGCTATTAGCTTGTCAGAGTAGAGCCTTTAAAGTCTTGCATTTTTAGTCAGAGAACGAAGGTTAAAAATCCTGTCTCTTCCAGTTACTAGCTATGTTACCTAGGGCAAGTTATTAACCTCTTTGGGGCTTCAGTTTCCTCATTTACCCCCTAAGACTGTGTCTCTCTATCTCACCTAGGCTGAAAGCAGAACAGACCATTCCCACTACCAATTAGCATGGAAAGCAGTTTTGACCAGCCCCAGTTCTGAGGTGGGTCATTTTGTCCCTCCTTAGGCAGCCTAGCGGACCCACACTAATAGAGCTCACCGTATTGGTAGTGAATTAAACATGAACATCTCACCACTATAGCAGCTCAGAACTCCCAGACTCAAGTGATCCCTCAGCTGCCCCAGCAATAGGGACTACATGTATGCATGCATCACCACCTTCAGCTCCTCATCTATAAAGGAAGTTAGACGATATAAGCTCTCTAGTCTCTCTGAGCTCTTAATCTGTGTTTATATTTTCTGACAAAGACATATCAACAAGGTGAATCAATGCCTATACTGTAAAGGTCAGTCATGTTTTCCACCATATATAATGATTGAATCTCTCAATATATTAACAGCAGCAAACTGTCAACTAAGAAGTAAATGGGCTAAGAAAAATATATACATTTTAAAATGTGCATTTTTTTGCCTACTTTAATAATCAGATTAGACTACCTACTTGCTTCTCCATTCAATTGCTTAGGAAGCCAATGGCAATAGTTTGCCAACTATAGAGACCTAACCTAAATTGGATTTAGTGTCTTTCTTCTGAAAGCTGACTTTCCTTCCTTCTATCTTATTAATCCTCCCACCAACCTCTGCCTGAGAGCAGATATTCATAGTCTCGTGACCCACATGAGGGCATTGAAGTTATGATTTTCCTAGGGCTGGCAACTTCCATTTCTTACACTACAGTGTATCCCACTAGGTTGCTGCTTTCCCAGGGGCATGCCAAGTAATGAAAAAAAGGAGAAGGTCAGCAATATAGGTACTGTCAATATTGTCTTATTCTTTCAACCATTTTTTTTAAATCTGAAGAGACAGGTGGTTTATGAAAAAAGAAAATAATCCATTGATGCCAAGAGGATTTTGCAAGAAGGGTAAAGAAAAGAAGAAAGATTACACATGGAAAGAATGGGAAGGAACAGAATCTTCCTGGAAAAAAAAAAGGCTAAGGGGATTTTAATGAAAAGGAACAGAAGGTGAGCTTACTTATGTGATACCGACAGAATGACAAAAACAATTCTTTTTTTTTTCATCAGTTTTGAGAAAGCAGAAATACAGAATTACAGAGTTAGAAAGGGCCATCTATCCCACAGCATGTCAGGACAAGAATTCCCTTTGAAATATATCCAATGGATGATTGCCTGACTTTTGTTTAAAGAGCTCCTGCAATTGGAAAGCCACAACTT
Organism: Phascolarctos cinereus; assembly: GCF_003287225.1. Lineage (NCBI taxonomy): Eukaryota > Metazoa > Chordata > Mammalia > Diprotodontia > Phascolarctidae > Phascolarctos > Phascolarctos cinereus. The sequence goes on from NW_027556180.1 coordinate 27,624,418, forward strand.
TTGCAAGAGGTTCAGTCTACTTGGGGTGGCTACAATACATAGGACTCCTCCCCCAGTGCAATTAAGAAAAATAACACACTGTCATAAGAAGTGCATTAACTTTAGAGACAACACTTGAATTCCAAATCTGACTATTTTGTAACCTTTGACAAGTTACATCCTTACAAGTGACATACCTTCTTCTGACTTCAGTAAATGAGGAGATTGCATTAGATTATATTTAAGTTCCCTTCCAAATCTGAAGGCTTGTATGGCTAATATTTGAAGAGCAAGTTTAATATGCAAAATTATAATTTCATATTAAAAAGTATTCTTAACTTAAAATTATTCTTAAAATGATATTTAATTTCTTTGTCTTCTATTTTCCTCCCTCCCTTCCTTCTTTTCTTCCTTCCTTCTTTACTTCTTTATTCTTCCCTTCTTTTCTTTTCTTTTTTAAATTTTTATTAATTTACTTATTTTTAGTTTTCAACATTCACTTCCACAAGATTTTGAGTTGCAAATTTTCTCCCCAACTCGTCCCTCCCCCACACCCCAAGACAATGTGCATTCTGAATACCTCTTCCCCTAATCTGCCCTCTCTTCTATCTCCCCCCCCACACCTTTTCCCCTCTCCCTTCTATTTTCCTACTGGGCAAGATAGATTTCTATACTCCACTGCCTGCATATCTTATTTCCCAGTTGCATGTGAAAATATTTTTTAACATTCATTTTTAAAACTTTGAATTCCAAATTTTCTCCCTTCTTCCCTCCCCACCCACCTTCATTGAGAAGGTAAACAGTTCGACACAGGTTGTGTACTCATGAAACACTTCTGTAGCAGTCATGTTGTGAAGAACTAACTATATTTCCTTTTATCCTATCCCACCCCCTGTTCATTCTATTCCCTCTTTTAACCCTGTCCATTCTCAGAAGTGTTTGCTTCTGATTACCCGCTCCCCCAGTCTGCCCTACCATGTATTATCCCTCCACTCTCTTATCGCTTTCCCCCCTATTTTCCTGTAGAGTAAGATAGATTTCCATATCCAATTGAGTGTGTATATTATTCCCTCCTTAAACCAAATCCTAGGAGAATAAGATTCACTCATTCTCTCTCACCTTCCCCCACTTCCTCTCCATTGTAAAAGCCTTTTCTTGTCTGTTCCTATGTGAGATAATTTACCCCATTCTACCTCTCCCTTTCTCCTTCTCCCAGTATAATCCTCTCACCCCTTAATTTTATTCTCTAGATATCACCCCTTCATCTTCAACTCACCCTGTGCCCTCTATCTATCTATCTATCTGTCTATCTATCTATCTATCTATCTATCTATCTGTCTGTCTGTCTGTCTGTCTGTCTGTCTGTCTGTCTGTCTATCTATCTACATACATATATTTTTTTTTTCCCCTCCAACTACCCTAATACTGACAAAGGACTCATGAGTTACAAATATCATCTTTCCATGCAGGAATGTAAACAGTTCAACCTGAATAAGCCTCTTATGATTTCTCTTTCCTGTTTACTTCTTCATGTTTCACTTGTGTCTTGTATTTGAAAGTCAAATTTTCTATTCATCTCTGGTCTTTTCATCAAGAATGCTTGAAAGTTCTCTATTTCACTGAATGACAATTTTTTCCCCTGAAGGATTATACTCAGTTTTGCTGGGTAGGTGAGTCTTGGTTTTAATCCTATCACCTTTGCTTTCTGGAATATCATATTCCAAGCCCTCTGGTCCCTTAATTAAAAGCTGCTAAATCTTCTGTTATCCTGATTTCGTTTCCACAATACTTGAATTGTTTCTTGAATTGCTGCTTACGGTAGTTTCTCCTTGACCTGGGAATTCTAGAATTTAGCTACAATATTCCTAGGAGTTTTCCTTTGGGGATCTCTTTCAGGAGGTGATCAGTGGATTCTTTCAATTTCTATTTTACCTTCTGTTTCTAAAATATCAGGACAGTTTTCCTTAATAATTTCTTGAAAGATGATGTCTAAGCTCTTTTTTTTTTATCATGGCTTTCAAGTAATTGGATGGGAACATAAGCCAATACTTGTTAAATTATCTCTCCTGTATCTATTTTCCAGGTCAGTTGTTTGTACAATGAGATATTTCATATTGTCATCTATTTTTTTTTAATTCTTTTGGTTTTGTTTTACAGTGTCTTGATGTGTCATAAAGTCACTAGCTTCCATTTGCTCCATTCTAATTTTCAAGGAATTATTTTCTTAAGTGAGCATTTGGACTTCCTTTTCCATTTGGCCAATTCTGCTTTTCAAAGCATTCTTCTCCTCTTTGTTTTTTGGGGCCTCTTTTGCCATTTGCTTGGGTTAGGCTGCTTTTTTAAGGTGTTATTTTCTTCAGTATTTTTTTGGATCTCCTTTAGCAAGTTGTTGACTTGTTTTTCATGATTTTCTTGCATTACTCTCATTTCTCTTCCCAATTTTTCCTCTACTTTTGTTACTTGCTTCTCAAAATCCTTTTTGAGCTCTTCCATGGCCATGGACTGATTCATATTTTGCTTAAAGGCTTTGGGTGTAGGAGCTTTGACTTTGTTGTTTTCTTCTGGTTGTATGTTTTGACCTTCTTTGTCACCAATGAAATATTCTATGGTCTGATTATTTTTGTGCAATTTGCTCATGTTCCCAGCCAGTTACTTGAGTTTTAAACTCTTTCCTAAGGTAGGGGTCTGCTTCCAGTGTGGAGAATGTACTATCCCAAATTTTGGGGGTTTTGTGCAGCTGTTTTCAGAGATACTTCTAGGGACCTGTAGATTTTCTGTTCTTTCAAGGTGGTACAATCAAAGACGAGGTGTCTACTCCTTTCCTGGCCTGTGCTCTGGTCTATGAGTGAGCATAAACACTCTTTTTTGCCTTGGAACTGTGAAGAGGATTCTCTCTCCATTGCAACTACAAGCTCTACCATGCCAGTACTCCTTCTTGCCCCAGGGCTGCCCTACCTCCACCCCAGAACTGTGACACAGATCCAAGCAGGGGCAAAGCAAGAGATTCCTGCCTCACCACCAGCAAAGAAATCCCTGCAACTGCCTCTGAGCAGCCACTCAATTCCTCCTCATTCAGTGGGCAAAGAGAGACTGGGTCTGGGACTGAGCTTCTCTCTCACCTTGGTCACACACCTTTCTTACTAACCTTCTAAGTTGTCTTTAGTGTTTGTGAGTTAAGAAATCTGGAAACAGCCACAGCTGACGACGATTCAGTACCCTGAGGCCTGCTTTAGGTTGGCTGAGGCCTGGTCTTTGTCTGCAGACTCTCACTGAGCTATGCTCCTCTCCTTGCCCAGTGCAATAAACCTTTCTAATCAAGCATCCATGTTGTCTTGGGCTGGAAATTTATTTCACTCTGTCTTTTTGTGGGTTCTACTGCTCTAGAATTTGTTTAGAGGCATTTTTTACAGATATTTGATAGGATGGTGGACAGCTCAGGAAAGTCACTGCTTTTACTCCACTGTCTTGGCTCCATCTCAGAGGAATAACTTCTTTCCTTCTTTCAAAGAGTTATATGTCATTATTACTTAAAGGAAATTAATATCCTGTACTGAACTGTTGGGTTTCATTTTTCAAATACTTCAAAATACTCACCATTCTGTTTCAGTACATTTTTTTTTAACAAATATTCAGGACTCCTATATCCAAAAAGTGATTTGTCCCTCAACATGTGACAGGTTCTCTATTATTCCAGTGACAATCCTATAGCTACAAACATTTTGAGAAGTGTCCATTTGAGACTGACTTCTGAGCAAGCTCTATATTCTCTGGTCTTAATCATCCTTTATCCTCAGAGAGTGGATTTGATTTAAAAAAAATACTTGAGTCATTCATTTCTATTTCCAATAAATAAACTGAGTGATAAAGCTGGTCATAAGTAAGGAAAATAAATCAACAGTGATTGGATGAATGAAAAATCCAGTAACTCTAGTGTTCTACGTCAAACCCATTAGACTAAAAGAGTTGATAAAGGAAGAAAATGCTGCATTTTTGAAGGACAGCAGGAAGCACACTGACGCACTATTGGTAGAGCTGAAAATTGTTTCAGCCATTCTGGAAGGTAATTTGGCAGTATTTCCAAAGATCAATAGACGATGCATGCCCTTTGATCTGGAAATAGCATTGCCAGGCATTTATCCATACCAACAAATGAGGGAAAAGTCCCATGTATTCAAAATTATCTGTAATAATTCGTTCATAGGAACCAAAACCTGGAAACTAAAGGGTGCCCAACTGTTGGAAAATGGTTGAGCAAATAAGTATATATAAAGGTAATGGAATATTATTGCACCATAAGCAGTCATGAAATGGAGAGTTTCAGAGTAAAGTCAGTAATACCATTATGAAATGAGACATTTAAGTAAAACAAAATATAGCATTGTATACTATGTGATAACAATATCATAAAGAGAAAAAATTAAGCATTTGGAACTCTGTTCAGAGTATTGCTGAATAATGCTACCCATTCAAAGGTTGAATAGAAATAATTTTGGGAACGATCAATATAGGAATTTGTTTAGATTGATAATGCATGTTTGTCATGAGGACTTTAGTAGTTATTATTATTATTATTATTATTATTATTATTATTATTATTCCAGGTAGGGATGGGAGAGAGAAAAAATAAATTCTTATTTTTGACTATTATTATTATTATTATTATTATTATTATTATTATTATTAGGCAATTAGGGTTAAGTGACTTGCTCAGGGTCACACAGCTAGTAAGTGTCAAGTGTTTGGTCTGAGGTCACATTTGAACTCAGGTCCTCCTGATTTCAGGGCTGGTACTCTATTCACTGCGCCACCTGCCTGACCCAATTATTTTTTTTAAAGTAGGGAATCTGACCCTTTCATGCAGCTCATAAACCCTTTTTGGAAAAAAAAATCCAAAAGGAGATTCGAAGACTTCTATAAAATGTTTAGCCTTTTTTCAGTAATGCTTTTGGCTTCTTGATGTGACTACTATATTGGGATCAGCAATCATTTACAAGTATAAAATTTTAATTATTAATTAAAGTTAAGAAACCATGCTTTAAAATTAAAATGTGATTTTAAAATGTTGTTCCTAAAAGACATATTTAAGAGACTGTACATAGAGTATAGATTGATGAATGACAGATAGATAGATAGATAGATAGATAGATAGATAGATAGATGGATGGATAGATAGATTTGTCCCTGAGATAGATAACTTCTAAGGTCCTTTCTAGCTCTGTATGTGCTTGTATGTTCTTATGCTATGTTTTGTATATGTGTGTGGTCGTATACATTCACACATATATGCACATATATAACACATGTGTGTATGTACATATGTGCATGTATATATGTATGCATATATCCCAGAATAGACTGTCTGACCATTGATGGCAAATATTGTTCCATATATGCCTGTGTTCCCAAGCACCTTACATAATTCTTGGCATTTAGCAACAATGTAAAAGTACCTGCTTGTTTCAGTGATGTATAAATTCAGGTATGTCTTTTTTATATCTAAATAATTTATATTTATTTTTGTGTATATATGAAATGTGTCTCTATGGGAACATAATCTTCTTGAAGATATGGAATGATTTGATTTTTCTTTATACAGACAATATCAACCCCAGCATACAGTAGGTACTCAATAAATGCATAATTTTTAATTTTAGATTTTGGAAATTTCATTTTTTGGTTATCCTCTTAAAGAGTGATCACACTTATTTTCTTGTCACAAATGTGTGCTAATGAGAAAGAGCACCTTAGTTCTGTTCTTTCTAGGAGCCTATTTTGTCTTAGATAAAACACCACTGCAATAGAGTTGTAGATTGTTACAATCTGTTAGAGTAACAATTGCCTTTCAGTTTAAAGCTGCTCCCACCTGCTCCCACACTCCAGCAGGACATTTTTGTAATCCTTCATATAGTCTATAGCTAGAAGAGTGAAGTAAAATATGAATCAAACAATTTTAAGAAGCTGTTTTAAAATTCCAACATTTCATCTTAATATGTAACTAAACTAAGGCTTGTGCTGTTTTCTCTAACTTTTCACTGTTGACAAATATTACTGGTAAAAATCTTATATCCCAACAACAAAAAACAAAATCCAAGGATAAATATCCCTCTCATCTTCCACCATAAGTGAACAACAATTGGAAAGTTTTAACTGTCTTACCCAGTTATGTCCAGTAGCGACAGATAACAGGAGGACACGTAGGTGTCTAAGACATTGCCACTATCTTCCCCTTCTAGCTACCCTTTGTGTATTGTAATGTTTCACTAGAGTGGAAGCTCCTCTAGGGCAGGGACTGTTTCGTTTATGCTTATTTGTAACAACACTTAGTTCAGTGATAGACATATAATGACTAATAAATGATCTATATATCTATTGATCTCGGATCTGTCTTATCTAGCCATCCATTTGTCCACCTATCATCCATCCATCCATCCATCAATCCATCCATTCATCTCTCTCTATCTATCTAACTCCTATCTATCATCTATCCAGCTAGTTTCTGGAAGAAGGATATTTAAGTCAGTTCTGAGAAAACAGCATGATATTGAATAAAGTTAATTCACTGTATTCTGAGAAGCAGCTATAATATGGTCCTACAAGCCAAGGGAGGAAAAAGTTGAAGAAGGTTGGAATTCTTTCATCAGTTAAAATATTTCTACTCCCAAAAACAACGTGAAATGGAGAAAAAGGATTTGAGAATTGGGAGAATTGGAGAAGACAATAATTAAATTACTTCAAAATTCCAAATTAACTCCTGTTGCTGTTTTGTTTTTCCTAATATGCATATCACTTCTAGCAATACAGATTCCATTTATTAGACAGGTTAGTAGATGCTGTTTGTGTGTTTGTGGGTCTAAAGATTTGGAAGCTTTGGACAAGGAGACTACTTATCAGCCTTCTGCTTTTAGCTCATATCTCATTAAGCAGGAGAGAATCTATGGCCAAGTTCACACGTCAAACCTTTCCAAACTGGCAAATTTACCCAGAGCTTGTCCTCAGTGGGGGCAGCCTTCAAGAATACAAACACACCTTAATGCCACAATGAGCCACAGAAGCAGAACTCTGATGGAGAAACACATTGCCACAATAGCATAGAGTTATCATGATTGCTTTGGGGAGCCATTTCTCAAAATTTCAATAATCACATATTGTTAGAAAATATGATAAAGTTCATAGTCAACAGACACACATATAATGAGATAAATAACATTTTATAAAACTTGAAAATAAGCAGATGAGAAAATGATTCCATTACAGGATCAATTATACCTTTTGGAGTTCATTGACAGAATTCTCTTTCTTTTATTTATACATGCTGATTAAAGGATTTTAGTGCATTAACTGTGGCATGTAGATGAACTTGAATGAAAACTAATGAACCAAACCAGAACCATGGGCCCAACTGAGTTAAAATATTCTTTGCTTCCACATTGCAGACAAGCATGTGCAAATCGCCTAATGCTTTGGAAATCCCTCTCCATCCAAAAATCAATTTTCCATAGCTTCTGGTAATATACTTTTATCCAATCAAACTGAGCATTATTAAAGCTCTTCCATAAAATAAATTTGTTGCTATAATTTTTGCATAATATTCAAATATAAATGAATGTCAAAATAAGAACCTAGAATGTGAAATGCCTGAGATCTAAAAGGCAAAGTTCTGCGAATTTCTCTGAGCAAATGAAAATGTTTTTCTTCACTTCTTCATCCACCTCATTACATCTCCATATTCTAATTTTAATGTCTAATATATGTTACAAAAATATAATTATCTACATTGCCTCAAACAAAATAAGCATTTGTGGTGGCTGACACAGACTGAACACTTCAAAAAGGTTTTTATTTTAGTTTTTAAAAGCTTGCCATATTTACCAAACTTTCACAAATGTTCAGCCAGGTTTTCTTATCCATTTCAGGGAATGAGCATTATCAACACCAGGAAGGAGGGACAAGTGTACTATCCTCTACTGCTCATAGAGGTAGAGCATTGAAAACAAGGGAGGTGATAGTTCATTGTTTCTTGCCCTCATGCCATATTTCAGGAATATTATTTGCAAGCTGGACCTTATCCATAGGGAATGACTATAACAATGAGATGACTCAAAAGAAAACAAAACAGAAATGTTAAAAGGGGATCAGTTGGAGGTACTATGGATCTTTATCCAGGACAAAAAAGTAAAGCAGAGGGATGTGGAGGCAGGAAATGGAAGCTAAATAAGATATCTATAAATTTTAAAAAGGCTGACAACTAGAGTCTTTCTACCAGGACTAGAAAGCCCCAGGCTTTATCATGACCATAATCACTTGTACTGCAAGGACCACAAATCTTTTGCAAGTAATGATAGTTTTATTGGTCTATTCCATCCGGTGCTCTGCTTTTGTCTTTCTGGAGTTCAATAGCACGTTTCAGCTGCTATTTCACCCTTTCTTCCCATAGCACTTAGAGCTTTCTCACACTATAACAGTATTCCATCGTACTGGCCCCTTTTCCCATTGGTGAAGTCCTATCAGAAACCTCGATTTCAGAGTCAGGGCCAGGCTGGCCAAACTTCTTTCAGACTTCAGCACATTGAGCCCCAGAGGGTAACGTCTTACTCCATTTTCAACTCCTTTTTTTAAAGTCAGCCCCAAAGGGACTAAATGTCTTAATAATGAGGGCTATTGGTCATTTTGTTTACATTTGTTTCCCCCATTACTTAGCACAGTGCTTGGCCCATAGTAGATAATTGGGAAAAATGCTTATCACTTGATTCATTGTTGTTTCCTGAACATACCCCTTCATTATATGTTGTCTGACACAGTTAGAATGTGAATTCACACTGTAACTTAATAACCTTACTTCTTTTTTTAAAAATTTTTATTAATTTATTTTATCAACAATCACTTCCATAAGCTCTGGAGTTTAAAATTTTTCTCCTTCTCCTTCCCCAAGACAGTGCACAATCTAATATAGCCTTTACATATACATTCTTATAAACATGTTTTCACATTAGTCATGTTGTAAGGAAGAATTCGAATGAATAGGAGGAACCACAAGAAAGAGGAAACAAAACCAAACAGAAGAAAAAAAATTGCAAATAGTATGCTTCGATCTGCATTCAAACTCCATAATTCTTTCTTTGGATGTAGATAGTATTTTCCATCATGAGTCTTTTAGAGATTTCTTAGGTCCTTGCATTGCTGAGAAGGGCTAATTCTATCAAAGTTAGTCATCACACAACATGACTGTTACTGAGTACAAAGTTCTCCTGGATCTGCTTACTTCACTTGGCATCAGTCCATAAAAATCTTTCCAGGTTTTTTTTTTTTCTGAAGTCTGACTGCTGATCATTTCTTATAGAACAATAATATTCCATCACATTCATATTCCACAACTTGTTCAGCCATTCACCAAATTAAAGACATAGCTCTCCATTTCCATTTCTTTGCCTTCACAAAAATAGCTGTTATAAATATTTTGGTACATGTGGGTCCTTTGCCCACTTGTAAGATCTCTTTTTGATACAGCCCTAGAAGTGGTATTGCTGGGTCAAAGGGGATGCACATTTTTATAGCCCTTTGGGCATAGTTCTAAATTGCTCTCCAAAATGGTTGAATCATTTCACAACTCCATCAACAATGCATTACTTTTTCAATTTTCCCACATCTTCTCCAACATTTATCATTTTCCTGTTTTGTCATGTTGGCCAATCTGATAGGTGTGATGTGGTATCTCAGAGTTGTTTTGATTTACATTTCTCTAATCAATAGTGATTTAGAGCATTTTTTCATATGACTGTAGAAGGCTTTAATGTTTCTAATCTGAGAACTCTCTGTATCCTTTGACCACTTATCAGTTGGGGAATGAGTTGTAATCTTATAAAGTTGACTTAGTTCTCCATGTATTTTAGAAATGAGGCCCTTATCAGAGACACTAATTGTAAAAATTCTTTCCCAGTTTTCTGCTTTCCTCCTAATCTTGGTTGCATTGGCTTTGTTTGTGCAGAAACTTCTCAATTTAATGTAGTCAAAATTATCCATTTGGCATTTCATAGTGTTCTCTATCTCCTGTTTGGTCATAAATTCTTCTGTTCTCCATAAATCCAGTAGGCAAACTATTCCTTGCTCTCTCAGTTTGCTTCTAGTACCAGCCTTTATATCTAAATCATTAACCCATGTTGACTTTATTTTGGTATGTGGGGTGAGATTTTGGTCTTTGACCAGTTTCGGCCACATTCCCCCCCCCCAGTTTTCCTAGCATTTTTGTCAAATAGTGAGTTCTTATCCCAGAAGCTGGGGTCTTTGGCTTTATCAAGTAGTAGACTACTATAGTCATTGACTACTGTCTTGCTTACCTAACCTATTCCATTGATTTACTACTCTTTTTCTTAGCCAGTACCAAATAGTTTTGATGATTGGTGCTTTATAGTGTATTTTAAGATCTGAAATGGCTTGGCCACCTTCTTCAGCATTTCTTTTCATTAATTCTCTTGATATTCTGAACCATTTGTTTTTCCAGATGAATCTTGTTATTATTTTTTCTAACTCTATAAAATAATTTTGGTAGTTTAATTTGTATGGCATGGAATAAGTAAATTAGCTTAGGCAGAATTGTCATTTTTATTATATTAGCTCAACATACCCATGAGCAACTGATGCTAATCTTACTACTTAGCACTTAGTTAATCAATAAGCATTTATTAAATACCTGCTGTATCAGGCACTGAGCTAAGGACTGGGGATACAAAGAAAGTCAAAAGACAGCCCCTGCTCTCAAGGAGCCCACCATCTAATGGGGTTGACAACATGAAAAGAACTATGTACAAAAAGCTGTGTACAGATAAATAGGCAAACATTAACAAAGGGTGTGCACTCATTTGGGAAAGGGACTAGATTGGAAAAGGTACTAGATGGAGATTGGGGAAGGCTTTCTGTAGAAAGTTGGATTTTAGCCTGGATTAGAAAGAAGCCAGGAAAGCCAAAGCCAACATTTGGAGAAAAGTAGACAGAGAACATTCTAGGCATTATGGGCAGCCAATACAAGTTCCCAGAGCTGAAATATGGAGTATCTTGTTTGAGGAAGACAATGAGAGCTATGTCACTGATTAAACAGTGAATGGGAAGTCAAAAGGTACAAGAATTCTGGAAAGATCGGGGTAGAAGGCATTAGGTTATGAAGGAATTGAATGACAAAACAGGAGTTTGTATTTGATTCTGAAGGTGATATGGAATCAATAGAGTGTATTAAGTATGGGAATGACATGGTGAGACCTGAACATTAGGAAAATCACTTTGGAAAATGGGTCAGAATGGGAAGAGACTTGAGTTAGGCCAGTAACCAGGAGGTTATTGCACTATTTCAGATATGAGGAGATGGGATCCTACACCAAGATGGTGGCAATGTAAGAGAACATAAAGGGTTAGATTTGAGAGACGTTGCAAAGGTGGAATTGGGAGGTCTTAGCAAAAGATTGGATATAGGCGGAGATGCATGCTGAATGAATACTTATTCCATCAATTCATTTGAGGTGCTGTGACATGAAAGAATAATTTGACTTATTCCCCTTGGCCATAGATATCAAAAGTAGCACCCTTGAGTAGAAATCACCAAGAAGCACATTCAGTTTAGAATAATGAAAAAAATAAAAGTACCTTTCAGAACTCTAACAACCTAGAATGGACAGTATCAATGAGAGATTTGAAGTGGGAAGGGCCCTAGATGTCATCTAATGCCAACCACCTCATTTTATTTATCAGGATACTGAGTGCAGGAGAGATGAAGTTATGTGCCCAAAGTTACACAGGTGGAGGATAACAGAGCATGGATTTGATCCCAGGTCCCTTAACTTTAAACCCAGTGTCTATTTAAATATAGCTCCCTAGTTACTGAAGATGGAGTTTCAAGTGAATACTGAATAACCACTTTGAAGTTATGTTGCAGAAGTAAACATTCACCTAGGAAGTACCTCTGAGCACTAGGATTATCAAATTCTATCATTTTTCTGTTCACCCAATTTTGCTGGTAGGCAATAGGAGAAAAATAATTTGGTTCCCATTGAAATCATGGATAAATGAAAAAAAATGTTTTATATAAGGAGTGACGTTTGTGTTTTTTTGTTTATATATATATAAACAAAATCCAGAATATCCTTAAGAAGTCTACTTTATAGCCCTAGAGTACCACAGAAAGAAATACATTTTCCAGATATTATTTTTATCACCAAAAATAAGCTTTTATTTGCTTGCAGGGAGTTCCTACTACTAACATTTGCAGGAGGCTCACCTCATTTTCAGACATCTGCTTAGCACAGCTTATGAGATTAATCACATTACACTAAAATAAATTTATTTCATTTCCGATTGATTCTGAAGATGCCTTGATTCCATGGAAACCAGAGAATAAAAATTATTTTAAAGCAGCACCAATGACACGCAGCAAATGCCCACAACTGTTTTGATTCCCACTCAGTGCTGCTGTCATGACTGTTTGATAAACCGCTCTTATTTATGCCAACTCTGACCCACAAGGAAGGCACTCTGGTCCTGACTTGATTCTTCACCAGTATTCTATGGAAAGGTTGAAATTATCTAGCCTGGAGAAGATAAAGCTGTGAGGTCATTTAATAAGTGTCTTCTGTATGATGGACACTTATGCAGTGGAAAGAAGCCAGCTCAGTTTCATCTTTAAAGAGGATAAAACAAGAGAACATAAAAGTAATCTGCACAAGTTTAAATATTCAAGAGCACCATTGCAAAAAGAATTAGAGATTTCATTTATATAACACAGCAATAGATCAGAAGAGTGATTTTACACAACATTCTTCAAGGCACATAATTGTATTAGTGGTAGCAAAAGTAACAATAATAACTATAGTGTTATTGCTTCCTGAAATGACAAAAAAGTCATCTTTAAAGCTCTTAGGCTTTTTGATTCAAGATTCTTCAAGGAAATGATAGAAAGTGTACAACTTATTGCTGTCATTTTTCCCCAACTATTGAATACCTAGAAAGAAAGTATTAAGTTGGCAGAATGATATGCCAGAAGGATATCATTCTTCCTAGATCAATGAAGAAGAAATTCACATACAACCAACTCCTGTGAAATATTCAACATGGCTGCCTTAACCTAACTTTGACCAATAAAAATTTAAGATCAACATTTTTACGAGGTGTTGCTATATCACATAGTCATAACCTCTAAACTACATGCAGTGAAAAAGTCTCACAATATTGAAACCTACCAGGAGAAATCAAAACCACTTGGGAACAAGTTGAGGGCCTGCCTTCCCCCATGATTCTGCTGCTTTGGGAGCTGTCCAACAAAGATTGCAGTAAACTTACAGAGCATCAGCTTTCATCCAAATACATTTACTCATTAAAAAAAGCAGACATTATAGTAATCTATGTAATAATTTGCAAAACTTTATAAAGAAAAGAAAAGAAAAGAAACTTGTTCCAGGGCCATTTCTCCAAAATAAAATCAGATATAAGAATGAAATAACAACAACAAAAACAACAACATTTGGATTTTTAGCACCTTGTGGACATGGACTGTTTTTTGCCTTCTTTTGTATCCCCAGAACTTAGCACAGTTGTATAGGTATACTTAATACTATGTTACACTTATATGTTTGTTGATTGATTCAACAGTGAGAAAAGCAGCAACAATAACCACATGACTATTAATGATACTCCATAATTAGCACATTGAAAAGTACAAAGTGCTTTGATCACTTTGTTTCATTTGATCTTCATATGAATCTTATAAGGAAGATACTATTATGAGTTTCATTTTATAGATGAGAAAACTGAGGTTCAGAAAGGGTCCTTGACTTTTTCTGAGTGTCATACCTACTAAGTGTCTGAGTTAGGATTTGAACCAAAGACAGTTGGGTATCCATTGTTCCCATGCTGCCTCTTGGAGAGCAAAAAAAGCCAAGGTGCTGAAAATGGCTGAAAGTGTATTCAGGATGCCACAGCTGTAGCCCCCAACTCTGCTAGAGTGAGATGACTTCTCCTGGCTCTTCTTTATGGCCCACCTCCACCAGTATCAATCTGCAGCATTCAGTTCTCATGACACTGTTGTTTCCATTCTCACAGTAATTGCACGTGTTGAATCAATTCTTATGTCTTTCTTTGTTTCACTTTACTTGTGATATTCATCATTTCTTACAGAACAAATTTTCTTACATTCATGTTCCATGGCTCCATTTGCCATAGTCTTGAGTACTTCCGCACTATATTGAAAAGAACAAGAGATCTAGATTCTAAGTTCCTAGGACAGAGTCTGGGCTCTGCCACTTAGCATCTATGGGACATTGGGCAAGTCACTTACCCTTGCTGCCTCAGTTTCCTCATCTTAAAAACAAGAGATTGAAATGGATGACCTTTAAATGTGTGTGACATAGTGACATAATGAACAGAGGTCTCACCACAGGGTCAGGAAGACCTAGATTCACCTCGGACACACAGAAGCTGCAGGAATCTGGGCACATCATTTAACATCTCAATTTCCCAGGAAATTTTCAAAGATTTTAAATTGCAAAAGAGGTGCACAGGAAGAGGAGTCTTCCCAGGGTTCCCTATGCCAATGAAATTCAAGATCCTAATGTCCTTCCACTCTCAAAAAAGTATCTAAGATATTACATTCATGATCACTACTTACCAACTGTAATGAGCTTTATGTGGTGCTTCACAGACATAAGCAAGTGATTCTTTATAGGAAGTGTCATCATTTTGTTAATAGTTGATCATAGGGAAGAGCTGGGGAAGACCTTCAATTTCATTCAGTCTAGGGGTTAAGTTGTGTAGTACACAATAGAGTACCAGGCCTGGAGTCAGGAAGACTCATCTTTCTGAGTTCAAATCTGGCCTGAGACACTTATTAACTGTGTGACCCTGGGCAAGTCACTTAGCTTTGTTTGCCTCATTTTACTCATCTGTAAAATAAGCCAGAGAATGAGACAGCAAACCACTCTGGTATCTTCACCAAGAAAAATCCAAATGGGGTCATGAAGAGTTAGGCATGATAGAAAAACAGCTGAAAAACAATTAGAGCAATGATAGCACCTAGCTGTTGTTAGGATAAAACGAGATAATATTTTCAAAGTGCTTTGCAAACATTCAGATGAAATAGTGCTTGCCATTATTCATGTTGCAAAGCTCCATTTTACAAATGAGAGGACTAAGCACCAGACAGGGCACACAGCTTGTGTAAAGTTACACAACCACTGGGTGGCAGGACCCGAATCTGGGTCTCCCAAGCCTTCTGCCAGGGCACTTTCCACTCTCCCTGTCTGCTTCTCTTACTATTATTAAAGTAGCGTTTCTGTTGAATTGAGCTAAAGGGGTGGAGAAGTGGCATCAGTGGATACTAAATTCTGTCATAAGTTTTCAAATGGCTGAAATGCAACAGAATGTTCCATGAAGCCCCGTGGGCTTGACATTTAATTGCCTATTTCAATTTCTTGAAAATTATTTGTTATTTATTCACCAGGGTCCAATTTACAAATAATTTAGAAAAAAATTCTGATGAAAAACTGGAGGAAGTAAATCTCCCCCTTTCTTATATCAAATCCATGCTTGGAGACTTATTAAAACTCTCTAGAGTGACTTGATGCTCTTAGTAAAAAATCATTACTTACTGCAGCAAATGCCACTAATTGACCCTCTTGTTGGCAGAGTCAGCAGAAAGGCCCGCAATTAGAGAAACATTGAAATGTAACTATCTGTTAATCCTGGGCAGGGGACCTTCTAGCTACATGTCACTGCCCCCCAGGAGAGGGTGTGAGGAGATTGTCATTCATTGCTCATGTTCCTTTGCTTAAATAGATGGACTGGATATGTCCCATGCCTGACTTCCCCAGGCATTTCATAATCCTTTAAATTCTTGGGAGTAAGCATTATTGTTAATTTATAGGATAAAATAATTATAGTTAAAATGAAAACTCAGTGAGAAAACTCCAAACTAATATAGCCAATTCAGCATGTTTATTAATTGCTTAATGTGTACAATGCACTTTGCTAGGCACTAGAGATATCAATTTCAAAACAACACAAAATAAATTACCCTTTGCCCTCAGCTAGGTGGTAGAGTAGAGAGAGTGCCAGGCCTAAGGTTAGGAAGACTCATTTTCATGTGATCAAATGTGGCCTCAGAAACTTACTGGTTGTATGACCCTGGGCAAGTCACTTAACCCTGTTTGCCTTAGTTGCCTTGTCTGACAAATGATCTGGAGAAGGAAATGGCAAACCACTACAGTATCTTTGCCAAGAAAATCTGAGATGAGGTCACACAGAGCTGAGCATAACTGAAATGACTGAATGACAACAATCCCTCAAAGAACTTACATTCTACTGGGGAAGTAGAATATAAAGAGAGAAGTGTGTGCACAATAACTTGAAATAGAGCAACTGGGAAGAACAGCATAGGAAAAGAAGACACTAAGAGCTATGAATTAGCCTTGAACAAACTCCAGGATTCTAAAGAGTTGTGGTAAAGGGGGAGTACAATCCAGTAACATCTAAAAATATCAAAGTGGGAGATAGAATTACAGGTTGGTTGACTAAATCACCACTATCATTACAATATCAACAATAGGAATCCTAATATTCATAATTGCTGAACACATCTGAGATTTTAAAAGCACTTTATCTGGAAGACCTAAGGTCCAATCCAGCCTCAGACCCCTACTAGATGTAAGTCACCCAAGCAAATCACTTAACCTCTGTTTGCCCCAGTTTCTTCATTTAAAATGGCCATAATAATAGCACCTACCTACCAGGGTTTCTGTGAAGACTAAATAAGAGAATCATTTTAAAACACTTAGCACAGTACTTGGTTCATAGCAAGTGCTACATAAGTGTTTGATGGTATTATTATCTATTAATATATTATTTAATCCTCACAGTAAGCCTTTGAGGCAGCAGCTGCTATCATCTCTTGAGTCCTAGAAACAGTAAGTGACTTGCCCAGCATTATACAACCAGTAAGTGTCAAGGCAGGATATAGCCTTAGTTTGGCCTTGGAGTACAAAAAGAAACAGGGCAGAAACTAATGGTGTTTCATTGAGATAACATAACAATGACCTATTTTTATGTAGAAATCAGATTGATTAGATACTTTAAAGCCAAAGGTGAAGAAGCTCTTTACAGGAAATTACAAGAAGATCTGGAGCTGACTGTGGATCAGATTATGAGTGTTTTATTGTAACGTTCAAACTTAAATTGAAGTAGGAAAAACCATCAGACCATAAAGGCATGACCTAAATAACATCCCTTATACATATAAAACAGAAATGAGGACTAGATTTAAGGGATTCGATCCGGTAGGTAGAGTGCTTGAAGAACTACGGACAGAGGTTCACAATATTGTGCAGGAGGCAGCAGCAAAAAATATCCCAAGGAAATAGAAGACAAGAAAACAAAATGGCTGTCTGATGAGGCTTTACAAATAGCAGAGGAAAGAATGGGAAAGAGACAGATATGCCCAACTGAATGCAGAATTCAGGAGAATAACAAGGGGAGAAAAGAACGTTTTCTTACATAAGCAATGCAAAGAAATAGAAGTAAGCAATAGAACAGAAAAGATGAGATCTCTTCAAGAAAATTAGAGATATCAGGGGAAATTTTCATGCAAAAGTGGGTGTGATAAAAGACGAAAATGGTAGGGATTTGACAGAAGCAGAAAAGATTAAGAAGAGGTGGAAAAGCATACAGAACAAATATACAAGAAAGATCTTAACTTCACAGATAACCACGATGGTGTGGTTACTGATCCAGAGCCAGACATTCTGGAGAATGAAGTCAAATAAGCCCTAAGAAGCACTGCTAACAATAAGGTTAGTGGAAGTGATAAAATTCCAGCTGAGCTTTTTACAACCCTTAAAAATGATGCTGTTAAAGTGTTGCACTCAATATGCCATCGGATTTGGAAAACACAACACTGGTCCTTGGATTTGAAAAGATGAATTTCTTTCCCAATCCTGAATAGTGCCAATGCCAAAGAATGTTTAAATTATTGGACAATTGCATTCATTTCACACACCAGCAAAGTTATACTTAAAATACAGCAAGCTAGACTTCAGTGATATGTGATCAAGAATTATCTGAAGAGTAGGCTGTTATATGAAGAGGGAAAGGAACTAGAGACCAAATTGCCAACATTTGCTGCATTATGGATAAAGGAAGGGAATTGCAGGAAGGAAAAAAATTCATCTACTTCATTGAATATAGTAAAGCCTTTGACTGTGTGGATCACAACAAAATGTGGCAAGTACTCAAAGAGATAGGAGTACCAGATCTTCTCATTTGTCTCCTGAGGAACCTGTCTGTGGGCCAAGAAGCAGTAGTTAGAAGCAAAACAGGAATAATTGATTGGTTTAAGATTGGAAAATGCATACAGTGAGGTTGTATACTGTTACCTTATTTATTTAACATACATGCAGAGTATATCATGTGAAATGACAGGCAGGATGAATCAAAAGCAAGAATTAAGGTTGCCAGGAGAAATATTAACAATGCCATATATGCAGGTAAAAGAGGAAAGTATAAAGTTGGCTTAAAGCTTAACATAAAAAAAAAGATCTTGGCAACTAGTCCCATCACTGCCTGGCACGTAAAGGAAAAAGAAATGCAAGCAATATCTGATTTTATCTTCTTGCGTTCAAAGATTGCTGACTGAAGCCATGAAAATAAAAGATACTTGCCCTTTGAAAGAAAGCTTTAGCAAATTTGGATAGAATACTACTAAAAAGCAGAGATGTCTTGACGATAAAGTTCTATCTAGTGAAAGCTATATTTTGTTTTGTTTTTTGTTTTTTTGTTTTTCAGTAGCAATGTATGCCTGTGAGAGTTGGACTATAAGAAAAGTTAAGGATTTCCTGGAGCCAAGATGGTGCAGTAAGCAGTAAATCACCTTAACTCTCCCATGTTCACCTTCAAACAATACCTCATTGGAAAAATAATTGACTTGGAAAATGGATCCAGGAAACATAATGTCGGAATCATAGAATTACCTAAAAGCTATATTCAAAAGTAGTGTCTGGACAGCATCTGTCAAGAAATTATCAAGAAAAACTGCCCTGATATCCTGGAACCAGAGGGCAAAAAAGGCATTAAATCACCTCAAGAAAGAGGTCCCAAAATAAAAATTTAAAATAAAAAATATCTCCAAGGAACATTTTAGCCAAATTTCAGAACTATCAGGTCAAGGAAGAAATATTGCAAATGGGAAGAAAGAAACAATTCGAATATTGGGAAGCCACAATCAGGATTACACAGAACTTAGCAGTTGCAACCCTAAAGGACTGGAGTTCATAGAACATGATATTCTAAAAGGCAAAGGAGCTAGGACTACAGCCCCAAATCAGCTACCTAGCAAAAATAAGCATAATGCTTCAAGGGAAAAATGGTCTTTCAATTAAATAGAAGGATTTTGAGCTTTCACAAGGAGAAGGCAAGAGAAGCCTAAAAAGGGAAAAAGGGAAAAGAAAACACAAGGGACTCAATGGAACTAAACCGTTTACATCCCTACATGGGAAGGCGGCACTTGTAATTCTTAAAAATTGTACCACTAATAGTACAGCTAGAAGGATTATACGTAGATGGAGGGCAAATTATTTCATATGAAGAGAGGCAAAAACTTTATTACAGTAGAGGGAAAGATGGGAGGGTGGGCAATGGGTATCACTTGAACTTTACTTTCATCAATATTGGCTCAGAGATGGACCAATATACACAATCAGTTGAATATAGAAATCTGTCTTACTGACAGGAAAGTAGAAGAGGAGGAGATTAAGTAAAGGTGGTGAGGCGGGGAACTGACAGAAGAGAGGGCAGACAGTGTAGGTGGTAGACAGAATCAAAACACTGGACAGAAGGGAAAATGTGCAAGGAGACAGAGGACAAACAAAAGGAAAAATAGGATGGAGGGAATTAATCAATAATCTTAACTGTGAATATGAATGGGAGGAACTCTCCCATAAAACAGAAGCAGATAGCAGAGTGTATCAAAAACCAGAATCCTATAATATGTTATTTACAAGAAACTCACTTGAAACAGAGAGACATATACAGAGTGAAATCAGAACCTATTATGCTTCAACTGAAGGGAAAAAAAAAGTATGGGGGTAGAAATCCTGATCTCAGACAAAGCAAAAACAAAAATAGACCTAATTAAAAGAGATAAGAAATGAAATTACATCTTTCTAAAAGGTTCCATAGACAATGAAGTAATATCAATACTGAACATACATGCACCAAGTGGTATTGCATCCAAATTCTTAAAGGAGAATCTAAGTAAGTTACAGGTTCATGGCCAAATAAGAGGTAAAGAGAATTTTGAAATGTAAATAAATAACTTCAATTGTATTAAATTTTAAAAAAAGCTTTTCCATAAACAAAACCAATGCAAACTAAATTAGAAGGAAATAAGAAAGCTGGGAAACAATCTTTATGACAAATGTCTCTGATAAAGGTCTCTTTTCTCAAATATGTAGAGAACTGAATTAATAAGAACACAAGCCATTCCTCAGTTGATAAATAGTCAAAGGAAATGAACAGGCAGTTTTCAGATGAAGAAATCAATGCTATCTAGAGATATATGAAGAATTGTTCTAAACCATTTTGATTAGAGAAATGTAAATTAAAACAACTCTGAGGTACCACCTCATACCTATCAGATTGTCTAATATGACAAAAAAGGAAAATGATAAGTGTTGGAGAGGATGTGGGAAAGTTGGGATACTACCACACTGTAACTTGGAACTATACTCAAAGAGCCACCCAACTGTGCCTGCCTTTGATCCAACAATACCACTACTGGGTCTGTATTCCAAAAAGCGAAAAGGACCTACATGTGCAAAAGAAATATTCATAGCATCCCTTTTTGTGGTGGCAAATATTTGAAATTGAGGGGATGACCATAAATTGGGAAATGGCTGAAGAAGCTGTGGTATATGAATGTCATGAGGCAGATTTCAGAAAAATCTGGAAAAACTTCTACAAACTGATAAAGTGAAATGAGCAGAACCAGGGAACACTGCACACAATATAAGCAACATTGTATGATAATCAACTATGAATGACTCTGTTCTTCTCAGCAACATAATGATCCAAGACAAGTGTGAAGGACTCATCAAGGAAAATGCTATCCACATCCAAATAAAGAACTGATGGACTCTGAATGTGGATTGAAGCATATTTTTAACTTATTTTATTCTTTTTCATGATTTTTTTTCTTTTGCTCTGTTTCTTCTTCCACAACTGTGAGTAGTGTAAAAGTATGTTCTACATGATAGCACATGTATAGCCTATACTGGGTTGCCTGTCATTTTCGGAAGAGGGGAGGAGAAGGAGAGAGGGAGAGAGAAAGGCTTGGAATTCAAAATCTTATAAAAAGGGGTGGTCAATATTGTCTTGACATGTGATTGGGGAAAAATTAAATAGTATTAATAAATGAATTGACAAACCTGAAGAGGAAAAAAAAAGAAAATCTGAGCAATGTCAAACTGACACTTTCAAATTGTGGTGCTGGAGAAGACTTTTGGAAGTCCTTTGGACCACAAGGAGATAAAATGACTCAATACTTAAAGAAATTAATTCAGGCTATTTAGTGGAAGGTCAAATACTTAAGCTGAAGCTTAAATAATTTGAATGCATAATGAGAATATGGTACTCATTGGGAAAGACCTTGATGTTGAAAAAGATTGAAGGCAAAAGGAGAAGAGGATGGCAGAGGATGAGATGGATAGATAGTATCATGGAAACAATGAATATGAACTTCCACAGACTTTGAAAGATAATAGAGGATAAAAGGGCCTGGTGTTCTGTGGTCCATGGCATCAGGAAGAGCTGGAATGACTGAACAGCTGATCAACAACAACAAAACAGGATCAGAACCCAGGCCTTTTGAGAAAAGGTCACATTCTTAAAGAAGAAAGTTGTTACTGTTTTTGCCTTTATGTCTATCTCAGCACCTAGCGCTGCACCTAGTACAGAGTAAATATTTAATAAATGTTGATTAAATTGAATCAAATTGAACTGTTGACTCAAAGTCTAATGATGATACACACATTGGCTTCATAACACCCACTCTATGAAACCAACCTTAAAACCATTTGTTAAATTAGTTCAATGTAAATAGCTCATTCAGAAATCCCCCCACCATACCTACTTAAATAAAATCTGAAGAATAGAAAAGACATCTATCTAAAACTTTCTATGTGGTATCAGGGTTTGGGAAACACTTCAGAATCCTAGACCCCTAAACAAAGAAAAGGAAAACATTATGCTAATTCCTGAGAACTACTCAGAGTTATGAATATCAATAAAATGACAAGCATTTATTAGGGACTCAGTCTGTGTCTGGAATGAAGGGATTTGACAACTGAGATGTTTTGAGGTAAATGAGAATGAGGAGTTGAGTATAATTTTGAAGTTACAAACCTGACAGGCAGCAAGAATGAAAGTGCCCAGGGGGAAAAGAGACAAAACAAAATGAAACAAACAACAACAATAAAAGCAAGCAAACAAAAACAGCGAAAGAAAAATCCATGGGTGAATTTTCTTTAGTTCTTGTAAGTGACTTTTTTTTCTTGGACATAATCATTATAAGAAGGAAGGGAATGGTGGATTATTGAGGAGAGGAAAAAATGGAAATTGGCAAAAGGTACATGGCTTCTGGAACCCCCAGAAAAGGTTTGATGGCCTCACAAATCCTTACTGATATCCTCACTAGGGAACAATGGAAGAAAAAGAATTTAAAACCCACTTGGACATTTTGTGATTATTAGAAATTGTTGAAATATGACTCTGTGAGGGGCAGATGCTAAGAATGAGTTTAGCATCAAAGCAAGACAATGAGCTAATAAGACTGGGTGGGGGAAAAGAAGGAATCAGTGGTCATGCTAACAATATTAATGTCTATACCAAGGAAGAAATGTAGAAAGGTATTACTATAATTCATCATTAATTACTTCAAATTTTCACCCAAATGGAATTATTTTTTCTTTCCACAGAAATGGTTAATAGTTAGTATAATAATGTACCTAGAGTTTGGACTTAGTTGTTATAGCATATTCAAGATAAGATATTTGAAAATGTCACAGAAACTGCTCAATGGGATTTTGATACATCTATATAATTCTATTATATTTGGATAACAAACTCAATTAACTGAATTATCTGCAGTTGAAATATTGTTTGTGTTGAAATTGTTCAATTAAAGTTAAGGGGCAAGGGCGCCATGCAAGAGAGGTCACCTTATTATGTTTGTTATTTGAATTGCCATTAAATAGCATTTGAAATTAAAAAAAATGAATATGATATATCCAAAATTTGAAGTCTGCACTAATTATCATGTTTTCTCATATATGAGCATCACAGAAAATAGAAACTCTAAAGATTTATGTGAGTAGTATGCATTTTTGTGTTGACAACATCATATTTCATTAAATGGTGCTTATATTTTATGTTGTCCTTATTCTGATTCTTAAATTTATCTTGATTCATTTTGGATTCCAAACTGAAAGGAATGCAAATATAAGCATGTAGAAACATCCTGATGAACAAAAACAAATGTGTGTGGTGAGACAGAAAATTGGGGGACCTGTCTAAAGAGACTTATATGGATGCATGGGGAACTCATCGGTCAACTCAGATTTAGGGGAAAAAATTGTGTACAGGAAATGAAAGCAAGGCCAGGTAAACGTTGAGGGCAAAAGAGAAAAGATGCTGAAAAAATGACACAGGTAATCTCAAAATTGTACCTGATCAAGAATGTATGAACACAGAACGAGATGTCTGCTAATCAATGCCAAATACTGGTAAAGAGCCTTTTAAAGCTATATTGGGGCCAGAAAAAGGCTTAAAGAAAAGATGACAGCTGCTCAGGTAGGAGAGAATGATGAATAGGGATGGTGCAGAAAAGAGAAAATTACTCGGCCCATATTGTATTGCTGTTTTCTTTACAAAGGGGCATGATCTTCAGATTGGTGCATAAAGGTCAAAATGATTAAAGGGGAATTGAAACCCAAGATATGTGAGAAGTTAGAGAGAATTTACTTGGCTTCAAATCTTAAGTATCACTAAGCCTTCCAATCACCTGGTTTTTATCATAGAATCATAGCATTTCAGAGCTGGAAGAGATTTCTATGGCCATTAGTTTAAAAAACACACAGAAAGGAATTATCACTATAATATTTTCATCTTGTTTTCATCTAATTTCTGCTTGAACCTCAAGAAAGGGAATCCCCCACCTCCAGAGGCAGCCCATTGTACTTTTGCACAGCACACATTCCTTAGGAACATCCTTCATGACATCGAAGCCTGTATTTGTCTCTTTCTAATTTTAGCTGTCATTTAATGAAACCAGTCATTGTATAGAAAGGAAACCAAGGCCAAACTACAACTTATGCAAGGTCATACAAACAAAAGTAACAGGCCTTGGATTCAAAGAAGGACTGGGATTTTAAGGTCTTCTGACTCCCAATCCAGCATGCTTACCACTGAATCATGCTACCTTAAGAAGGCATAGAGGAGAGCAGCCAGGTGTGCGTCTCCCAGGCTCAGAGTGCAGTTAATCTCACTATTTGAGCTCAGATCATCTAGAACTTCTGACAGTGAGACCTAGAAAACATACAGGAGAACAAAATGTATAATAGTAGATGTCAAAGTAATCTTCTTAAGACACAGGGGTGACCATGCCACCTCCCATTCAATTAAACCTAAAGGACACACAGCTGACGTCCTCATGTAAATCCCCCAGTGGCTCCCTATTATCTCAATAATCAAGTATAAAATCTTCTTCTTGGCTTTTTAGGCCTGTGACAATCTAGTTACTTCCTTTATTCCCCTCTACATACTCTATGATTCACTAGATTTCTTGATTCTCCTCACACATGACACAATTGTCTGACTTTTACGTGCTGTCCTCCATGACTGGAATGTTCTTCCTACTCATCTGTGCCTTCTGGATAACCTGGCTTCCTGTAAAACTCAGCTCATATGTGACCATACGCAGGAATCCTTTCTTGGGAGACAGCACAAATACATTAGTAAATACATATAAGTCAGTTAGGTGAAATGGCTGAAGTGGATGGGTAGAATTTGAATATCTGGGTAGATATGATGCTGACTATATATATAAATACATACATACATATATATACACACACATACATACACACACACACACACACACACATATATATATATACATACATACATACATATATATAAATAAGTATATATATATGTATATATATATATACATATATGTTAGAATAAATAAAAGTTGTTCAAACTTTGTACATTATAAATATATACAATGCAATCTCAATGAGTTCACCTTACTTTCTGGACAGTCTCTTTACTCCACCAGGTTGGCTAGAGGTGTGAAATTCCTGGCCTCAATAGTTTTCAGAGACCATCTAAGTCAGAAGGAAAGACACACATTAAACCACAGATCCTTGAATTTTTGAAATACTATTATTTTCTTTAAGTTGTTACTTTAACACATTAGATTGTTATTTTTTTTGTGTGTCCTCTCTTCGAGGAATGTATCTGCTTTTCAGATTTTTACAATTCATCCAGTTGAAGGAGTCAGACCATGGTAAAGACATAGCCAGAGATGTCAAATGCATGAATAAATGAATGAATGAAAATTAACTCTTAAGCAATTACTACATACCAAGTACTGTAGTAAAGATCTTGATATTACAAATAAAGAGGGATGAGACCATTCCTGCCCTCAAGAATTTTGCATCCTAATGCAGAAGAAAACACCTATAGGGGAATGACAGCCAGAGAACAATTATGTATGGCTTAGCATGTCACAAAGATTGTGAGACATTTAATTGGCATGTCATTTTCAGAAGAAATTGTAATGTTGAATTGTTTAGAATTCTCAGAATGGAATGCTGGGGATAAGAGGGGGGTTTTGTTTTTTGGGGGGTTTTTTGCTTTTGTTTTTCCCATTGAGGCAGTCACCCTCAATGGTGGTAGAACATTCCAAGTATCCACAATAATTATATTTGCAGTGTTATTGTACTATTGTAATTTGGCTCTGGTTTAATGATGTGAATGAGGCATTTCCTTGTTTTCTGTATAGTTAGATGTCAAATGAAAAGGTTGCTCCTATAATTCATAATAAATGGGCTGTTCTCCCTGGCCATTGTGTACAAAAAGTCAGCTTTCAAATAAATATGCTCCAGCTCAGTTCTGTCCCTGGCCTCCGGGATCATGCCACAAGATCATTTTATAATAGAATTGTCTTCTATTCAGATCCTTTTAGCATTTCAGTAACTAGACAACACTGAATAGTGTCTAACATACATCAATTGTACTCTGAATCCTTGCCTATAGTAAGTCATTTTGTAAGATGCATTCATTATTTGGACCATTACCAGTTTGAATTCTGGTATAGGAGCTACAATGATGAACCTGGAGTCAGGTAAACCAGGTAAAAGCCTTTGAGATTTTGAGAGAGAACAAGCATTTATTGAGTCTACCATGTTCCAGGCCCTTAGAACCTTAGAAATATCATCTCATTTGACCTTCTAAGAACCCTAGAAATATTATCTCATGTGATATTCACAACAATCTTGTGAGGTAGATACTATTATTATCCCTATTTACAGATAAGGAAAATGAGGCAGAGCTCAAGTAACCTGTTCAGGGTCACACAGTATGTAAGTTCCTAAGGCTTGATTTGAACTCAGGTCTTCCTGCTTTTCAGTCTAATATTCTGTCTACTAACTGTGTAGCCATATGCAAGTCACTTGACCCCTCTGAGTCTCAGTTTCCACAGCTGTAAACTGGTGACAAGGAAACATGTAGTACCTACGTCACATGGGTCTCTTGAAGCATTAAACAGATTACATTTTGCAGCACTATATAAATGTCAATCATTACTATTACAATTAGAAGATCTCAAAGTTTCTACTAGCTCCAATATCTGCTAATTTTATGTCTCTAAATTAGTCATATCCCAATAAGCAGAATGGCAATCTGATTTTGAAAGAAAACTGAGCTTGTAATGCAATCCAGAAGATGAAAGAAACACATAATTGACATAACCAGTAATTAGAATTGATTTGTTGTCTCTTCAGGAAAAGAAATCATTTATTAAGATGGAGTACCCCCTTTTTTTCTTGTTCCACCCCACCTGGTTTAAATCCAAATATAAAACCACTAAAATGCTTTGTTTCTTTTGGAAGGAAACTGCAAAGGGTGGTTATTTAATAATGTCAGAGTGAGAAATTGTTAGGATTTGTTGATGTCTTAAAATCAAGTGATAGATGCTGTTACAGAATGGCAGAGCTGAGCAGAGGACCAACGGTCAAGTCCCTTGTCAAACCCACTCACCTTAAAGATTCAATTCAATCCAATCCAATTCATTCAATATAATAATTGTATGTAAAGTCATGGAGTTTGAATGGATTTTTTGAAATCAGAGAGAGTGAGAAGCCATCAGAATTAGAACCCAGGTCTCCTGGTTTCCAGACAAGTATACCTGTTCACCACACACATTGCCTCACAAACTTCGGAAGCTTGGGAATAAGAACCTGTATAGCATGTGAAGCCTAATACTCCATATGAAACACAAATGAAGGCAGCATTTATATAGCAGCATGAATTTACTACTTCATTTTCATTTCTCAATAATATTGCAAAGTAGTTACTATAATCTCCAGATTACAGGTGAGGAAACTGAGTCTCATAAAGAATAAATAGCTTACGGACATATAGTAAATCAGTATCAGAGGCCAGTTTTGAACTCAAGTGCTTCCTACTCCAAAATTGAGCCATTTTTCCAATATACCGGTGATGGTAACTGACAAGTTTTTAGCAGCTCAACAAGCAGGTAATTGTATACCAGCATTCGTATTCCAAATCCAGTTCACAGGTAAGTTAAGACATCACCCTATGATGGCATTGCTGTTCTTCGAAAATGAAGGACAACCAGAACAACAATATATTTAAGAGGTCACATGGTTAGTTGTGGTCATTCATTCTCAGAGAAGACCAAAATGACATCACTATGTTGGGATTAAGGTATAATGTGCCCAACTGTGGCTGATCAGCTTAACGCAAGCGTGGAAGGCTGTACCACAGCTTGGGCACAGAGAGGTCACATGAGCATTTGGAGTGTAGATGTCTCTAAATTTGGGCATCTCAAATATCTTCTGAGCTACTACAATTCTCTTCACTCACAGAGCTTTGATGTGGGCACATCAGCCCAAATAATCTTTTGCCCGTGTCTCCCACATCGCACAATTGATTACAAAGTTGCAGAAGGATTTGGGTTTAAATCCAGACTCTTACATTAGTACATATATGAACATGGGCCAGTCATATAACCTCTATGGGTCTTAGTTTCCTTAACTTTAAAATTAGGGGGAATAACCTCAGAGGTCCCTTCCAGCTCTAGATATGATTCTCTGATTTAATTTGACCTGGGTTTGAATTCTGGCTCTGTACCAATAATGTGACCATGAATTATTGACCTGATTTTCCTCATTAGTAAATGGAGGAAGTTTACCTAGATGACTATTAAATCCCTTTCATTTTTGCATCTATGTAGTATGACTTTTCCTAATGATATACCACAGTAAGACAATGAAATGGAATATCTAATTAAATTCAAGATACAAGAGATGTTGGTGGTACATGAATGGTAAGTATTATCCAGAATTCCATGGCAAAATGACATTTGCTATATATTCTGGTGGTTGTCTCAACACATGCAGTATCCATTCAGACTAATCCAAATTACTCTATTCAAGTGATGATCCTTTGTCTAGTTTGATTTCCATAATTTCTGATTCAAATTGTGGTCATGTGCTGAAATGAAAATCAATGGAGAGGGCAGCTAGGTGGCACAGTGGGTAAAGTGCTGGTCCTGGAATCAGGAGGACCTGAGTTCAAATCCATCTTCAGACACTTGACACTTATTAGCTAGGTGACCCTGGGCAAGTCAACCCCAAATGCCTCACCAACAAAAAGAAGGGAAAAAAAAGAAAAAAAAAGTGTGGTAGCTTAGTGCCTAATTAAATAAACAGCAGTGTGTGGCATACAATAGAATATTAATGTACAATAAGGAGCAATAAATATGAGAAATTCAAACATGTGAAAACTTGTATGAAGATATGAAGAGGGAACTTGAAGAAAAATAAACCCAATGACTACATCTATGTAAAGGAACACAATATTCAAAGACACTGGAATTCCTATCACTGCAGATTTCAGGATAATGATAAAGAAATGCAGTTGTTTCTCATTGTTAGAAAGTTCATGACATAAATGTGAAAAATGAGGGATGCAGTGTCAGAGGTGGCATGTGTATCAGATTACGTGGAAAAGATGTTACTTGAAAATAGCCATGATGTTTAAAAGAATCAGCAAAATATGTTTTTAAACACTTAAAAATAGTTTAGATTTAAAAAAAAAAAACTTGGTAATAGCATTTTAATGAGTAAGCTTGTACTTACCCAAACATCCTTCTCCAGTGATCCTTTTGCTATATATGAAGGTTGATCATCAACAGCTTGTGAAGACCGAATAGCTATTCATTACTTTACATACAGTCCTGCCAATTCACAAAATCATTTCTTGTGAATCAGTGTGTTCATTTCCATATTTTATACCTGGATATGTCTTTGTTTTTCTCCCTGAACTTTTATCTTTATAAACCAATGGTATAAAATTTGTGTTCATTGCTGATTCATGTCGTTGAAATTATATAAAATCTCCCACCTTGAATTCACTTCAATGTAGAGAGCTGGCCCTGAGCTATGTGAGATGATCTGATGAAATCCTAGCTGTGAATGCTCTGTGGGAATCTCTCCTGCCATATATCCAAAATTGGGGAATTCTAGGATCGGGGTTAATATCATAGCAGGTTTCACATGGATTCCCATCCTTTGCCCAGTAAGCAGCCTGATTTGATCTTTTATTGGAGAGTGTGATGATATCTTCCTCAACTTAAATCCCCAAAGTAAGATTGGTATAGTAAATGGATATCGGATATGGTGGTGAGGAGATATGGTTTCCAGTTTATGTCTTATATACTTATTCCCTCTATGAATCTGAGGTAGTCATATTTCCTTCAATCTTATTTTCCCTCAAATGTAAAATAACAATACTGAATGAAATACATAGAGTCCCTTCTAACTGCATTTCTATGATTCTATGAAATATTGATCAGAACAGCAAAACTTCTCACTGTCCCATGAAGATGCCATACTCATCCCCACCTTTGAACTTTAACCCACATCATCCCCATCTTTAGGAATGAAAAGAGAAGGGAATACATATTTATATAGTGCCTACTATTTGTCAGGCACTGTGCTAAATGCTTAAAAAAAAGTTATCTAATCTGATACTCATAATAACCCTGGGAAATGATGCTATGATTATTTTCGTTTTATAGTTGAGGAAACTGAGGCAAACAAAGATTACCTACTTTGTCCAGGATCACACATCCAGTAAGTATCTATGGCCAGATATGAATGCAAGTCTTCCTGACTCCAGTACTGCTGTTCTACATGCTTCACCACCAGTTTCCTCTCCAGGAATACATCTTTCACTCACCTAGTCACTTACTCTAAAATCTACCTCTCTCCCTTTAATCCTAGCTCACATTTACATATTTCTTTTCAGGGAATGAGGGAAATCAGACCTATGGTTTCATTGGTCTGGGGAGTTCCTCTGCAAGAAGTTTCTAGGTCATCTTGATTTGAATTTCATCACCTTATAATTTATAACGACTCCTGCCTCCCCCTTCCAGCAGTAAAGATTTCCTGGTCTTTACTTATTTATGCCTTTTTTGCTGAGCTTTACCAGTGTAACTGTCCTTCTTACTGTTCCTCATATGCTTCATTTCATCTCACATAACTGTACCTTTTCAGACTTTCCTCTATGCCTGGAATGCACTTTCTCCTTGACTGCCTCTTAGCATAACCAGTTTTCTTCAAAACTCAGTTCAAACTCCATTTTCTATGTGCTGTTTTGCTGAATGCCCACAGCTACTAATCCCCCCAAATATAAGCTGCTCAAAAGTAGAGAATTTTCATTTTTGTCTTTGTAACCATAATGCTGGTACCTGGCACATAGTAGGGATTTAATAAATACTTGTGGATTCATTTTTAGCACAGAACTGTATTCTTTGCTCCTGGAGAAAGTAACTTACATTTTCTCTATTTGGTAGCATAGAGCAAAAAGCTGAGAAAAATAGGTTCTCATTATACATTTGCTGGTTGATTCAATAGGAAAAAGATAAAGAAATTATTCCAAGCAGAAGCCCCAAGGTTCTTTCTGCTTGTGTCCCCATGGAGATGGTACAGATCTCTCTTTGCATCAGTTCCACAGTTATGTCTAGACCTGGCCAATGTCCACATTAATTATACAAATTGGTCAATGATTACATTTTGTGCTATGGTAGAATTAGTTACAGAAGAATATCATGAGAAACTCAAAAGGCATACTCAAAGTCAGATTTCATGAGGATTTGCCCTCACTAATGGAATAAAAAGATTTCATAAATTATGGAAATAAGTTTCCCAATCATCTTCCTTAAAAATAAATGAAACCATAATAGGCACTATATTAACCAATAAAAGATGGTAAAGTACTTCTCAAGTTTATTATGCTATCTAAATGCTAAACAACAAAAAAAAATAGACTCTGATGCCATAAACATTATTAAAATGGTAACTTAATAGACCAAGAATTGCAGGAAAGAAATCAGACTGGTGAAAGCCAATAACTTTAAATGAAGAAATATCTCTAATGTTCATGATGGAATCTAATTGAAGATGGCTTTATCTTACTGAGGATTGGTATTTACAATTTCCAACGTACTTATGACTTTCTGTACCTTCAAATTCTATAGCATTTCAAAATCCCTAACTTTGTGTCTACATTTCAATTCAACTCATTAGTTTAACAACCATTTGTTATACACCTACAATGTCTCAGTTTCTGTTTTGTGTAGAAAATACAGAGAGATGAATGAAAGTAGACCCCTACTTTGAAGAGGTTTCCATTCTGTTAAGGAGAAATAAGATGCACATAGATAAGTAAACACAAAATATGCAAAATAAATACCAAACTGAAATCTTACAGTCATACACACTGTAGTTGAACATAGTTAACATACCAATGTGCTGCTCTCTGGCCTTGGTCATCCCATGACACCATGCATACACTTTTCTTGTGGATTCTTCAATCCCTGTGTTTTCTTTCACCCCCATGTAGCTCTGGGTTGAGTAATACAATCAATAAAATTATTACTAGAAAAATAAGCTCTATTGCTCCACTTATCTTTTCTCTGACTTACCAGACAAAAACATTCCACCCTGGACACTATTCCCCTATATGTGGTATCTTCTGATTATGGGAAGCTAAAGTCTAAGCTTTATTATTGGAAGCTAAAGAGAAAAGGAATTGTACTGATTGGGGCATTCATGTAACAAGCATTTAGCATAGTTTCTGGAACATACTAACCACTCAAAAAGTTATCTTTGACTCATCCTAGCATTGGAAACATGGAAAAAGTCCATGTTTCATTATTTCAATGTTTGAATGAGATACCTATTGAATGGTTCAGACTTTAGGATGACCAACAGAAAACATTATCAAAATGGCCAATGCAGCCATAGTTAACTAATTTCTTTAAAAGTTGTAATTCAAACCCTCCTGGAATACATTTGCTATCAAATAGTAGATGAACATCAGTTAAAAATGTCATCTGAATCATGTGTGAAGGGATAAATGGAAGCCAAGTGATCATAAATTTAGATCTGGAAGGAATCATTACAGGTCATCTTGCACAAATCACTTACTGCAAATGGAGGGAATACAAGGCCCAGAAAGATTTCATGAAATCCTTAAGATCACACAGTTTACCAGGGAGTAGCAAAATCAACATCACGTACTTTGACTCTAAACCCATGAATTTAAACTTATAGTTGGTTACTTGGTTTTTGTTTTATTTCTCAGTTGACTTTTCTGGTATCCAAACATCATCTCTTGCTCCACAAAAGTGAGTCTTTTTCAATCATATATTTTCCTGATGGTATCTATCATTTTACTTTTTCAAAGTTCTTTATATGTTAGTATGTGGTCTCCTTGACCACTTTATATACAGCTCTCCATTGCCTTCTGGGAAACTGATATTTAAATTCTTATGATCATCAGAGGTCTAGAGCTGGAAGAAGACTTCAGAATTAATCTAGTCATTTAACAGATGAATAGGCTGAGGTGGGGGAGTTCTAGGTGGAGTGAGAGAAGGAAAGATATAAGCACCTGTGTGGAACCTCCTATGTGTCAGGTACTGTGCTAAGAACTTTTACAAATATCTCATTTGATCTTTACAACCTTGGGAGGTAGCTACTATTATTATCTCCAATTTACAGCTGATGAAGCTAAGGTAAAGAGATGTTTAGGAACTCACTCAGGGTCACACAGCTAGTATACAGCTAGGTGAGGAAATTGAGGAACTCAGAGGTTAAGTGAAATCACAGAAAATCATATAGCCAGTATCTAAAGCTTGATTTCATCTCTAGTCATCATGACTCTATGACCAGGACTCTATCCACTGTGCTACCAGCTGCCTCTTAGGGACTTGTCTAAGGTCAAAGAGATAACAAACTTCAGAGGTGGGGCTTAAACTCATGTCCCATGACTCCAGAGTCAGTGCACTTTCCACCAAGAGGCAAACACTAAAATCTTCCCTTCCTCAGGGACTGAAGTGTTCCATGAGTCCCAGCCATACAATCAGCTGGTAGAATATTTGCATCAAACCAATGAGCTTTTGTTTCAAGGCAAAGTCTAGAATTTTAAAATCTCCTAAAAATATTTTTTTTAAAAGCTAGGTGACATAATGAGTAGACATTGTTGTTGTTCAGTCACGTCCAACTCTTTGTGACCCCAATTGGGGTTTTCTTGGCTAAGATACTGGAATGGTTTCCCATTTCCTTCTCCAGCTCATTTGACAGATGAGGATTTGAGGCAAATAGGGTTAAGTGACTTGCCCAGGGTCACACAGCTAGTAAGGGTCTGAAGCTGGATATATATACTCAAAGAGATGAGTCTTCCTGACTCAAGGCCTAACAGTCTACCCACTACTCCACATAGCTGCCCAAGTAGAGCCTAGATCCTCATTGAGGAAGACCAGAGTTCAAATCAAGCCTTACACATTAGCTGCATGATCTTATGTGATATCACTTAACCTCTTTCTTATTCAGTTTCCTCACCTCTAAAATGGGGAAAATAATAGCACCTCCCTCTCAGAGTTGGTGTGAGGATAAAATGAGTTAATATTTTCAAAGCATTTTACAAAACTAAAATTGTTATACATATGTTATCATTGTTACTATTATTATTATCATTTAAAAAAAATCAAGCTTGCTCTCCTCCTTAATTCTGATACCAACTTATAATACATTAAGAATGTCAATCTACACAATAGATAAGATCTATAGGTTGTCCATCTAAATTTCATGTTACCGTCAGAGCAATAGCCATTGTTACTCATTTTGCTTTGCCTACATAGATGGTTGAGCCAATGTCCTAACTAGCCACATACCTTTTGCAGTCTTCTGTAGTTTATGCAATAAGGGAGTTTTTATCTATAAACAGGAGCTTCTGAAGAACCTCACCATCTACAGGGAATCACTTTTTAATGTGGTATTTGTGCTAGATCTCCTTCAGCGGAATGATCAACATCTTTGGTGAGTAGATATCTCTATATTTATATTTTAGTATTTATGATAATAGGTCATCAAACAAAGTAATTTATTCAAGAGTCCTTGAAACACTTTGCTTTGCTAATTTTCATTTATTTATTTATTTGTTTGTTTTTAACATGATAAGACAAAGAGTGGGACTTTGTTTTCTCCATATTCTTCTGTAAATTCAGGTATAATGAGAAGTGCTAGCTTCACCTGAGACAACAATTGTTGCTACTCTGTGTAAAGTATGTAGTTTGCCTCTCTACTCTTTCCTCCCCTCTCTTCTCCTTACCTTATCTTCTCCTCTCCTGACTCTTTTTGCTCATTACTTTCTTCACTGTCATCTTATTCTACTTACCCACTCTTTCCTCCCATTTTTCTTTCTCTGTTACTTAGCTCATTGTCCTAACAGATTGCTAAATGTTTTTGTTTATTTTTCTGGCTGCTAAGTCATCACTTTTAATTTTCCTTCTCTTTGCTGTTCAGGGACAACAAGAATTAGAAGTTCCTTGGGGGGTGGAAGGAGGAATAGAATTGGTCAGTACTTTATAGCAAACAAGATATTCTAACTCCCTTAACCAATAGCACAAAGTGAAACATTAATGTGTATTTGCTTAAATATTTCAGGAAGTTTTTTTAAATTATACTCAAAGACAAAATATTACTTGAATGTCCTTTATATCTTGTAAATTATATCTATGTAAGGATGTTATAAATGTAAACTGTTAAACCAGTTCCAGCGAGATGGACCCAAAGTAATTACATCCTAATCTCTAATTGATTGAAATAGAATTCTTCAGCTTGTTTTAATGTTTAGATATAAATAATGATTATATAGGTAACCTGCCAATACTTGTAAAACATTTGCATTATCCTTGAAAGAAAATATTTGCATCTGATTTTTGCTTTCACAGGCTCAAAACTGGTTATGGAGGCATGTGTTGCTGGCTGTTAATCACGTTAGCAGATTGCTGTTTAAAAGCACTTTCAGTTCCCTTTGTTTGTGAGCTGGCTCACAGTATGAAATGAGAAACGATGAGGATCAGGCCATTGTAGGCCTGTGGTTGGCCCCTCAAGAGGTAAGGATGCATGCATTTGGAGGGGTTACATCAGACTTACTGCAGATAAGCTTTCATTGCATATAGAGAAGACTGGCAAATAGTACTTTTTGATTTGCACAAGCATCATTTATTTTTTTTTTCATAACTGTTTGGATGCTATAATTACATTTCACTCTGTGCTTTAAAGCCTTTCAGACTCTGCTTTGTGTTAGATAATATACTTTTATATGGTGAGAAGGGGATGCTACCTACAATGTAGAGGTACTGAGAATTAACTGGGCAAATGAGTGATTGCTTTTGGTGTAGAAGAGAGAGAATTAAGAAGGGAAAACAGTGAGCATTCAAGAATAGAGAAACAAAGTTTCTGGTGGAGATTTTCTTTTTTGGATGGTGCCATTGGAATCAAAGACTGTCCAATGAGTCCTATGTTATACTACTGTCCTGAGCATAGGTATAAATACTATGTAAGCATTCCCTAAAGTAGGAGAAGAGAAGGACATGGGGGGGTACAAAAGGACAATAACAACTGAAATAATATTTTCCCTACTATTAGCACAGAATTACACTAATATTTCATAGTTTTATTCAGGTTACAGAATTTTAACTTATAAGACTAATCCTAAGGTTTTCTCCATTATTCCCATTTCATTTGCAGGTAGGGCTAAATAATAAATATGCATATGCGTGCATACATATGTACATATTTTATGTCTATACATATATATGCACATATATGTGCTTGTGTGTACATATAATGCATTGCATGTATGTATATGCTTAAATATGTGTTTGTATATGTGTGTGTACATATATTATCAACAGAAGTCTTTCTGTACCCATCCACTGCATTTCAAATTTCATTCTTTCTGATATATCATGTATAACAAGGGGTCACCAACATTTATAGTTCCTTATTATTCAAGACCTTTCAGGTAGATGACTATGGATGTTAGATTTGACTCAAAGCTCTGGTTAAAATAGTTCTCCAGTGGTTCTGCTGAGTGCATAGACCCCCTTGGTTACTTAGATTAATCAAGTCACCTGGGTTTATTCACTGATGAAGTAGGCAGCTACTCACACGGTATGAAATCTGAGGATCATTGGGAGCAGCACAGATATTTCATCCTGCCTGAATTCCACTACTAGAGACATATTTCTTTAGCTGATAAGTGCCTAATCAGCAAGCTTTATATTTCCCTTCTAAAATGTAGCATAGCCTGAGGTGATGGCATTATATCTGTATTGCTCCTAAGTCACACAATGGAAATTTATTTCTTTCAATAAATCTGTATTAGTTTAAGATATTTGATTTTTTGGAGCCAAATTGGCAGAGTGAAAGCAGGGACTCAACTGAGCTCTGCCCTAAACCCTTTCAAATAGCATTAAAAAGTGACTTGAACAAATTCTAAAGCAGCGAAACCTGACAAAGAGAAAGAGTGAGGCATATTTCCAAACCCAAGACAACCTGAAGGTTGACAGGAAGGATCTGTTGCAACTATCTGAGAGAGCAGTACAGTTTAGCCAGCACAGACCCAGCCCCAGCAAACCTGTAGCAGGCCTGGGGGACTGAATCACTGGCAGCAGTGTTGGTTTCCAGACTTTTCAGCCCAAGACTCCAGAGACAACTTAGAATGTCACAGGGAGAGATCTGTTGGAACTGGGTGAGAGAGAAGTGCAGTCCAGTGCAGGGTGTACCAATACAACCCCGGCCACCGCAAACCAAGATCACACCTTGGGAGTGACTGAATCAGTAGCAACAGCAGCAGTGGCTGCTCCTGGAGTTATCATCCCACAAACAGAATGTTTGAAAGTCACCTATTTCAAGTTCTGGGAGCCAAGATGGCAGAGTAAACAGTAAGTTGCTCTCACCCTCCCTTATTGACCATGAAAAATGCAGAAAATATTACCCTATGAAACATCCTGAGATAGTGGAGCCAACAGAAAGACAAGGTACAACAGTCTTTTAGCTTGGGAGGCTAGGGGGATTAATGGGAAAGATCCTTCTTGATGTAGCTAAAGGGGACCAGTACAGAACAGGAGGTATCCCAGCAAGCCAATTTCAGCAAACCAGCAGAAGATCTTGAGCCTCAGGGTGGTGAAGCAGGCAAGCACCAACACTAGGAACACACTAGCCACCCCCACCAGCTCTAGCTCTGCCCCTACAGCCTCCAGATGCCAGCACCTGAGGCCCCAGCACACAAAACCAGTAACCACAACCCTAGCCCCTCTCACAAGAAGCTTGTGGCAGTGGCCCCTGTGCCCCAGAAGTAGAGATCAACTTTAAAAGCCAGAAAAAAAGGCAAACACCATGAGCAAAAAGCAACAAAGAAAAACAATGACCGTAGACAAGTATTATGGTGACAGGGAAGATCAAAACCCAAATGCAGGAGAGGACAACATTGTCAAGATACTCACATCCAAAATCTCAAAGGGAAATATGAACTGGTCTCAAGCCCAAAAAGTCTTCTTGGAAGAGCTCAAGAAGGATTTTAAAAGTCAAATAAGAGAAGTAGAAGAAAAATTGAACAATTCCTTTAAAAATGCAATTGACAAAATGGGGGAAAAGTACACTGAAGGAAATAATCCCCTAAAAAGTAGAATTAGCCAAATAGAAAAGCAGGTACAAAAGCTACCTGAAGAAAACAAATTTATTAAAAATTGGATTTGGGCAAATGGAAGCTAATGACTCTATGAGACATTAAGAATCAATACAACAAAATCAAAAGAATGGGAAAAAAATAGAAGAAAAGCAACTGACCTGGAAAATAGATCCAGGAGAGATATTTTAATAAATGCTAGGGAAGGTTGCCTAGACATACCAGATCTTAAATTGCTATATAAAGCAGCAATCATCAAAACTACTTGTTACTGGCTAAGAAATAGAGTGGTGGATCAGTGGTTAGGTTATACAAGACAAAGTAGTCAATGACCATAGTAATCTACTATTTGATGGACCCAAAGACTCCAACTTCTGGGATGAGAATTCACTATTTGACAAAAACTGCTGGGAAAAATGGAAAATAGTATGGCAGAAACTAGGCATAGACAAACATCTTATACCGTATAACCAAATAAAGTTGAAATGGTTAGATGATTTAGATATAAAGACCAATACTATAAGCAAACTGGGGGAACAAGGAATAGTGTACCTGTCAGATTTATGGAGAATAGAAGAATTTATGACCAAGCAAGAGATAGAGAATATTATGAAATGCAAAATGGATAATTTTGATTACATTAAATTGAAGTTTTTTTCACAAACAAAGCCAATGCAACCAAGATTAGGAGGGAAGCAGAAAACTGGGAAACTTTTTTTTTAACAACCAATGTGTCTGATAAAGTTCTCATTTCTGAAATATATAGAGGACTACATCAAATCTATAGCAACACAAGTCATTCCCCAATTAATAAACAGTCAAAGGAAATGAACAGGCAGTTTTCAAATAAAATTAAAGCTATCTATGCTTATATGAAAAAATGTACTAAATCACTATTGATTAGAAAAATGCAAATCAGAATAACCCTGAGGTACTACATCATACCTACCAGATTGACTAACATGACAAAACAAGAAAATGATAAATACTGGAGAAGATAAGGGAAAATTGGAACACTAATGCATTGTTGGTGGAGTTGTGAACTGATCCAACCATTCTGGAGAGTGATTTGGAACTTTGTCCAAAATGCTATAAAATATGCATACCCTTTGACCAAGTAATACCACTTTTAGTTCTGTATTCCAAAGAGATCATACAATTTGAAAAAGAAAAGGACCCACATGTATGAAAATATTTATAACAGCTCTTTTTGTGGTGGCAAAGAATTGGGAATTGAGGGGATGCTCATAATTGGGGAATGGCTGAACAAGTTGTGCTATATGAATGTAATGGAATACTACTGTGTTATAAGAAATGATGAGTAAGCAGACCAGAAAAAACTAGAAAGACTTGAATGAACTGATGCTGAGTGAAGTGAACAGAACCAGGAGAACATTATACACAATAACAACCACAGTATGTGATGACTAATGTTGAGACACTTACCTCTTCTTAGTAATGCAAGGATCCAAGACAACTCCAAAGGTCTCATAGTGGAATATGCTGTTCACATCCAGAAAAAGAACTATGGAGTCTGAATGCAGATTAAAGCATATTATTTGCTCTCTCCCTTTTTTTCTTTTTTTTTTTTTGTTCCCTCTTTCTTGTGGTTTCTCTCATTGGTTCTAATTTATCTGGGCATTATGCAATTCATTTTTAAAAAAGGAACATTAATTAATTTCTTCCTATGTCATAAGTCCACGATGAAACATTCTACATCGTCAAAGAGCTTACATTATGTTGAAGAGATGTATACAGAGATACATGAACGCAAAATACATATAAAGTCAGTCCGAAGTAATTTGGATTGTGGGGATGGCTAAGAATGAGAGGATTAGGAAAAGTTGAGCAGAGGATGTGGCTTGAGAATTATGATGTGAATAAAGCTGGGAATCCTAAGAAGCAGTAGTGAGGAAGGAGAGCACACCAGGTGTAGGGGTCTGCAAATTCAATGGCATGAAATGGGTAAATAGTAAAACATCATTGTATATAGTGCATCTCATGCAATGGAAATATGTATACATATATGTATTATGGGTACATATGCCTATATATCTATTTACATATAATATATGCACATATATACATATACATATACATATATGTGTCTATATATATATATATATATATATATATATATATATATATACACACCCCCTACACCGATATATATGAATAAGCTCAATTTAAATAATGCCTCTGTCACCTGTGTGACATTG
Source organism: Phascolarctos cinereus (assembly GCF_003287225.1). Classification (NCBI taxonomy): domain Eukaryota; kingdom Metazoa; phylum Chordata; class Mammalia; order Diprotodontia; family Phascolarctidae; genus Phascolarctos; species Phascolarctos cinereus. The sequence continues at coordinate 27,664,986 of NW_027556180.1, forward strand.
AGGAATTTCTTAGTCCCTCTAGGCCTGTTTCCTTTTCTGCAAAGTAAAGTAATTGGACTAACTGAGTTGGTGCCCTTTCCAATTTTAAATTAATATCTATATGGTAACAAAAGATATAGGCAATATTGATGGGTGTAGGAAAAAATAAAAATAAATATACAGACCTGCAAATATAATGAAGCTTATGTTGTGGTGATGTTTTGTATGTACCCACCAATGGCTCACAATACAGCTAAATACCATTCCTCACATGGCCTATGTTAATACCTACTCGCTTTCTGGATTGGTTCTAATATTCCAGGTCTAAGCTCCCAGGGACCACCACCACAATGTTACTACATTCAAGCCCTCTCAGGGACCTAGGGATAATCTTTTCAAGCAGAAATAAACTGCTTTTCCTTACCAATCTATCTCTTTAGCTCCTATCTGATGTATTTTCTATGTATACAACCAGACACTCAAAATGATTACACTTTTAGATCTTCATGATAACATTTGCTTAACAGTAAAGAGAACCCCTATCCACTCAATGTCCCCTATAAAAGTAATAGCCCTTTCCATCATACTTCCATCTCCGAGTGTTTCTATATCTCATTTTAAAAAATATTGTTTTTAGACATTAAACATGTATATAAAAATTATCTAAAACACCACACAGTGCTCACCATGGTCTTCTATGTCTTTGGCACTCTTGAAACAGTTTTTCCTCACACACATATTTTCTTCCATTTTTTAAAAATATATAATAGATCCTTCTCTTCAACTTTAAAATATCAAACTGATCCCACACAAGTGAAGCAATGTTCTACATTGTTCAAAAGGAGATCTGAGTCTTTGTATTTACATTTTTGTATTTTTTCTTTGTATTATATCTTTGTATTTTTTCTATCTCAAATTATTCAAATCTTTTCTGAAAACTGTTTCTACATACACATGTTAGCCATTTTATTAAATCAATATTATTTTTCTATTACTATCAAAATGTCCTTCCATAGCAGTTTCAATATTTTATATCATTTGGCAATTAAAATTGATCTTTACCTTTACACACATAGTTTTTCTACCCTTCTCATCACAAAATTGCTCCATATGTAAAGAGCTTCAAAGGGGTGATACACCATATACTACAGTCTGCCATGACATTTAGGAATATCTTATGTGATCATCATAATTTCTTTTTGATTTATGCCTTCTTCATGTCAATACATAGTTTATCACTGAACAAACATCTCCACAGCTGCGTAAATCATAAATAATTTTAAGACATAGCGGTGACACTGCTTATTTGGAAAAATCCTTCAAGGAAGCATTTTGTACTACTCAGTCAAATGTTGGATTATTTTTAAAAATTAAAAAGCAGTAGACACAGCAGGGTCATATATTCTTTCCCATTCTCAGACCCTAATGATAGTGTCTGTTGTAGAAAAGTATCTGTGAAAGCCTACCTACCACCTTCTTACGTTTGCTGTCCTTGATGGTATCCTCAATGTAAGCATAAGCCATTCGTGTAGGGGTTTTACAGATATAAAAACAAAAACGCGTGTGTGTGTGTATATATATATATATATATATATATATATACACATACACACACACACACACACACACACACACACACACACTGGATGGTAGCATGTCAATTCTTTTTCTTTGCTTCCTTCATAAAAACATCTTTAATTTATTTTAAATTTGTACCCCCTTTGTGATATCTTTTTTTAAAAAAATCTATCCCTAAGTTCCATTAATAAGGCAGCAGTGCCTTAGTGAATAGAGCATTGGGCCTAGATTCAGGAAGACCTGAGTTCAAATACAAGCTCAGATACATTCTAGCTATGTGACCCTGTGCAAGTCACTTAAACCTCTGATTAACCTGACAAAAGAATCCACTGAATCCACTGGAGAGGAAAATGGCAAAGAACTCCAGTATCTTTGCCAAGAAAACCCCTGGGACAGCATTGGCGTGCTATGGTCCACAAGATCACAAAGAATTGGACAACACTGAACAACCAGAAGTGTCATTAAAACTATGTGGTCTCCAGCTCAGGTTTCTTTTTGATGTAATACGACCAGGTATAATCCTTGCTCCAAATTCATCATTGTCAGCACTTGAAATTCTCAGGTGGTGTAGTTCAAAAGTGTTGTTTCTATTATGATTATAATCTCTTATTGAAAAAGCAGATCTGCTCCTTTTCTTACCTGTTTGCTTTCCGCTATCTATTTTCATCTATATGAAATGATTCTGTAGGTCATCTAGAAAACCTAAATCTCATTCCAAGGCTTCCATCTCAGATGCATTATTTGCTGAGGTGACAGAGTTTTCAATTATCTTGTTAAATAAATTATTATTATGAAAGTTATATAAATATTATTATTTATTAAATAAATAAATGTTTCGGTACCACTACTTGGCAAAGATAATTTATTCACTGGACCCTTTTGGCTTCTTTGTGACAGCAATTACTTTGCATCAGTTAAACTTCATATTTTGGGAGCGGAAAGAAAAATGTATTATTGATAATCTTTATTTATCTTAAAGTCACTTTCTAAGGCCTCCTTCCATTTACCTTCTAATACAAATCTTTAACAAAATTTAGTTAAGCAAAAGAAGTTAAGACACGGGCAATATCTACACTAGATTTCTCATTCTTTATCTACAGTGCACCAGCTTTCTGCTTAGAGGTAGGAGGCAGGCTTCATCATTAGTGCTTTGAATTCATGATTGTTAACTACCTTAATTTGAGTTCTATTACTTAAATGTCTCAAAGACATGCCAGTCAGAGTCAGGTCCTTATTTTTGTTCATTTCCTGTTTTTAGAATTAGTCGTTTGTTTGACGTGTCAGGATGGAGTTGCATCCAGTGTCTTCTCATCTTTAAAATTTCTTTTAATTTGGTACGTGCCTTGACTTTTTCTATAACTTTTTGGTGACTTAACACAGGCACCTGACCCTGTCAGAATCTTGTTATATCCATAAATACATGTTTACTACCTGTTAAAGTGAAATGAAGTTTATTATTTTCTATGCTGTATGTATTCATTCAAGCAAAAGCATTTATTTAGTCCCTGTTATAGGTCAGGCATTTCATTAGGTGATGGGAATATGCAAACAAATATGAAACATTTCTTGTTCTCAACAGGTTTATCTGCATGATATGCAGTGCCTTCCGACTCTTTTATTGAATCAATCAATCAATTCAACTGATGGGCATTAATAAGCATTACTATTTACCAAGCACTATGCTAGACACTGCAGATAAAGCAGAAAGAATTAAACATTCCTACTCTCAATCAATTTTCATTTGAATGGTGACAAGAACATATAAAATACTAGCTGTGTGACGCTGGACAAGTCACTTAACAACAATTGCCTCACATAAAAAAAAACATATAAAACAAATTCAAAATTGTATATATACATATATGCATGTATGTATTGTGATGTACATGTGTGTATATATAGCAAACTAATTATGCATATATGGTACTATATATAGGCATATTTGTTTCCATGTATACATACATATATATATATATGTGTGTGTGTGTGTGTGTATATATGTATATACATATATATTACAAATATTATAATGCTATACATACTATGGCATTTCATGCTATATATGCCATATATGTATATATACTATATATTTATAGTATATATAGTATACTTATAGGTATGCATGCATATATGTATGTGTGTGTTTATATATGTATGTATATCTTGTATACACATGTGCATATGTAATATATGATTTGTACATCTATGTATACTTATATAATTTGTGAAGAACAGCTGTGAGGCTTCTCACTTGCATTAGGGGATTTCACATATTTCATTTTTTATATCAAATAATTTTTCCAATGTTTTCTTCATCTTCCCTCTGCCGTAGAATGCCTTTTAGCTCACCATTCACCTAATGACAATTTCTTTGTGTCTTCTGATTTCATTTATAACAGAGAGAGACAGAAACTAAACCTGGAATTTCATTACTTGTAGGGAATATCCCTCTACAAAGCAGGTAATCTCTGTCTCCCAAATTTAGACTCTTAGAATTCCCTAAACCAAGAAATAAAATGACATGTTAGCAGTAAAACTTGAATCCACACTTCCTAACTCTCAAGTTACTCTTTCATGCCAGCTCTCTCTTATTTAAAATGAGGATATCTCCATCTGGTTGTGACTCAGCACCTCCAACAGTGTACCCAATTGGAAGTGGTTAAAGATATTATACATTAAGCACTAACAATTGAATTAATATTTAGGCTGTTTAAGGACTGTGTGTGAGGGTTTTTTTCACATTCTTCACTCTCTCTCTCTCTCTCTCTGTGTTTCTCTGTGTGTGTGTGTGTGTGTGTGTGTGTGTGTGTTTCTCTCTCTCTCTCTCTCTCTCTCTCTCTCTCTCTCTCTCTCTCTCTCTCTCTCTCTCTCTCTTTGTCTTTTTGGTGAGGCAATCAGGGTTAAGTGACTTACCCAGGGTCACACAGCTAGTAAGTGCCATGGGTCTGAGGCTGGATTTGAACTCATGTCCTCCTGACTCCAAGGCCAGAACTTATCTACTGTGCCACCTAGATGCCCCTGTCCAATCTCTTTTAAGCCAGTATCACACCATCTTGTAGCCATACTATACTCTGAATTTCATGGATTTTTTTTCTTATTTTATGATGAGTTTTGGGGAAAAAAATCACCCAGTTATCCAAACTCCTTGTCAGGTGTGGTCATGAGTCATTCAGCAATTAGTGAGGTTGTTCTTCGAATAACAGATATATAGTCCTTTGCTAGGCAACCCCAAAAAAGTTTTGCCATCTTGTAAGACTTGGTCAAGCTTATGCACTCTTGTCATAGTCTTCCTGAACATAACATAATAAACAAACCATGAGGAGTCATCAGACCAGAACTTCTGTGACAGGCACTACACATGCCCAAAGATATAACTCTTTCTATTGATACACATTGTTATGTGGTCCAGTGGCTGCTTTTAAAAATCCCATAAAGAGAAAAGAAACTTGAAATCAAAGCCAAAAAGCATAATGAGTTTGAAATATCATTCCACTAGAAGTTTATTGGCCACTTTTCAAATCTCAGTCAGTAGCTGGCGAGCTCTCTTGTAATTTGGTGTTGATGGCTCCATTTCTATAGCCCTGATGTCTATCTCTCTGTTAGTGAACATAGCTCATCATCCCTGGGAACTCTTCACAGTCCTCAGTGGGCACAAATGACTTTATCAGACTGAGCTGGCCAGCACACTACTCCCTGAAGTGCTGGACTCTTCTGGACTCATTCAAGGGTTTGCTGGTTCTGGCCTAAGATTGAGACAAGCATAAACTCTTTCCATTTGCAGCTAATTCCTGTAACTTTGATAATGCTGCCCACCATGAGTTTTGAAGACATAAATGGCACTCTGGCAACTGTTGTCAGCAATGACAATGAAAATGAGAAAGCTTCACTAAAGATATAGCATGACAAATTTGAACAGCACAGAAGGACAACAATGATATATGCTACTGAAACGTGAGCCTACATTCCTTGGTACCTAAGGGGAAATTCCCCAGCAAGCTTCTGACCATGGCATAATTGTCCTTGCAGCTTTCTCACATCAAGAACCTACTTACCAAAGGATTTTTTAAAAAGATAGAAAACCGTAGTAGCTTGTGCACTTTCAAAAGGTTGATTTTATTCTGGGCATATGTAATAGCTCTGTATATCAGATCATTTTTAGACTGATGACTTCTCAGGATGCCACTGCTGGTATAGTCACTGAAAAATTACACATACACACATGTGCCTGCACACACACATACATATGTACATAATTTATTTTTATATCCCCTTCATATCCAAACATATCAGTTCCCCTTCTGTTCCACATAGAGCAATAGCCTTTTGTTATAAAAAGTAGAAAGAGATAGAATCAGGGAGATGGAGACAGAAAAAAGATAGATAAGGAGAGAAACAAAGACAGGTAGAGATAAAGAGATGGAGACAGAAACAGAAAGGCCCAGAGACAGAGACCAAGACAGAAAGGTAGAGACAAAGATGGAAAAATGCAAAGAGAGACAGAGAAGCAGGTCAGCCAACTTAAAGTATCACCTATATCTGACAGAATATATAATGTGCCACACTCACAGTTATCTGTCTTTAGAAAGGAAGCGAGCAAAGTGATTTATTTTTTTCTTAAGCCCCAACCTTGATTATTACATTTGCACAGTGTTCCAGTTTTTGTTGTGGTGGTGGTGATTTCCATTTATGTTTTTTCCCCTTAATCATTGTATATATTGTTTTACTGATCATGCTTACTTCATTCTATATCATTTCATATCCATTTTTCCTGTGGTTCTTTGATAGTTTTCATATTCACTGTTCTTTAATATTCTATTACATTCATATGTCACTATTTGCTTAGTGATTGCCCTATCAACAGTTCTTCACTTTGTTTCTCATTCTTTGGTAGAGGAGAAGTTAATAAGCATTTATATAGTACTTAATGCATGCCAGACACTGTGCTAAACATTTTACAAATATTATATCATTTGAGATGCACAACTTGCAATTTGTTATGTTATTTTGTCCACATTATACATTTTTTATGCCCCATTCTGTTATTGTCATTGTTGTTGTTGTTGTTGAGTTATTTCAATTATGTCTGGCCCTTCTTGACCCTATTTGTGATTTGCTTAGCCATGGTATTGGAGTGGTTTGCCATTTTCTTCTTCAGCTCATTTGACATATGACAAAGCTGAAGCAAACAGGGTGAAGTGACTTGTCTAAGGTCACACAGCTGGTATGTGCCTGGGACAGATTTGAACTCACTTATTCCTAACTCCAGGGCCAGTGTTCGAAGCAGTGCATCGTGTAGCTGCCCCTATGTCCATTCTACCATCAAAGAAACTGAAACAAATAGAGGTTAAATGGCTTGTCCAGGATGCTAGGGCAATAAGTATCTGAAGACAAATTGCAACTCAAGACTCAATGACTCCAGGATCTGTTGTGTCATCTACCTGCCTATCACTGGTACTACAAAAAGCGCTGCTATCATTATCTGGGAACATTTTGGACTTTTCTTTCTATCTTTGACTTCTTTGGGTTCTATATTCAGAAATGTGATCTTTGTGTTAAAATACATTTCAATCTTTTACCTAGCAAATTAGAAATTGTTTTGAATAGTGATAGGACAAATTCACAGTAATAGGAACAATGTATTGCTGTTCCTTTCGTACCACAACCTTCTCTTCACTGATTAGTTTCATATTTTGACATCTTGTTAAAGGCTGGCTATGGGGTGCAAAATTCAAAATTGTTTGATTTCACTGAAAGCGTTTTCAGACTTGCAGCTTTTAAGTCCCTCATTCTTCTTGCTACTTCATCTAATCTGTTATACTCCCCACACTAAACTCTTTCCCTGTTCTACCTATGATCATCCTTCTTACCGAAGTTAGTAGAGGTGAGGAATTAGAAAGGTCTTTTAGGGCATGTGCACGTGGGTCCCAAATGCACAGTCAGAATTTGGTGAGATTGATTCAAGTCAAATAGGAAAGAAGAAGGAGGAAAAGGAAGAAGAAGAAGAAGAAAAAGAAGGTGGAGGAGAAAGAGGAAGAGGAGAAGAAGGAGCAGGAGGAGGAGGAAGAAAATGAAGAGGACAGGGAGGAGGAGGAGGAAGAGAATGAGGAGGTTGAGGAGGAGACAAAGGAAAGAAGAGAGAACAGAAGAAAGAAAGAAAGAAAGAAAGAAAGAAAGAAAGAAAGAAAGAAAGAAAGAAAGAAAGGAAGGAAGGAAGGAAGAAAGAAAGGAAGGAAGAAAGAAAGAAAGAATGGAGGGAGAAAAGAAGGAAGGAAAAAGAAAAATTTTCATTGTTAAGAATAACAAGAAGTCATGTAGACACTTAATATGAATACAGAATACATTGATCATTACAGATCTCCAAGTGCCCAGTTCCCCACGGAAAGGTCAATTGCAATAGCAATCCACATAGGTGTGAGAAGTCTTTTAGAACCCAATACCAAGAAGCTGTTCTTACTTTCAGGCTGGGCTTATATGCAAAGGGTTTCTCGTATTACCAAAGGCAGATATGCATTTATGCATTTAGCATTTAGCCAGTCATTGATGTAGCTAGGATTCCATTGTCTAATTAGGAACTTGAGAAGTCTATGTGTCTCTAAAGAGCAATAACCTATTATGGTGCTTCCTACTGTATGTTCTCATTCCAAGTCTCTGTTATACATCCATGAATAGTGGCTGAGCTTGCATTTTAATTCTGCCATGCGGTCAGCAGTTTAGGACTCAATGACTGAGAAAAAAAAGTGTGTATCTACTATAAGAGCTATTATTTTATCTTTTATAGAATCCCTCCTGGAAAAAAAATAAAACTCAGGGGTTCCCACATATAAGTGAGCATACACACACATACACACACACACACACACACACACACACACACACACACACACACACACACACACATTTCTTCTCTAAAAATGATCAGACAATAGTTCAGTCACCAAGCATTTATTAAATGCCTACTACATGCCAGGCTTTGCACTAAGCACTGGAGATACATTTATAAAGGAATAAAAAAAAAAGACTGATCCCAAAAGAGCTCACAGTCTAATGAGAGATAATTTGTAAACAACTGTGTGCAAACAAGCTGTATACAGGATAAACTAAAAAAAAAAAATGGAACAAAAGGAGAACATTAGAATGAAAAGGGATTTGGAACAGTACTCTGTAAAACAGATTTTTCCTGGAAAGTAAAGGAATCTTAGAAAGCCAGGAGGCAGAGATGAGGAAGGAGAGCATTCCACAAATGGGGGCCAATCAATGAAAATACCAGCAGTAAGGAGACAGCATGTCTTACTCAGGGCACAGGGCATCTAGGTGACACAATGTATAGGGTGCCAGGCCTAGAATCAGGAAAAGTCATTTTCCTGAGTTTAAAACTTGCCTTAGACACTTGCTAGCTCTGTGACCCTAGGCAAGTCACTTAAGCCTGTTTGTTGTAGTTTGTTCATCTTTAAAGTAAGCTGGAAAAGGAAATGGCAAACCACTCTAATATCCTTGCCAAGAAAATCCCAAAGGGAGGCACAAAGAGTCAGACACAACTGAAACAATTGAACAATAACAACAACAACAATTCAAGGGACAGCAAGGAGAACAGTGTGACTGCATCACAAAGAACACAGAAGGAGAGAGTTGTTAGGTATGTGAACATTAGAAAGGTGAAGAGGAAGCAGCTTATCAAGGACATTGAATACCAAACAGAAGAATTTGCTTATAAGAAACTACTATGACAGGGAAGCTTAAGACACAAACTTAGAAGAAGACAATGACTTGAAAACATCTACAAACAAAACCTCAAAGAAAATTGCAGATTGGACAAAAGTCCAACAAGGAATTCTAAAAGAGCTAAGGTAAGAGAGAAAGAAAGAACCAAAAGGAAAAAAAAAATCATTTTCAGTCAATCAATCAATAAACATGTATTAGGTGCTTACTACGTGCCAAGCACTGCACTAAGCCTTGGTTTCTCTTTTTAAAATCAAATGAGAATTGGGTATAGGGAAAACTGAGGGAAACTGAGAGCTATGCAAGAAAATTATGAAAAGATAATTAATAGGTTGGTAAAAAGAAGCAAAAAAAAAAATACAGGAGAAAAATTACTACTTAAAAATCAACACTGGCCAAATAGTAAAAGAAGTATAACATCTCAATAAAGAAAATAAGCCCTGAAACATTGGAATTAGTCATGTGGAAACTAATGACTCCATGAGATATCAAGAAACAATAAAACAAAGTCAAAAGACTGAAAAAAAAATAGAAGAAAAATGTTAAATATCTCATAGGAAAAATAACATATAGAAAATAGATCAAGGAGAGATCATTTAATGATTATTAGACTGCTTGAAAGTTGTGATAAAAGGTTTTAAATTTAAATTAAATAAATCTTATTTAAACAATCATAGAAATATTAATTGCTCATGAGTAAGCTTAGAAATTAATTAACTACTCATGAGTAAGCCAGTATAATAAAAATGACAATACTACCTAAATTAATTTACTTATTCAGTGTTATACCAAGTAAATTACCAAAGACTTACATTACACAGCTAGAAAAAATAACAACAAAAGTCATCTGAAGGACTAAAATGTCAAATATCAACAGAATCTTAATGGAAAAAAGTGAAGGTGGGCTACCAATACCAAACCTCAAACTATACCACAAAGTGATGTTCATTAAAGCAATATTGTACTGGATAAGAAATTGAGTGTTTAGTCAATGGAAGAGATAAGGTTGAAAATATGAGCACAGTAACTTAGTGTTCCACAGAACAAAACATCCTAGCTATTTGGTCAAGAGCTCACTATTTGACAAAAAAAAAAATTGCTAGGACAACTAGAAAGCAGTCTGCAGAAACTTGGCATAAGCCTACATCTCATACTTTATACCAAGGTAACATAAAAATTGGTACTTGAGACTTAAAGGATGATACCACGAACAAATTAGGGGAGGCTGGGAAAATACCAGTCAGAATTATGGATTGGGGAAGAGTTCATAATGAAACAAAAGAAAAATTTGGGAGGTAAAATGCATGATTTGGTTTCCAGTAAATTATAAATGTTTTGTGTAAATAAAATCAATGCACCCAAAATTAGATAGAAAGTGGAAAACTGGGGGAAAAATTGTACAGCAATTTTCTCTGAAGATTTTGTTTCTCAAATATATGGCAAACTGAGTCAAGTTTAGGAAAATAATAGCCATTCACCAATTGAAAAGCTCAAAGGATATGAACAGGCAATTTTCAAAAGAAGAATAGGAAGTTATTTATAGTCATGTGGAAAAATGTTCCAGTGCACTAATAATTATGCAAATGCGTATTAAAGTTACTCTTAAGCACCACTTCACACTTATCAGATTTGGTAACCTGATAGAAAAAGAAAATGACAAGTGTTGTTTAGAATGTGGGAAAATAGGTAAACTAATGCATTGTTGGTGGATCTGGAAACTGGTCTAATCATTCTGAACAACAGTTATGAATGTTGCTCATAGGACTATAAAACTGCACACAGTTTGACCCAGAAATACCACCACTAGACCTGTACTCCAAGAGATCAAAGGAAAAGAAGAAAGATCATAGGTACAAAAATATTCATAGAAGCTCTTTTTGTGGTGGCAAAGAATTGGAAATTTTAAGGATGTCCAACAATTGAAGAATGATTTAACAAGTTATGTTATATGATTGTAATAGAATACCATTTTGCTGTAAGAAATGATGAAGAAAGTAATTTCAGAAAAATCTGGGAAAATCAATATGAACTGAGACAAAGTGGAATGAGCAGAAACAGAAGAAAAATACACATAAATAACTAACTCTGAAAGCCTTCCCAACTCTGATCAATACAATAAGCATATTGAAAAATACTATCCACCATCAGATAGAGAACTGACTGATTCAGTGCAGATTGAACATATTTTCTTCTTGTTATTTTCTTTCATTTCATTTTTTTCTCAATATGTCTGATATGGAAAAATGTTTTGCATGATTTTATATTTATAATAGCTAACAGATTTCTTGGTGGTTGAGTGAGGGGTAAAGAAAAAGAATTTGGAACTTGAAATAAAATTTCTTTAAAAAGGAAGACCACTTTGATAGATGAGCAGAGAATAATCTACAGTGAGGAATGACTTGTGCTAAGCTGATCAACCAACAGTATATTGAAGTAGTTCCAGTGTGAGGAAAGGAATGCCACAGCAGTGGGTGGCGGCAGTGTCAGAAAAGAGATGTTTTATGAAGGTAAAATTGACAGTCTTTGGCAACATGCTGGCTATGAGTGGGTGAGAAATAATGAGGAGTTGCAGATTTACACATAGGTTGTGAGTTCAGGACAGATTATTGTAGGCTGTTATACTTAACAATAATAGGAAAATTAGGAAAAGGGAGAATTTGGGGTGAAAGACAATGAGTTCAGTTTCAGAAACATTGAGTTTAAGATGACTATAGGACATCCAATTCAAGATCTTCAATAAGAAGTTGGAGACACAAGACTGAAGGTCAGCAGAGAGGTTAGGATTGGATAAATATATATTGAGAATAATCAGCATAGAAATGACAATTAAAGCTAATGAGATCACCAAATAAAATAATATAGAGGAAGAAGATAAAAAAGACCAAAATGGAATGCTAGGGTATACCTGTGATTAGTGGGCATGAACTGCATGGAGATCCCACAATAGACACTGAGAAAGAGTGACCATACAGGTAGGAGAAGAACCTCAAGAAAGTAGTGTCACAAAAAACACAGGGAGGGTAATTGGTAGTGTCAAAAGCTACAAAAAGTCAAGAAAGATGAGGATTGAGAAAAGCTGAGTAGATTTGTCCTTTAAGATATCATAGCTACTGTAGAGAGAGAAGTTTCAAGCAGAAACCAAACTACAGAGAGTTAAAAAAAGAGAGTGAGAGGAGAGAAAGTGGAGGTACCTATTTTAGCTAGTTTTCTTAAGAAGCTTTGTCACAAAAGGTAGGAGAAAGTGCCAATAGATCGATGGAGGTTGGACATGGATAATGGTGGGTGGGGCATGGGGATGCTTGTAGGGAGGCAGTTACTAGACACAGATATGAGATAGTAAGAGAAAGAGGATGATAAAAAGGGAAATCTGCTGGAGAAAAATGGTTTGGGATCTGCTGTGCATGTACAGGGGTTTTCCTTGGCAAGAAAAAAGGTCATTTCTTTATATGATGGGATGAAAGAAGAGATAGTAGAAGAAGGCAACTAGGAGACCTGAAATGAAGAAGAGTGGAGACAGGCAACCTGTTGTGGAATGGCTTCATTTATACATTTTAAATAAAAGGCAAAGTTCTCAGCTAAGAGGGGTTAGAGAGCTATGGAGGGTTTGAAGAGAGATGCAGAGGTTTGGAGAAGCATCTGCAGTGAGTGGGATAATGAGTTAATTAGGGAGGTATAAAACAACTACCTTGTAACAGAGAGGTCTAAATTAAAGGTATGCAACAAAAAAAAAGTTAGTGGACCCCATCAGAAAGATTTTGGGATTTTCTCCAACTTTGATCAGCAGCGTAAACAAAGGAGTAAAGGCAGTGGATTGCAGGAGTGATCCAAAGCTGAGGCTTGGCAGGGCAAGAGCTGTGATATGATAAAGAAGCAAAGAACCCAAAAGAAGAGGACGGCATAGAATAGAACTGCTTAACCAAGAGGTCAAAAGGAAGAAAGAAGGATAGCTACTGTAGACACAATGACCTGGGACAGGTCTGATCAGTCAAGGGAGGTCACGATGAGGTCATAATGTGGACAAAGACCAGGGTTTCATGGTGGAAGGCAGTGGGAGAGGTGGAAAGCCAATAAATTGCAGATAAGGGAATTTCAGAGTTCATTAATATAGAAGTAGAGCATTTGTTAGTGATTGTAAGGTCAAGGATGACCATCATTATGTGTAGCTGAGGAGAGGTGGAAGAGTATGTCATGGGAAATGAATAAGATGAGGAACTGAGAGGTTAGGTTTTCTGAGAAGATATCAGTATGTATGTTGAAGTCTCCTAGGGTGAGAGCAGCACTTAGGGAGGAGAGAAAGATGGGGAAAAAAACATGCCTTAAACTCACTGAGGAAATGTTCTGAGGAAATATTCTGAAAGGAGATAGACAACAGCTACCAGAATTTGGATTGAGTGGTAGATATGGATTGAGTGAAGGTCAAAGGTGGAGAGATTGGTGACGGGAAGTGGTAGAGGGAGAACCTAAAAGTGGAAACATACAGCAAGAAGTTTCCTAATCTCTTAAAAAAAAAGTTAGGGATAATGAGTAAAACTGCAGTCAGTTATGAAAAGGATAGCTGGGGAGGTTGTATCATAAGGATGGAGCCAGGTATGTTAGAGTCAGAAAGTAGAGGGAACAGAAAAGAAAAAAAAATTAAGATAAAGGCGTTTGTTGCCAATGGGCCCGGTATTCTATAGACTACAGTAGAAGAGGTGAGTAACTTTGGGTAGGGACATTATTGGGGGTGTGGTGGTATGGAGGTAAGTGTAAGGGAACAGAAAATAAGTAATCTGACAGTAGGGGAAGGGAAATGGGGTTGGAATAATGACCCTGGGGGTTCAGAATCACTCTAATATAAACAGTATGATGAGGAAGGAGTTTTCTTATCATTAAGGGGAGACTTTAGTTAGATTTTCATTGTCATTAGGGGTTTGGAGACATTCCAGGGCCTTAGACAATTGAAGCAAAGCAGAAAGAACTAGAATCTGCCTTTCCCCAAGGCAGGACACAAAGATGGAGATTTGATAGAATGTCCTTTCCTAGGCAGGAGATGGGTGCAATGGAATATCACTCTATCCCCTCACTATGAAGGCAAGAAATTGGTGTCATGGAAATTGTACAAGATCAGAGAGGTATCCTGAGTAGTAAATATTAAGCCTTGCTTCAGAATCTGGAAGCCTAAGTTTCTTGGTTTGGGGTCTGCCATCGTAATGTCATGTAACTCTGCAGAATGTAGTTAAGCTCTCTAAGACTTGATTACCTGTCCTCAGCTTGTAAAGAGATGAGTCAGATGTATTGATCTCTGTGAGCACTTCCAGTTCAAATATCCTATTTTTCTAAGCATTAATAAAATGCACTATAGGGCAATTGGACTTTTGCCCATAAGTTATTGGATTGCTACCTTGATCCCTTTTCACAAAATCTGAAGAAGAGATTTTTTTGGATGTTCTTACTACTATAATTGGTTTTTTTCCCCTTTTCTAGTTGGTTACAAAAGTGAGGGATTCCTTGTAATGCCTTGTTAGTACTTCTTTGGTGAAAAGAAGAATACTTCTGCCAAATTACACTCTATACTAATTTTTCAAGAGATGCTCCATTTATTCAACCTACTAATAACATACTCATTATGCCCTTAGACAAATCCTAAATTAAATTGCTCAAATACAACAGGAAAACAAACAAATAAATTAGCAAGCCAGCATAAATGTTGTATTCATTGAAACCTGAACACACAATTTGGATTCTGAAAGCACAGGAAGGGCATGCGAGTACAGAGATAAAGCAGGGAGAATGTTATTGGTGGACATTTTTAACTTGACCAATATGTTTGAAATTTTTTGCTCATGGACGCATAATTAATAGGATTAAATGCACACTGCAATCTCTTGGAGGGCAAAGACTGTATAGATTGCCATCTTTCTAATTCCCAGAAATGTGCCCAGTGCTTTATACCAGTGATATTAAACTCAAATAAAAATGAGAATAAGGATCCCTGTGGGCCACATGTACACTTAGGAAACCACAGATTGCCATTTTCTAACTTCTTTGTATTTTAATTTACTTTGTTAAATATTTCCCAATTACATTTTAGTGATTCAGCCCACAACTGGAAGGGTTACAGCCATGTGGCAATTCTGCTTTACATATTTTAAGGTTGGGGACCTGTGATTTTACGGGTATAGAGAACTATCAGAAAGCAAACCCCTTCTACCAATGTAGAATAGCACCTTCCCTTTAACTCTAAGTCTTAGAGATCTGCCTTTGCCACAGAAAGGTTCAACAACTTTCCCAGGATGTATTAGAGGATTGCACCCAAGTCTTTCTGAATCTGAATTAAATTATATTCACTATGGAACTTCTCAACTAACATAAGAGTCACTGAATAAATGTAACAAATCTTTACTGAAGTGAATTGTTTCTTGATCTGATTTTTTTTCCCATTGCTGGTGACAAGCTCCTTCACTAGTGTTCTCCTCTTTCCTCTTCCTTCCTTCCACAAACCTGTTAAAGCAATAATCCTTAGCTACTGCTGACCATGGCATTGCTCTTCACCACAGGATCCAATGATTCTCCATTGCCTCTAGTGTGAAATAAAAGGTCATTTAAAGCCTTTCATAGTCTAGCTGCCTCCTACCTTTCAAGCTTACTACACTAATCCCCTTCTTGTACTTCATGTTCTTTTTTTTTAACTTCATGTTCTGATCAAACTTATTTCCTTGACATTCCTCATTCAAATCATCTCATTATGTTACCTTCACCTTCAAAAGTGTGGTTCCCCATTCCTAGAATGAACTCTTTTCTCAGATTCACCATTCAGCATTTTTAACTTCCTTTGAAGCTCAGATCAAATGCCACTACATTAGCTTTCCCTAGTAGTATTTTTTTCTGCCATTATTCTGTATTTATTTTGTATATTTTATACTTATTTATTCATGTACATATCATTTCCTCCAAGAATGTAAGTCTTTTAAGGTAAGAAACATTGATTTTATCTTTGTGTGTCCACTGCCTCAAGCACAGTCACTTAATTCGTATGTCTTGATGGATAGATAGAATTGATGACTAGAACTAAAATATATCAAAGAAATGTAATTGTCATGAATGTAAAGTCCTACACAGACTCAAGAAATCAATTTCATAGGCACAAAATTTATGGGGAAAATCTAGATAACATTTAAGCTGAATAAGAAAAGGAACTATTCAAATCAACACAATGATGCAACAGTCAAAAAAGTTAATTCAATCTTTGGATCTAACAAAAAGGTTAATTTAATCTAAAGAAGGCACAGCATTCAAAACAAGTAACTGAAAAATCCCACTATTCTTTGCTCTAGCGGAGGAGTGGGGAATGCATATATATAGTACCTACTATGTGCCAGGGACTGCACTAAGCACTTTACAAATATTATCTCAATTGATCCTCACAACATTCTTAGGAGATGAGTGTTATTATTATTTCCATTTTACAGTTGAGTAAACTGAGAAAAAAAATTAAGTGACTTGCCTACAATCATACAACTGGTGTGAGGCTGGACCTAAATTTGTCTTCCTAACCCCAGGCTCTGTGGTTTACCCACTAATCCAGGGATGGGAAATCTGAAGCCTGAAGGCCACATGTGGCCTTCTAGATCCTCAAGTGTGGCCCTTTGACTGACTCCAAACTTCAAAGAACAAATCCCCTTAATAAAAGGATTTGTTTTGTAAAACTTGGACTCAGTCAAAAGGCCACACCCAAGGACTTAGAAGGCCACATGTGGCCCCTAGGCCACAGGTTCCCTACCCCTGATAGAGTGTATTCACAGAAAAGAAACTAGGATTGGATTATGAACGGTCTCATGAGCTTATTCAGAAAAGGATTAATTGAAGAAATTAGGGAAGTTTCACCTAGAAAAGAAATCCTTGTAAGCAACATGGAAATGGTACTTAAATGGCTCTGCTTGGAATTAGCCACATTCTGTTTGACCTTCATGCGTGACAGAACTAGAAGTGCTGGCCTTGATGAAAATGGAAAGATGGCAGATTTCCAATAGGCACAAGGAAAACTTCCCTAACAAGGAGAGCTATGAAAAAATTCAGTAGGCCCTTCAAGAGACAATGAGTTGCTACTCAGGAGTTTTCAATTGAAGACTGGATAGCCAATTGTCAATGATTAGTTGATTGATTAATATTGAGAAGGAAATATTTGTAGTTATATGTTAGCCACAATTATCTCTGAGATCCCTTCCAGCTCTGAGATTCTGTTAGACTTAGTTGACCCAAGTAGAAAGATTATTTCAAGTAGAAGGGAGATGAGATTAAAGATATTAAATTGGAAAGAAATTAACCACAATTCTTAAAAGTCACAATAAGCTTAGATTTGTCCCAGTGAGAAAACAAACCACTGAAGGATGTGGAGCTGAGAAATGATATGATGGCCTCCTGCTGGTGAATGGCCACACAAATGGTGGAATATGAATGCAATGGAATATTATTGTGCTACAAGAAATGATGAAATGACAATTTTGGAAGAAATAGGGAAAACCTTTATAAATCGCAGAATAAAGTAAACAAACTTAAGAAAATAATGAATACAATGATACAATAATACAGAGGGGAAAAAACTTGGAATTCTAATTAATACAGTTATGCAATGTGAGTACAATGGAATGAGGAGGAAGATGAAAAATGCCTCTCACCTTCTGACAGAAAGTTAGCAGGTTTAAAATGCAGAAAGAAACATATATTTTAAAATGGGTAATATGGAAATTTTTTGATGGCCCATGTGGATTTCTGTTGACAGATTTATTTTTCAGGTTGTGTATGTATACACATATACATACATATATAATACTCAATGGAAAAGACATTGGAGGGGGGCAGCTAGGTGGTGCAGTGGATAGAAAAGCAGTCCTGAAGTCATGAGAACCTGATTTCAAATCTGGCCTCAGACCAAACACTTGACACGTACCAGCTGTGTGACCCTGGGCAAGTCACTTAACCCCAATTGACTAGCAAAAAAAAAAAAGACATTGGGTGTTTAATTAAAAATGTGTTGCTTAAAAGTAAAAAAAAACAAAAATATATATTTAATAAGTTAAAAAGAATTCTATTATAGAAATTATTTTGAGGGAGACAGTTCTGGATGTGCTAGTCTACATAGACTAGAAATGAGCAATATATGGCAGAAAGTGCAGTTATGAGAAGATTATTGTTTTAATGTACATGTGAGAGTATGAGTAGAACTAGGTTAATGGAAAGAGAGAAAGGTGTATTTAAAAAGAAATTGGTGTTAAACCTTGAATCTAGTGAAGTTTCCACCACTATTTAGCTATGTAGGTTCAAATCCATTCCCGCCACTTAACAACTATATGATAATATGACAGGAAAGTCACTGAAGTCTCTGGGCCTCAGTTTCCTCCTCTTTAAAATGAAGGGATTGGACTGATTATTCTCTACCATTATTTCCAGCTCTAAGGAATTTTTAACCTCATCATTCAACTGAAATAAATGGTCCTCTTACAAGCTACTAATGGTCTTTAACCATGAATACTACTGACCTTCTGAATTCTAATCCTCCTTAAGTTCTCTAAAGTATTTGACACTGTTCTGGGTCATGTGACTAACAAGATAGAGAGCATTAGATGTGAAATTAAAAAAAGATACAAACATATTGAAGGACAATATAGAAGAAAAGAAGCAAAAAACCCCAATAATTTTAAAAGAACACATGATCACTACAGAAGTAGAATGATTGGTCTTGAATCATTTGATGCCATTGACAATTCTCTCTTCTTGGATACTTTCTCCTCTCTGGGTTTTAGTTATACTGTTCTCTCTTAGTTATCCATCTAAATCCCTTTTCAGATTCCTTTACTGATTTTATATCAATGTGATTTCTGTTAACCATGGTTATACCCTAAGGTTCAGTATTAGGACTTCTTCAATTTAACTCTATACTCCCAGTACCCTCATGAACTTACATGGTTGTTATCATTTCTATGTAAAACACTCCTGGATATCTCTAATATCTTGTCCTACTCTCTCCCCTGAGGTCCAGTCTCATATTACCAACTGTCTTTTGAATATTTTAAATTGGACATTGCATAGACATCTCAAACCCAACTTATCTGAATCTCTATATTTGCCTCAGATTCACCTATCTTCTGAACTTTTCCTTTGCTGTCAGTGGAAATACCTACAAGTTACTCAGTTTAATTACTGGAAGGTCATACTTTACTCCGTTATTCCCATTCATTCCACCTTTTCAACAAGTTGTCATATCTTATTTTTTTATAACTTTCCCACATATTGCCCTTCTTTCCACCCACATAGCCACCACACTAGATCCAGCTTTCATCATCTCTCTCCTGGATTGTACTCCTTTCCTCAAGTGTTTCTCCACTCCAATACATTTTCTCTAAAGCTGCCATTTCCCCTAAAGTTCAGTTCAAATAATAAGCTACTTATATTTAAAAAAAAAACCTCCAGTTATTCCTTATTTCCTCCAGAATCAAATAAACCTCTTTGTCTAGAATTTAAAACCCTTCACAATCTGGCCCTTTGCTAGCTAACCAGTCTTAAGCATTAAGTGCTTCCTTGAATTTTGTGATTCTGTCATAGAGACCTATTCATCGTTTTCACTCACCCAAAACCATATCTCCCATGGCTGTCTTTCACCACTTCTGAGAATCCCTGGTTTTCTTCAAAATTCAGCTTAAGAGCCACCCTTGACAAGAGGTTTACCTCTTCTCCCAGCAGCTGGTGCACTCCTTCCCCAAGGTAGCCGTTAGTCATTTCATATTTATTCTCTGCATACTGGGATATGTACATGTTGTTTCTCTCATGAGAATGTAATCTCCTTTGAAGGCAAAGATTATTTCACTTTTGCCTTTATACCCTCAGTATCTGGCAGAGTCTCTGGAATACGCTAAGCACTTAAAGCAGGACTGCCGATTTGTTATCGATTTAGGAATTGATGCTATAATCCCTAACTTCTTTCTCAGGGAAAATTTTAATAGCTTTTGATTATAAATACTCAGTCTGAGAGTTGCTCCCCAATGTAGGCTATAAGTCTGACCTCTTACTCTTTCTTTGGTCCTATCTTCCCTTTCTCCAGTTCATATCTCTTAGGAGGTGCCTTGGATCCAGAGCAATTCACCCACTTAATTGTATGATATCTTCTCCCCAAATTGTCACTTTCTTAAAGGCAGTAAACATAAAAGCTTGGCCTTTGTGGCATTACATGAAATACTGAATACACAGGGGAAACAAAATCTCTTTTGTACTTCTGAAAACTGTGTCATCAAAGTTTTACCTCCCTCTTGCTACCTCCCCCCCACCCCCCAAACACATAAAGTTGTCTCTAGGCATTTTAAATAGAATCATTATTAAACGTGGAACAAATGAGGTTCAAAGCAATATGAATCTTATGGGTATTAGAGTTCAGAAATTCTGTGCCTTTTTAACAAACTTATTATAGACTCATGTAAGCATATCAAATTATTTAATCTCTTGGGGTCACATTTTACCTATCTTTTGCCATGAATGAGTATTCTAATACTTTTTTGTCTCTCATGGTAATGGTGCAGGTGCTATATTTCTAAAATGAATGCATTGTATATTTGGTAAGGGTTTAAATGCATTACAATTTAATAACTTACTATTTATATTAAACATAATATGAACATTGAGAAGCATTTTGCCATAGTGGGTAAAAGACTAGGGAGTCAGGACAATCTGGGTTCAAATTCTCCTTCTAAAACTTAATAAAAATGAGAATTTGGGTGAGTCACTTTGCCTGCTGGGCTTCAATGACTTATCTATTTTGTATATTTCTTTATAAACCAAGTTCCTAGTTTTATTTATTAGCTCAATGTTTTCTCACTTTCAATTTTATTAATCTTACCTTTGGTTTTCAGGATTTCCAATCTGGTAATTAATTGAGGATTTTTACTTTGTTCTTTTACTAGTTTTTTTTAATTGTTTTCCCAATTCACTGATCTGTTCTTTCTTTATTTTACTGATGAAATGGTTTAGATGTAGAAATTTTTCCCTTAATTATTGCTTTGGTTGCATCTCAAAAAATATGAGATGTGTTGTTATTAAATTATTGATTGTTTCTAGGATTTGTTCTTTGATCTACTCATTCTTCAGGATCAGATTATTTAGTTTCCAATACATGTTTAAACTATGCTTTCATAGCCCTTTATTGAAAGTGATTTTTATTGCATTATGATCTAAAAAGGATGCATTTAATTGTTTGACTTTCTGTATTTGACTGTGAGCTTGTTATGTCCTAACTGGTAATCAATTTTTGTGAAGATTCCGTGTATAGGTGGGGAAAGGAAACATTCCTTTTTGTTCCCATTCAGTTTTCTTCAGAGGTCTATCATATCTAACTTTTCTTAGGTTTACTAATATGAACCTATTTTTATTGTTATATTTATCTAACACTGAGAAGAGAAAGTTGAGGTCTCCCACTGGCATAACTTTACTTTCTCTTTCCTCCTGTAATTACTTATCTTTTTCCTTTAAGAATTTGGAGGCTATGCAATTTGGTACATATATGTTTATTACTGATATTATTTTATTGTCTATGGTACGTTTTAGCAAAATGGAGTTTCCCTGCTTATCTCTTCCAATAAAGTGTATTTTTGCTTTTTCTTTGTCTCTGATCATAATTGTCGCTCTGCCCTTTTCACTTCCACAGAAGCAAACTAGTTTGTGCTCCAGCACCTTATTTTTTAACTCTATGTATGTCTCTCTGTTTGAAGTATATTTCTTGTAAAGAACATATTGTTGGGCTCTGTTTTCTAACCCATTCTCCTAATTGTTTCCATTTTATCAGAGTTCATCCTATTCCAATTGAGAGTTATGATTATTACCGTGCTTTTTCCTCCATCCTATTTTCTTCTATTTACCCCTCCTCTCTCTGTTTAAATCTTATTCCTCCTCTAAAGTCCATTTTGTTTCTTACCATTGTTTTCTTTTATCCATTCTCCCCTTTATCACTTTCCTTTCTCATGTTCCTTTTCCCTCCTAATTACCTACTGAGTAAGATAAATTCCCATTACCAATTGAGTATAGATAGATAGATGGATGGATATATATACATACATACAGGTATGTATGTATATATATATACATATATACACACATACATACACACATATTTTACATACACGTATATATGTACATGTTTCTATTTCTATATGTTTGTGTGTGTGTGTGTATATATATGTGTGTATATATATATACATATGTGTATATATATATATATATATATACATATATATATATATATATATACACACATATACATATATTACCTATTTAAACTACTTTAGATGTGAGACTCAAGTGTTGCCCACTTCACCATCATTTTCGCTTCCATTGTAAAACATCTTCTATGGGCATCTCTTTTTTGTGAGAGTTTTCCTATTCTTCTTCTCCTTTCCCCCTTACTCCAAGGCATCCCTCTTTTCTCCCATCCATTTTTTTTTTACATCTTCTCAACATAATTGACTCACTCCCATACCCTTTTTCTATGTAGAATCCTAACTGCCATAATAATGATAAATGCCTTTAAAGGCATATCTATCATTTTCACATATAACTGCATTGAGTCCCTTAAGACATTTCTTTCATGCTTACCTTTTTATGTTTCTCTTGAGTCTTGTGTTTGAATGTCAAATTTTCTATTCTGCCCTGGTCTTTTTATCAAGAATGCTTAAAATTCCTTTATTTCATTAAATATCATTTTTTTTTCTCTTGAGTAATTGTACTCAATACTGCTGGATATATTTTTCTTGGTTGTAATCCCAGCTCTTTCGCCTTTCTAGAATATCATAACACAAACCTTCTGTTCCTTTCACATAATAGTTTCCAAATCTTGTGTGATTCTGACAGTGGCCCTACAGTATTGGAATAGGTTTTTTTTTCTTATTGTTTCAAATATTTCCTCTTTGACTTGGGGGTTCTGGAATTTCGCTATAACATTCCTGGGAGTTTGGATTTTATGATCTTTTTTGGGTGGCGATCAGTGAATTATTTCAATTTTTTATTTTGCCCCCCAGTTCTAGGATATTAGGACAGTTTTTCTTAATACTTTTTACAATATGATGTGCTTTTTTTTTGCTTGTTTGTTGTGTTTTGTTTTGTTTTTATCATAGCTTTCAGGTAATCCAATAAGTCTTAAATTATCTCTCTTTAAGCTATTTTTCAGGCCAGTTGGTTTTTTTTTTTCCCAGTGAGATGCTTGACACTTATTTTTCTTTCCTTTGAACTTGTTTTATTGTTTCTTGATTTCTTGTGCAGTCATTAGCTTTCACATGGCAAATTCTAATTTTTGAGGAATTATTTTCTCCTGCGAGCTTTTGGGTTTTTTTTTTCTCATTTGGCCAATTCTGCTTTTTAAGGAGTTATTTTCATCAATGACGTTTTGTACCTCTCTTTTTTCCATTTGGAAAATTCTGTTTTTTAAAGTGTTATTTTCTTCAATATTTTTGTGCCTCTTTTAGCAAGCTATTGATATTTTTCCATAATGTTCTTCCTTTGCTCTAAATTGCTTACCAAATTTTTTCTCTTCCATTATTATTTGTTTTTGACAATCATTTTTTACTCTCCCAGCCTTTCTTGTAGGGCTTTGTACAAGTGATATTTTTTTTTTCTTTAAAGCTTTGCTCTTACCTGTTTTGACTTCGGTATCTTCTTGTGAGTTTGTGTCTTGATCTTTCCAGTCACCATATTTTCATGGTCAGGTTCTTTTTCTTGTTGTTTGCTTATTTTTCCACCCTATTCTTTGGTTTTTATCCTTATGTTAAAGTAGGGCTCTTCTTCTGGCTTAGGGAAGAGGGGCACTGTCTCCAGCTTCTGGCTTTTTTACATTGCTGTTTTCAGAGCTAATTCTGGGGATCTGGAAGCGTTGATGCTTCCAAATTGGTGATCTGGGGATTGGTATGGTCACTGCTCTCCTGCTCTGCTCTCCGGTCTTCATGCAGGAAGAGCCCACGATCCCTTAAGATTGCAGCCAGTATTGTTGCTCAGGGCCCCTGCTTCCTTTGGACTGGAAGTTATGCTACTCCCCAGAAGGTCTTTTCCCCCAAGACTGGAAGTGATATGGTTCCTTGGGCTCCCTAATCCCTCCTGAACAAAAGCAGTACTGCTCCCCAGGGTTCCTACTCTCTCTTGACTGAAAGTACTCTTTTTGCCATTGAACTATGACCCCAACTTGGGTATAGACAATGGATTTGCAAACAGAATCCAGTCTTGCATCCAGTGGTAGCAGAAGAGACCCCTGTATTTTTTTTTCTGACCAGCTTCCTGGTTCCCTTACCATCTTCAGTCTGAGAGCTCCCAAAGCTGCTGCTGCTTCTTTTACCACCACCTAGCCTTGCCACTCGTATTTCATCCACTTGTGCAGAAGGCCACCCTCCATCACCATTTCAAAGTTCTCTCTTTCTAACTTCCTAATGTGTTCTGGAAGAATGTCTTCCTTTGACCTTTTGTTAATTTTGCCACTCCTGAAATAGATTTGAGGCACTATTTTAAAGTTGTTTAAAGGGGAATGTTAGGAAAGTTCAGCTGAGTGCTTTCTTGACATCACCATCTGGGCTCTACCCCCTGAAAGTTGAGGCATTTGGATGTATTCTTCAATAGTTTTCTGTAGGTTTTACTTAATTTACTTTCTCAAGCATAATAGTACTTTATGTCACCCCTTAGGAGTATTCCTTAATAGTTCCATCTTTCCTCCTGTGATCCTTTTCCTAGCAACGAGTGAAAAAGTTGTCACTGTGTAGAAATTGAAAATGTGTTTTTATTATGTTTTCTACTAACAATGGTGAAAGAATGTGATTATCTACGGTGTGTAATCTGCATTCATGGAGAGTACACTCATACCAAGAGTTCACCACGATTTGAACTAAATTGTTTCTAAGGTTCCTTTCAGCTTTAAATATATTGTCCTATATTTCATCAAATAAATACCTTAGTTTTATGTTTGACTTTGTCAGCCTGTGATACTGAAGATCCATATCTTAGAAAACTTTTACAGACTCTGAAGAACTTATTTGTTTCAAAACACACTTCCCAAATTGCCTTTCCAGAACTAGAAGTATAGAAATGAAAGTATATACTGAATGTGGATTACACACACACACACACACACACACACACACACACACACACACACACACACACACAACACAGGGCAACTTTCTTTGCCACTAGCAAATAATAAAATCCTTAACCATGTCTAAAAATTTCAATTCTCCTTTTGTTTTCAATTATCAGGGCAGATGGAAGAAGGTGATGCCTAAATACTATGGGAATGAAGTCATTAATTTCATTGATATTGAGTAAGACTTCCTCAGTCACCCCCTTGGCTACTTCTACACACCCCCAAAAACTGAGCTTGGCTTGTACAGTGGAAAGATCACCTCTCATATCTCAAGAGCTGGGTTCAAATCTCAATTCTGTCATTTGCTATCTATGTGAACTTGGGCATTAGTGCTTGCTTTTATCGCCAATCAAACTAGGGGTTGGTAGACTTAATAGGTCTCTTCCAGCTCAAAATCTATTAGATTATGAATAATCCTGCCTTGAAAGAGCATATGTTCTACTAGTGGGAAACAACAGGTACATATATAAGAGAAAATATGAGGAAATGAAATCTACCAAAAAAAGTTACAAAAGGTAATGTGGTATAGCTTAGAGGCCCTGGACTTGCAATCAGGAAGACATGAGTTTAAATCTTATCTGTCAACACCTACTAAGCTGTGTGACACTGGGCAAGTTATTTAATGTTTCGGTGCCTCAATTTCCTTTTCCATAAAAGGAGGGGGTTGGACTACATTGTCTCTGAGTTCTCCTTCAACTCTAACATTTGTACCATAGACTTCAAAATCTCAGTGAAGAAAATATAGTCTATATTGGGAGGAATAAGCAAAAATGATAGTTGCTGTCATAAAAAAAAAATTGGAAGTCAGCCTTAACAATACTTCTCCTATAAAGCCTTCATTTCTCCTCTCTGGCCTTGAATTAGTGAAGTACCATTGACATTTTCAGGGTCACACGAAAGCCTGTTAATAATTCTTGTGTCTAGTGTTTGGGAAACATTGTAATTATGAAATGAATGGAAAGGATTAATAGTGGAGCTTTGTACTTTGAGTAGAAAAAGACCCCAAAGGAAGATTCAGAATGCTGCAGCCTTCACTTATTTCAGAATATGATGTTTCATAATGAAGACTTCTTGTCAGAGCCATAACTTAGGTGGGGCAATTCAGGTTTTTGTGATGTTAATAGCTCAGTGGTTGCTTTCTTCTTTCAGTGGATCTCTAGGCCAGTATCCCCACACCTCATGATCTGCTTCCAGAATACTTATACCATACAAGCATGAGCAACTCCCATTTCATCAAGTGGCCTTAGGCCAAGACCCCCAGGCTCTCTAAATCCTGAGGGCTTTCTCCTGAAATTCACTCTCCCAGGTATGCCATTCTGCCTCATCATTTCTCCTAGTGGTTAAGGAGTTGGGAACCACCAGTGAGGCTTTGGAAGCGTGCACTTTTTTTTTTTTTGCAAATGACTGAACTCCTCTCCTTCTATCCCTGTGTAGCTACATCTACTACAATGGACTGTCCTTATGCTCCAACTCACATTCAACTAAATTTTTCCTGAGTTCAAGCAAGCATTCATAATTCCTGCTCAGTTCTCTCTCTCTCTCTCTCTCTCTCTCTCTCTCTCTCTCTCTCTCTCTCTCTCTCTCTCTCTCTCTCTCTCTCTCTCCTGCCTTCCTCTTTCCATTGCCCTCTTTTTTCCTCTCCTCTCCTTTTCTCCTACCCTACCAATTTCCTCCCTCCTTCTCTCTCTTCTAGTTTTTCTCAACCCTACCATCCTAAGATGAAACTCCTTTAAGCAAAATGTAGAGCTGAAATGATATCTATATTGTTATATTACTGGAGAAGAGAGTTTTTTTCTTTGAATATTTTTTTTTCTAAATAAAAGCCAACTTGTAATGATGAAACAATTTAAGGAGGGAGAAGAGTCTATAAGAAGGTGACACTATCCTGAAAAACAACTATAAGAGAGGCTTTGTATATAGGGAGAGGTACGCTTAATTTGTGCTGTACGGTTCATTTGGCAAGATTGTTCAAATAGCTTGTCAAATGTATCATAAACACGCACATTAACTCATAGGTGCTCATTTTCCTTGGGAGGTGCCACATCTATTGTATTAGAAAAATTGCATAATGTTAGGCTGCCTGTGCTTGGTTGAGGTTTCCCTTCAGAATAAAAGTCAAATTATGAATTATCTCAGCATCCTAAATCATGTGGGCTTTTTATTACTTCTATGCCTGAGGAGCAAAATCTTTTCTATAAAGAGCAGTGAGCTCCTGCTTGGATCTCTCTCTAGAATTTTTCTTTTCTTGTAGGGGGCTGTAGTTTCAAGGTTGTTAATGGTTGGCTACCTAAGTTTTTTTTTTCTTTTTTTCACAAATACCAAGAGAATCAGTTACCAACAGATTCTCAAACTTCAGAATGAAAAGTACCACCATGTACAATTAATCAACTCAACCCCACTCAGGGCCATATTTCATTTTCACAATTGTTTGTCTAAGTCTGCATTTTCTGGTCTGTGAAGTAAACATCTAGAGTTTTTTTCTTTGTTTTTGTTTCCATTTTTGATTTCTGAGAGGCATCCAGGTCTGGCACGATCGATAAAGAGCTGACCTGGGAGTTTGGAAGACTTAGGTTCAAGGCCTTTCTATAAGACATGCTAGTTGTGTTACCATAAACAAATCATTTAATCTTTCTACACCCCACCCCAAGTAATGTTATACATCTAAAATTTACAATCTAGTGACTGAATCACATCATGGGGAAGGATTTTAATACTGGGAATTTGTCCTATACTTTGGGTTCCTTACTACCATGAAGTTATAGTTCTGAATAAAAACAACAATATGATGTAATATTATTTTTTTTTTCTGTATTTGGAGTGCTACAGTTGGAATCAGGAAAAAAATATTCAAATTCTGGCTTCATGATTTAATATCCATTTGGAAGTGGATGAAGTAATATAACATTTCTCAATCTCAGGTAATATCAAACATCAGAGTCAGGATTTGAACACTATGTTTCTGTGCCTGAAGAGTAGAAGAGTAGATTAGCTAAACACGGCTGCTTGTGTCCACAGACTCCTGACAACAGTGATTCTACCAACCCACCAAAAGAATATGATCGTCTAACTTTCTGGATTCTCAAGTAGTATCAAGAAGGGAAATAACATAAATGAGAGTAACAGTTTGGTGCTCAGTTCAGTGTGTCTCTCATTTTAGAAATGCCTGTGATACAATGAGTTTGTCATTAAAGTCTTTATTGTCACCCACAATTGTAATTTAAATATAGATACACATTTCCTTCTGATTCTCAAAATACTTATGATTCTTCCTTATTCTCTTATTACTTCTCTTATTTCCCTCCATCCTCATTTTGCTATAATACATAATAATAATTAACATTTCTATAGCATTTTAATGTTTTCAAAGAGATTTAAATAGCTTTCTTATTTAGTACTCAAAAGAACACTGAAAAGTGGGTGTTATTATTACTCCCATTTTTTTATTTAGTTTTCAAAAGAAGATTGAACAGTAGTTAGTATTATCCCCATTTTCAGGTGAGAAAACTGAGACTCGTGATTTGCCTGAGAGCATACAAATGAGTAGCGTTTGAACTCAGGTTATCCTGACTCCAAGTCCAGCACTCTAGACACTGCATCTCTCTCTCTCTCTCCCTCCCTCCCTCCCTCCTTTTGCTTCTTCTCTTTTAAAAAATCTTTATCATTATTAAGGCCGTTATAAGGAATATACAAAGAAAGATGATGCAGAACTGAGTGAATTATGTTGGAATGACATAAAAACTGAATGTGCAAGAAAGCGGGATGTGCTGGGGCAATGGGGAACAGAGAGAAAGAATGGGGAAAAGCATCTCATGTTAAAAGGTACACAGCCATATGGCTCAGTGGAGAAAGTGCCCAGCCTGAAGTCAAGAAGACTCGTTTTATTGAGTTCAAATCTGGCCTCAGTCACATAGCAGCTTTGGGGCCTTGGGCAAATCACTTAACCCTGTTTGCCTCAGTTTCCTCATCTGCAAAATAAACTGGAAAAGGAAATGGCAAACCACTCCAGTATTTTTGCAAGAAAACCTCAAACGGATTCACAAAGAGGCAGATGTGACTGAAGCACTGAACAACAACAAAAAGGTACATAAGAAAGAGTTTTTACATTGGACAAGAAAAAGCAGGGACAGGAAATAGTTTACCTTACTCTCATTTGAATTAAAGAGGGGAAACTATATATACATTCTCAATTGGTAATAAAAATCTAACTTACCCAGTAGGTAGTAGGAGAGAAAGAGGATTAGAAAAATGTGTGGTGATAAAAGGGTGAATGAAGGTAGGCGTTGGCGAAGGAAAACCAATTGTAGAGGAGGGATAGAACTTAAAGAGAGAAAGACAAGCAGAAGAAAATAGGATGGAGAGAAGTGCGTGGTTAGTGATCATAACTATCTATGTGAATGGGGTAAACTCACAAAAAATGGAATTCAATAGCAGGATGAATTAGAAACCAAAATCCAGTCATATATTCTTTACAATCAACACACCTGAAAAAAAAAAAAGAGACAAGGAATTGAAATAAGGGGCTGGAGCACAAACTACTTTTCTTCTGTTGAAGTTAAAAAGGAGGCAAGAGGTAGCAATTGTGATCTTAGACAAAGCAAAAGCAAAAATAGACTTAAATCAAAGAGATAAGTAGAGAAAACTCTGTCTTGCTAAAAGATGATAGACAATGAAATAATATCAATATTAAACATATGTGCACCAAATGACATAGCATCCAATTTCTTAAAAGAAAAGCTTAAAAAATTACAGGAAGAATTAGAAAATAAAATAATATGATAGGAGACCTCAGTTTTCCCCTATCAAAACTAGATAAATTTAAACATCAAATAAATAAGGAGATGAATAAACCTGAGATAACTTATATAAGGTAGACCTCTGGAGAATATTAAATAAGAAAAGAGAGAAGTATGCCTTTTTTCACACTTACATGGCACCTTCATTAAAAAATGACCATGTATTAGGGTGTAAAAATCTCATAACCAAATTCAGAAAAGCAGAAATATTAAATTCATCCTTTTTAGACCATAATGCAATAAAATTATATTCAATAAAGAGCAACAGATGTATAAATTAAAAATTAATTGGAAACTAAATAATCAAGTCCTAAAGAATGAATGGGTCAAAAAAATAAATCATGTAAGCAATAAATAATTTCATTAAAGATAATGACAAGACAACATTCCACAAGTTGTGGATTGTGGCCAAAGAATTACTTCAGGGAAAATTCGTACTTCTAAACTTGTTCATCAATAAGAGAAAGAACAAATCGATAAATTGGGTATGCAACTAAAACTTCTAGAAAAGAAACATGTGAACTTGGTTCACTTCACTTTTTATTGTTTCATTCCAAGTCTATCCATGTTTTTCTAAGATCATTAAGCTCATCACTTCATATAGCATAACTAGTATTCCATCACAATCATATAGCACAACTTGATTTCTATTTTGAAAAAAAGATCAATCAATAAACATTTATTAAGTTCCATGCCCTGTTCTAAGCACTAGAGACACTCAAAAAAAGCAAAAGAGAGTTCTTGCCCTCAAGGAGCTTAAAACCTAGTGGGGAGGCAAAATGCAATACACACACACACACACACACACACACACACACACACAGAGCAAGCTATACATATATGAATATATATTATAAATTAGAAATAATTAATCGAGGGAAGGAACTAGAATTAACAGGATTTGGCAAAGACTTCCTGTAGAAGGTAGATTTTAGTTGGGACTTAAAAGAAGCCATGGAAGTCAGTAGTCACAACAGAGGAAGACCATTTCAAGCATGGGGGACAGCCAAAGAAAATTCCTGAATCCAAGAGGTAGAGTGACTTGCTCAGGAACAGCCAGGAAACCAGTATCACTGGATGAAAGAAAACTTGGAAGGGAATAATGTAACAGAAGACTGGAAATATAGGAAAGGGCTAAGTTATGAAGGGCTTTACATGTCAGAGTATTTTGTATTCAATCCTAGAGGTGATAGGAAGCCCCTGGAGTTCATTTAGTAGTGGAGTATCGTTGACCTTCACTTTAGAAAAATCACTCTACTGGGTAAACAGAAGATGGCCTGAAGTGGGGACAGACTACAAGTAAGCAGATATTCCAGCAGGCTACTACAATAATCCAAACATGAGATTTTGAAGGCTTGTACTAGAGTGGTGGCAATGTTAAAGAGAATGGGATATATTAGGAAGACATTGGAAAGGTGAAATCAATAGGTCTTGGCAAAAGATTGGATATAGGTGTGATAGTGATTAGCTCAGGATTTGTGAGCCTGAGGAACAGGGAGGATGGTGTTGCCTCTTATAGTAACACATGCATATAACACAATGAATTGTTATAGTCTGAATTTTGGGGGGAAAGGGTTAGGCAATGGGGTTAAGTGACTTGCCCAGGGTCACACAGCTAGTAAGTGTTATGTGTCTGAGGCTGGATTTGAACTCAGCTCCTCTGGAATTCAGGGCTGGTGCTCTATCCACAGCACCACCTAGCTACCCCTGGAATTTTAATATACATTAGTTTACTGCAGCATAAAATCTGCACTTTGTAGATATTTACATAATTTAGTACCACTGCTCTTAATATCAGAATTCAAGAAAAAACCTCTCTAATCCTAGACATGTTAAGTCTCTTAACAAGCCTAACTAACATGCCTTTCATTTTCTTGGCCTGCATATTAAAATGTCCTATAAAAACTAGATCTTTTTCATATTACTTACTTTCCAACCATGTCAACTTTGTTGATTTTTAAACCAAAGTATGAGACTTTATATTGATTCCTATCACATTTCATATCCTTAGACCTGAGCCATTGACCTGCTATGTCAAGATCTTTTGAAATCTTGGCTCTGTCATGTAATTTTTTAGCTGCCCTCTCAAGATTTCTTGATCTATAAATTGGACAAATATGTCATTTATGTTTTTATCTAGTTTGGCATAAGTTCTGAGACATTCCACCGGAGACCTCCTGCCACAATTACATTGGACAATTAGTGATGACACTTTGAGTTCAACTACTTAGCTAGTTTAAAATGCATCTGATTCTATTATCCTCTAACCTATATTTTTCCATCTTTCCCATCCACATAGCAAGAAATATTTTATAAAATGTTGTCTTAAATTCTGGATAAACAATATCTATTGCATTCTCAAAACTACCAGTTTAGGAATCCAGTTAAAATAAATAAAACATGACCTGTTCTTGACCAGTCCCTACTAACTTCAATGTCAGTGTTTCTTTTTCAAGATTTTCACTTGCCTTCTTTTTCATAATGGGTTCTAAAATTTTGTCGAGAAGCAAAATCAAGCACACAGGCTCAGAACTGCTTTATCCAAGCTGTAGAAAAAATTGCTGGGTAGTCCAGGGTCTAAATGCATGGTCCTGGACATCTCCCTCCAGACTAATATCGGACACATTTAATGACTGTTCTTGGACATATTAGTACCTAAAATTCCTCATTTGTAAAATAAAAGGATGGGTTGGAATATATGATTTCTAAGGT